>NC_056737.1:1199345972-1199649722 GCF_019279795.1 Protopterus annectens
AGATAATACAACATCTAATTCCAGAACATAAAAGTAAACTAAAACCTGATGACAAAAAACATCTAATTCCAGAACATAAAAGTAAACTAAAACCTGATGACAAAAACATCTAATTCCAGAACATAAAAGTAAATTAAAACCTGATGGCGAAAAGACAGTCAGTAAACAGACCGTGCCAACTTCAGAGAGACATAATCCTTCAGCTGCAATTCCTTTTCTGTGGGAGTATGATCTCATAAACGTATTGTGTAGGTCTAAGAAGCTTTCATCATATATAAATGTGCTTGAGGCAGGGAAAACTTATCCTATCTAACAAAACACTAGTAGGATATGTTGGAGGGACAGATATGTATCTTACAGAAATACCCTTCTCTGGAACAGGCTTTTCATCTAGTGAAGCACATTTCTTCCCTAACCATATTCAAGCATAATCTATACCATGGGTGGGAAACTGGAAATGTATCCCTAGTCTGGCACCTATACATCGAATGGACAAAGGCAGTCTGTAAATCATACCCTAGCTTACATATACCACTTAAAATAACCTTGAAGGCTCAAAACACTTGTGGGATACCTTTGGGATGCATGGCTATGCTTATAAAGGCCTAGTGGTCATTAGCCTAGTATATACCTATAAACTTGCATCTATCTATAAATAAGAGCAAACAGAAGATAAATACTTGTTCTAACTCAAAATTAAACTTACATAACAGCACAGTGCTCTTATAAAGGATTAAACCTTCAACAAACTAATAAGTCATGCATTACAATAAAGTATCAAATGACTAACAGGATCTGTTTCATAAGAAAGAAGGCAATGTTGATGAGTTGATTTGGCAATGAAAAATTTAGGAAAGTAAATTATCTTAGGACCAGTGGATCAAAAGGAAATCCTGAAGTAAGTAGAAGACAAATTAAAAAAAAAAAGGTAAAATACTGTAGGTTGATATGACATATAACCCCAAAAGACCGAACAAATGTTCCTGAGAAATGAATCCCAGTAATATAGTTTCAGGACATGGTTTTAGCTAGTCAAGTCAGAGGCAATTGTTTGCTTAGAAGATCCCCCAAAGTTGTAGCTATGCAGAATATTACAGACTGAAAAGGACAACAGCCATGTCCATAAACTCACCAGAGTCGCAACAACCTCACCATGATTAGGAAATCATTTCTTAAAGGATAATACTCCTTTTAGGGTTGGGGGTTGGGGGGTGGCCTAATGGTTAAGGTGTTTGCCTTATAAACACAAAGTAGAGGGTCTGAATCTCACAGGGGATAATTGGCTAGGCTTAAAATGTCTTGCAAGGGCAGTTAGCCTAGTACTAACCTATAAACCTAAACAACAGGAGAAGTTTGAATAGCTGCTCAGGGATTATTACGTTTCCACAGAGACTTTTGTAGGCATACTGTTTTCATAGGTTCATAGATGAGTACTAGGCTAACTGCCCTTGTGAGCCATTTTAAGCCTAGCCAATTACCCCTTGTGAGACTCAAACCCTGCACCTTGTGTTTATAAGGCAAACATCTTAAACATTAGGCCACCCTCCCAAACCCTTTGCATTTTTCTTTGTAGTGTTTCTCTCACTGCTGTGAGATCTGCCCACTGAACCTGATGAGGTAAATATGTAGTTCAGGCAATAATTTGTTACCTAACCATTGGATCGGCTGATAGACTTATGTTGCACATCAAAGGATGCATTAGGCTGAAAGATCTATTGGAACAGTTTACTAAAAAGATGTCACTAAGAAGAATCTAAAAAGACTCCCTGTTCAAATTTTGCAGGTCACAATGCCGAGTCACAAAATGCCAAAAAAAAGAAAAGACTGGAAATACAGGACGGGAATGAATACCAAATATTACTTTTCTGCTTTAAACTTTTTTCTTTGTTTGTTTTTGCAGGGAACAAACCCACTGCCCACCTAATGGAGGGAAAACTACTAAAACTGACACATACCAACCCCAAGATTCTCATATTTCTGAGAAAAGGGAATATTCCAAGAAATGGTAATGCTGAAGTAAGAAAATGTAAGTCCAGATTTCAGTCACTGAATCTCCACATTCTGGGACTCTGCATTGTGAGTCTTGGCTGCTCAGTTACCATGTAAAAGCTCTTCCTAATCTTATCACCGGGTGGTGGGGGGTACCCTGTTCACTTTGATGCACACGGTGCTTCAACAGTAACATGCTGAAGAGTTAACAAGAAAATTGTAATTAAATGTTTAATTTTTCACTCACACATAAGAAGTTCAATAGAGCCACAACATTTCTAGTCCTAGTTGACCAAAGTGGTAGGATTAAGAGTGGAACTGCTGTAAGCAGGTCTTGCAGAATCTTTCCTTGACTGAAGTTTTTCATTTCAAGAGACATACCATTTTATCATACAAAAGGTCTATCAACCGCCTTGACAGAAACAACACATCACCTCACAGGAAACTTACTTCAACAGCAGCCATGTGCCTTACAGGAGCCATACAAATAGTTACACCGGGTTTAGTAAATCGGACTGCGGTGGTGGTGCTGCGGTAGTGTTGTCGCCTCACAGTTAGACGTTGCCCATTCGATTCTCAGTTAGAGCATCTTCTGTGTGGCGACATGCGTGAATGGGCATGCATTCATTGAAGGTTGTGCGTTAGGCCCGGCAAGCCAACACGTAAAACTCTACTGCCAATCATTAGCGGACCGGAGTTCCGCTGTGGCGACCCCTAACCGGGAAAAGCCGAAAGGCACAAACAATTTACTGAATGCACATTATTTTGTTAGCTGATCAGTATTTGGACAGAACTAAACTGCTTCATCACTGTGACTTATAAATAATGGTTTCATTGTGTCAGCAGTTATCAGATTATAAATCCCTTTCCACTTAGGCTGCAACCATTCTCAGGGGATTTGAACTCCCTTGGGAATTCTGACACGGAAAACAAAAGGAGACTTTTAGTGTGATACTTCCTGTCATATCAAACATTCATTTGCATCTCAGGAGAACATAACGCATTTTTTTGTCTAATACAATACAGTGTTTCACTGAAGCAACACTAATGCATATCAATACATGGGTAAGAAGGGTATAATGTTAGCTTGAAAATGCACAGTAGCACACAAAATACCTTTATCGGATAGGTTTTCAGTGAGTTAGGGGCATTTTTACACAGATGTAAGACAAAAAGCACTGATTTAACTATAGCTATGTCCCCAGCATATACATTTCCTTTCATGTACAGTTTTCCTTGGCTGTCCACCATGTGATTGTGAGAAAGCATTCATGTTTAGCAACTATATATTTTATATCAGAATGCATAAACAATTACTATGAATGTTAATCATGCTGCTGAATATTGTGGTGGCTTTTGTACTGACTACAGCTAACTCCAATTCCTGTGTTTCAAACATCTATAAGTTAACATCCTCACTGGTAAGTCTGATGATGTCCCAGGCTTCCAGCAAACAAACAGAGAAAAAAGATATGTATATGTGTCGCCTTTCTATAGCATGATTCTTTGTTGCGTGGTTGAATTGTCCCTGTATGTTGCACTCTGGTGATGTCCCAAACCACTGCGTAAATGCAGAGTGCTCCAGCAGTCTGAAAGCATACTGACTCCCTCAAACCATTTTTCCCTTATATGCAGTGGATCTCAGAAACCTTATGGCTGTATAATGCAACCAATACATTTTGACAAAGACCAAGTGGTCTTCAAGCATGACTTTTGAGTTTCTTATAGCATTGCAGTCTACCCTTCAGCTGGTAATTAGGTCCTAATCCTCAGACTTACACACACAAACACACACACACACACACACACACACACACACACACACACACACACACACACTTACAAATAAGCTGCGTCTGAATCACTGGCCATCTAGCTGTCTGAAGATTCCTTCTCACAAAAAGTATGCATGTCGGTGTACTGATGCTGTTTCTTGTTTGGTACAATATTACCTGGGGAGTGCAGTACATGTTGTCTACACCTCATTTTCCATACTTGTTTTTGCCAAGCTCTTGCCTTCTGTTTTTCATGCAAGTGTCTTGTAGCAGAACAGCTCTAGCACTGGTGCATATAAATGTTACAGGATTTTTATAGATGAAGTAGTAAAAAAATTCTTATTACTGATACTTTATTCATGTTCCGTTTGATGACTGTTATCATGTTATGCTACTGGATGCCCAACCCATTTTTATTGTACAAGGAATAGAACTGAGGAAAGTTTTAACCCATAATTCAAATACTTTACCCCATAAAAGGAAGTACTTGTTTGGCACAAAATCTGTAATGACACCCTTCTATTTATTGATTATAGATGTGCATGACAGATACTCATTGCCTGGAGCTAACCATCTCAGCATTAGCCTTTGTACTGTGGAGTAATTAGGGTCACAAGGCTCCATATCATCCCCAACATGACCCTCATTTTTCAGATAAAATCTTTAGAATTTCACAGTGCATGCCAAATGGGGTCAAACCAATTGCTTTCACAACAGAAATGATGAAACTTGATCAGTGAAATACTGAGCTGTTTATTTTTTTAACTGAACTTGAAGCAAACAAATGTGTCATTTATGTGGTTGGTTCTGTACAAATTTCAGTAAACCTAAAATAATGACAACAACAAGGAACAGATATTGAAAATTCAGGCGGTGTTCAGTTTTTATGTCATCTGTTATCTACGTTCTGATTTACTTTTTTTTTCTTGCTGCTGCTAATGATATGTGATACCTGTGTCATTTAGAAAGCAAAATTCATCACCGGCATATACTTTGTTTGGACATCCTAGACTTTACTACTGAACTAGCCATGATTTCCAAAATAGTATGTCCTGCTAACAGATATGAAGGAGAAAAAGTTACTCATGAATACTCCAGGAAAAATATTGGGTATTTAAATGGATTAGAGTATTAAATAATTGAAAAAATATCTGAAAGAAACAGAAAGGTATAATAAAGATATATTTAGGAATAAAATCAGTTTGCAAATATTAGTTGGAACATGAAATAAATGCATAAAATATCAGAGGTTTCTATTTATAACACATACAGGTAGAACGGTTATCATACATGTGAGTACCTGCTGTTAGAAGCTGTCAAAATTAGCTGGTGTCATGAAAGGAGGTTGCATATAGATTAGTTCTGCAGTTCTGTTTAAGATTTTTTGCAGAGTTTCAAGGTTTTTATATCCATAGATTCTAATAATTTATACATTTTTGGTGAGTAGGATAATGTTGACACCTCTTAGATGGATAATGTGTACATTACGGGATAATGTGCACTCTACTGGTGAGTAAGAAACATGCTCAGTTCTTAATTGGATGTTTACACTGTGGGATAATGTGCACTTTACTGGTGAGTAAGAAAACATGCGCAGTTCTTAGATGGATAATGGGTACATTACGGGATAATGTGCACTTTACTGGTGAGTAAGAAAACATGCGCAGTTCTTAGATGGATAATGTGTACATTACGGGATAATGTGCACTTTAATGGTGAGTAAGAAAACATGGGCAGTTCTTAGATGGATAATGTGTACATTATGGGATAATGAGCACTTTACTGGTGAGTAAGAAAACATGCGCAGTTCTTAGATGGATAATGTGTACATTATGGGATAATGTGCACTTTACTGGTGAGTAAGAAAACATGAGCAGTTCTTAGATGGATAATGTGTACATTATGGGATAATGAGCACTTTACTGGTGAGTAAGAAAACATGCGCAGTTCTTAGATGGATAATGTGTACATTACGGGATAATGTGCACTTTACTGGTGAGTAAGAAAACATGCACAGTTCTTAGATGGATAATGTGTACATTACGGGATAATGTGCACTTTACTGGTGAGTAAAAAAACATGCGCAGTTCTTAGATGGATAATGTGTACATTACGGGATAATGTGCACTTTACTGGTGAGTAAAAAAACATGCGCAGTTCTTAATTGGATATTTACACTGTGGGATAATGTGCACTGTACTGGTGAACAGGAAAATGTGCACTGTTTTGATGAATGGAAAACGTCTAAAACAATGCTGGTGAATGGGAAAATATTAAAGCAATAACCGACGATGTCGGTGTGGTAAACTAAAGATTTACCCATGGCTGGTGTGGTTTAATCATGAGGGGGAAGCCCGAGTGATTAAATAAAGCCAACTGTGAGTAAATTTCAGTATACCACAACCACGGAGTCGGTTATTGCTATTATACAATGACATTATTTAAGAAAAAAATACTTATTTTTCTTACATAATATCTTTGTATAACGGCGCATTACTGTTCTTCCGCGGCTGGTGGTGTATTGCTGCCTTGTTTTGATGTACTGCACATGTGTATGGGACTTGTGCTCCAATGCTTACACAGTACATCAGGGCTGTGAAGAGGTAGCAATGGAGAAAGGAAGATCTCTGTTGCTTCTTCTTGTTTGTTATAATCAATTAAAAAAAAGAAGAAGAAGAAGAACCCGGGAGACTTTTTATCTTAGGGAGAGTCGGACAGACAAAATAAAAGGATAATCAGGTAAGTTTTTTAAGTTTTGTAGAATGTACCTGATTATCCTTTTATTTCTGTCTGTGCCATCTCCTGAACGTAAAATGTCTTCCATTCTCATTTTGTATTAAAAAAATATATATATGAGATATACTAATGGAAAAAAGTCCGGGCGACCAGACCTTTTCCCATTGGTATATTCTTGGATTTACAATGGGCACACTGGCTGGGCTGGCCAATCAGAGTCCACATTTTTGAATGCTAATGGCCAGTTATTGTATAATAACAGGTTTTATGATTGTGATACTGTGCACAAACTGGTGAATGTGATAAAGTGCACAACTTTGGTGAGTGAGATAATGTATGCAGAACTGATGAGTTATAAAATGTGCATTATTTTGTAGAGTGTGGTAAGGTATACAGCTTGTGGTTAGTGCACTAATGTGTGTTACTGATGGATGGGATGACATTTACAATTTTGGTGACTCATAACGTGCTTAGTTTTGTCAGTGTGATAATGTCAGCTGTACTGTTGAACTAATAGCATGCACAGTGCTGGTAAGTAGGATAATGCAGTATTAGTGAACATGATAACACAGTTCTGATGAATGACATAATGTTAGGTTTTAGTGAGTGCAGTAAAGTATACAGAAATGGTGGGTGGTATAAAGCACTTAGTACCAATAAATAGGACATGGGATAATGTATTCAACTTTGGTAAGTGAGATAACATGTAAAGTTTTGATGAGCGGGACAGCATACACACAACTGGTGAATTTGATAATGCTGTGTTCATAGCTTTGGTGAACAAGACAACAAATCCAGTATTACTGTATGAAATAATGAATTTAGTTTTGGTGAGTCAGATAACGTCAACTTTTCTGACTGGTATACATGCAATTTCTTCAACATAAAATTGTAGTTACTGTATCAGTAGAACAATTTCTCATAGCTCACTACTCATATCAAATACTGAGTGTGTGTGTGTGTGTGTGTGTGTGTGTGTGTGTGTGTGTGTGTGTGTGTGTGTGTGTGTGTGTGTGTGTGTGTGTGTAAAAACTGCTTGTTAAAGGACTATTGAAGGCACAGAGACAAGGATTTAAATGAAAACTGTTACCCAATACCACTGCATACTGCATCACATTATGTCATATCCTGATTCTGCAGATAAGATTATAAAATACCATGTATAATGCAAATAAAATGAAACATTATGACAATCAAAAAAACTGTACTGCACATCAGTTTTAAGGAAAACATGAGACTGTGCATCCCAAATCAAACTTATTCAAGGTGAGAACAGATATATACGCACTTGTTCCACCTGGTAGTTAGATTTATTAACTACTTCAGTCATATGTCTTCAGAAGGAATTATGTTACAGGAATGCTGTAATCTGTGTTTTCTGTCTGATCACCCAAATCCTTCCCTTCCTTTTCTTTTGCTTTACTTCAAGTTGTTAGATAAGCTGCTTCTCATAAAATAATTTTCTCTGTATTTTATTCGCCTTTCAAATATATTTATACTTGTCGAATATTTTCACTTCTCCTTATTGTATAATATTACACAGAAAGTTCAGTTTATTCACTTTATCATTTGTGCACTAGTTCAGGTCTCCTACCTTACTCTTCATAAAACCTAAAACCAAAACTAGTAACAAAAAACACCACAAATTCAAACCGGTAAAAAAGAAAAAAGGATGAAGCCAGGATTGGAATAAAAAATAATACATTCTTTGTTGAGAAAAAGTAATAAACAGTACAGGTTGAGCGCTTTCGTCCAAACATAAAGACTTCTTCAAAACACCATCAGTCCACAAAGTCACACCTTTTATACACTTAAGAATCACATGATCACTCAATTAATTAAAACCAATTAAGCCAGCAGCCGTAAAATCAAATACCAGCCTAAGACTAGTAGCAAAAAACATTCTTAAAAATCTTAAAAAAAACTGAACAATGCCATTCAGCAAAGTAACAGCAAAAATAGTTTATGGCAAAAATCATAAAAAATAATGCAATTTTAACCTTAAAATACTCGTTATCAAAATCATATCAATCAGACCAGGAAACACAGCAGTCTTAGTCCTTGATATTATTTTGATAGGGAGTGTTTTAAGGTTAAAATCAGCCTATAGGTTCATAGGTTCATAGGTAGGTACTAGGCTATCGGCCCTAGGGCCCATACAAGCCTAGCCAAAAAATGTACCCTGGCTTTCGCCACCCAAGAAAATTATTTTCCTGTGCCCCTGTCGAGCAGAGCCACAGAAGTGATCCCCGGGGTGAATTCCCCATTTCCCATCTAATCATCAAGATTTTTCTTGAAGAGTGCTAATGAGGAGCTCTGTTTGACAAAGATAGGTAGTCTGTTCCAGAGTATGGGAAGTCTCTGGGACAGGAATCTATCCCTCCAGCATGTTCTGTTTATTGTGGTGACAAGGTTAAGGTCCCTAGAGCGTGTAGCTCGGAGGTATTGGGATTTCTTTAAGTGGAGCATGTCCAACAGCTCTGGGTTTGACATAGCTTTGTATGTTAGGCAGAGATCGCCCCTGAGTAGGTGATATGCGATGGAGTAAAATTAGAAGTTATGTACCTACCATAACGTTCCATGTTAGTTGTCTTCTTCTCGCCTTCTTTCTTGCTGGATGGGTTCGGAGCCAATCCTCGGCTCCGACTCGGCCACTCTAAAAGCACAAGAGCTAGTTCCACCGGCTCGAGGCTCCCCTATATCCCACAATGCTAGGCGGTAACTCCTCAGATCTCATTTGAAAGCTAAGGCCAGCAATAAAATTCCATAAGGAACCAAGAAAGAAACTCTTCTAGGTCTGTCCTGGCTAGGGGGAAGGAGGGTGGGACGCAAGAAAGAAGGTGAGAAGAAGACAACTAACATGGAACATTATGGTAGGCACATAACTTCTAAATGTTAAGTTGTCAATCTCGCCTTCATTCTTGCTGGATGGGACCGCGTCATTAGCACATTGTCCTGGGTGGCCTATCGGAACAGACTCTTGAGTACAGTGGAACCAAAGTTGGCTCGGTCTCTAGAGGCCAAGTCCAACTTATAAATAGAAATGAAGGTATGGGGAGAAGCCCAAGTAGCTGCAGAACAAATTGAATCAATAGGCAGCCTATCTTGGAAAGCTACAGAAGTGGCTAAAGCTCTGGTTGAATGAGCCCTGGGTTTGGATGGCAACAGTTGATGTCTTATCTCATACACTAGGGTAATCAACGAAGTAAGCCATCTAGAGAGAGAGACTTTAGAAACTGGAAGGCCCATTCTACCTTCTGCATAAGAAACAAAAAGTTGGTCAGACTTCCTGAATTGTTTGGTCCTGTCTAAATAGTACCTAAGTTGGTGATGAATATCTAAACAGTGTAACTTTTGTTCTGACCTATTAGAGTAATGTGGGAAGAAAATAGGAAGCTCAATGGTTTGGTTCAAATTTGCCAATGAAGCTACTTTGGGCAAAAAGGACGGGTTAGTACGCAAGGACACCCTGTCTTTATGAAATACTAGATAAGGGGGTCGACTACACAGAGCATGAAGTTCAGAGACTCTTCTAGCTGAGGTGATAGCTACTAAAAAGAGTGTCTTCCATGAAAGTAATTTTATAGAACATGAAGCCGCAGGTTCAAAGGGGGGAAGAATTAAGGATGCCAGAACCAAATTGAGATCCCATTGAGGAGGAGGATCTCTAATGGGTGGTTTGAGTAGAAAGACACCTTTTAAAAAGGCCTTGCAGAGTTTGTGAGACATAATACAGGACTCTGAGACTCCAACATGAAAGTTCGAAATTGCAGCCAATTGAACTCTAATGGTAGATGGGGATGAACCTGCATGGAAAAGTTCGGCTAGAAAGTCTAGAACTGTTTGAATAGAAGCAGTGAAAGGATCTATATTCTTTGACTGCACCCAAAAGGAAAAACGTTTCCACTTGCTATGATAAATCTTCCAAGTGGAAGACTTATGAGAGGCAATCAAGATATCTCTAACTGAGTGAGATATCAAAGGAAGCCTGGCTAAGGTCGGAATTGGAGGAACCAAGCTGTGAGGTTCAGAGAGGGAAGGGAGTGGTGCAACTGACCCGACTGATGGGTCAAGAGGTCTGGAACTGGGACCAGATGCCAAGGTTGTTCCAACAGATAATGGTGAAGAAATGGGAACCAAACCTGTTGAGGCCAGTAAGGAGCAATGAGGATCATGGAAGCTTTCTGAGCGATGGCTTTCTGAATTAATTGAGATATCAGTGGGAAGGGAGGAAAGGCATAAAGAAGTCCCTGGGGCCAAACGTGTACTAAAGCGTCTCTGCTGGGGTGGCCTGGTTGGGGAAAGAGGGTGAAAAAATCATCGCACTTGCTGTTTTGGGGAGTAGCGAAAAGGTCGCAGCAAGGCCTGCCCCACTTTCGAAAAACTTTCTCCAACACTGAATTGTTCAGAGACCACTCGTGAGGCATGAGAATAGCTCTGCTCAATTTGTCTGCAATCACATTGGACTTCCCGGGGATGTGCGTTGCTAACAGAAATCGCTGAGAAGAAATCGCCCATTGCCGCAGTCTGAGTGCCTTTCGACATAGGGGGTAAGATCTGGTTCTGCCTTGTTTGTTGATGTACCACACTACAGACATGTTGTCTGTTTGGATTGCCATAGTTCCCTTGGGAAGAGAGTCTTGTAGGGCTTGCAACGCTAGAAGCACTGCTCTCATCTCTAGGACGTTTATGTGCAAGTGGCACTCGAATGGTTGCCACATGCCCTGGACTGTCCTGCCCTGGAAATGCCCCCCCACCCGATCAGGGAGGCGTCCGTTGTCACTGTAGCAACCGGAGGGGGAGGGACGAAAGGTCTCCCTAGGAGGAGCTGAGGAGATGTGATCCACCAAGAGAGATGATTCTTGCATGATTGAGTTATCCGAATAGGATGGGACATTGGGAGGCTTTGGTAAGACCATTGTGTGAAGAGCATCCATTGTAAAATTCTCATATGGAAGCATGCTAATGGTAGAAGAGGGATAGCCGCCGCCATAATCCCCAAGACTTTCAGGATCCGTCTGGCTTTGACCTTGTTGGTCTGCAAGATAAGAAAGACCTGTTTGTGTATGTCTGCTATCCTCTGCTCTGTGAGTCTGGCTGACATCTTGACTGTGTCTAGATTTGCGCCTATGAAAGTAATAACATGACAAGGCAACAAGACAGACTTTTCGTAGTTTATTGAAATGCCTAGCGCCTGACATGTTCGAAAGGTGTAGTCTCTGGCGAGGAGTAGAAGATGCTTGGTGGGGGCTGTAAGGAGCCAGTCGTCTAAATAAGGAAACACCTGGAATCCTTGTCGTCTCAGATGAGAGGCTACCACTGCCATGCATTTGGTAAACACTCGGGGGCTGTAGTGAGACCAAAGGGCAGGGCTCTGAATTGAAAATGACTGGTTCCCAGCCTGAAGCGGAGAAACCTCCTGGAGCGTCGATTCATCTTGATGTGATAGTACGCATCCTGGAGATCTATAGAGCACATCCAGCTGTCCCGCCCCAAAAGGGGAAGAATGGACTGCAGCATGACCATCCGGAACTTTGTTTTCTTGACAAACTTGTTCAAGTTGCTGAGATCCAAAATGGGTCTCCAGTCCCCTGTTTTCTTTAGAACCAAAAAGAATTTGGAGTAGGTTCCGGATCCTACTTGGTCTGCTGGCACTGGTTGAATGGCTCTTTTTGCAAGCAGCTTTGAAATTTCTGATGCTGCTTGCTCCCTTTGACTGGGTGGAACGTCTGGAAGGGATTTTTTGGACAGCTTCGGAATGAAAAGGAAAGGGATTCTGTAGCCTTCGGAAATGATAGACTGTACCCACTTGTCTTGAGTTAGGAATAGCCAGGCTTTTGGGTACAGTGACAACCTTCCCCCGACTGCCTCCGAAGGTGGACAGTCGGGCAACACCTCAGGGATGCTGAAAGGGCTTGTCGGAAAAGGATTCTCGACTGCCCTGATTCTGCGGGCCCCCTCTGCCTCTAGGGCGGCGTCTACCATTGTTGTTCCCCCCTCTGCCTCTAGAGGGGAATCGACTCTGTGCGTCAGGCAAGTCTCCTTGAGATTGTTTACGGAACCACATCTTTCCCCCCTTCTGACCTTTGGGGTAAGGTCTAGAAGGAGTAGAAAAACAGACTCCGACGGCAGAAAGAGTTTTGCCATCAGTCTCGCACCTAGTCAGGGTTTCCTTCACTTGAGGACCAAAGAGGGATGATCCATCAAAGGGGGAATTAGTGAAGGATGCCTTAAAAGGGTCCGCGAAGTTACAAAGCCGCATCCAGGCGTGCCTACGCAAGGCTACACCTGTACCTGCTGCTCTACTTGCTCCATCAGCCGCATATGAAAGAAGGCGCATGGAGGAGTTGGTTATAGAATTAAGGGTAGCCAGCTGAGAGTTCATCCTATCCTGAATACCCGCAGCTGTTGGGTCCTTCAACATTTCACTCGCTTCTTTGAGTAAGTCCCTCTGAAGTCAAGTAAAATGACACAGGTAATTCAGCGATCTCATAGTAAAGGTCGCTGACGAGAACATCCACTTCCCGTACCTGTCCATTGACCTAGACTCCTTATTAGGAGGATGAACAGGCATAGAAGGATCAGCTAACTCCTTCTTGGTAGCTGCAGCCACCACCATAGCATCAACAGAGACACCTTTGGTCAGAAATTCTTTATCCTTGGGGGCCGTGATGAATTTTGATGGTCTCCTGGGGGTGGGTTCCACTGACTCAGGAGCCGCCCAAGCCTTCTTTGCCACCACTTGCATAAGGGGGTCAAAGGGAGGGGACACCCAGGAGGTGGAAGGGCGAGAGCCAAATGCCTCAAGGTACACTGATTCATCCTCTGAAGGGTTGAGGGCTGGCCAATTCCCCCTCTGTTTTAAGATTTCAAGGATGTCTGCGAAGGAGACATCTTCAGAGGGGGAACAAGGGGAACCTTCAGAATCCTCTAAATCAGTGTCAGAGGTGACAGACTCAGGGGAGTCAATGTGCTTCCTCTTACACTGCCTCTTCCTAGGGGGCTCTCCTACAGGGTCAGGAGAGGCCTCGGAAGAGGAGGAGATCCCCACAGGGGAAACTTGAGGAGCTGGCTCTCTACGGTCGGGGATGAGAGAGTGAGTCGAAATCACCGGAGGCACCATAGGGGGAGGGGCAGAAAGAACCGACTGTGGAGTAGAACCTGGTTCTAACACGCTCCTCATGACCTCGAAGGCACCCCTGTCAGGCAGAGCCGGAGGTCTCCATTCCGAAAAACTGAAAACCTCCCCCGGCACCGACAGTGATGGCTCCGAGGCCGATGTCGGAGCCGAACTCACCAGCGCCGAAGCACCGAGGGAGAGCGGGGTCGGACAAGGGTCCGATGCCACTCGCCCCCTCGGAGCCGACGAGGGAAGTCCGGCGCCGAGATTCTTCCAAGGAAGACATCGGAGCAGACGACGGAACCGAAGACAAAGGTATCGGTTCCGACGCCACCATAGTCTCGGGTCCGAGCTGCCCCGGCTCCGAACTCAAAAGAGTCAGAGGAGGAATAGTTTGAGTGGTAGGAGTAGGTCTCGACTGTTGAGTCGGACTTTGAAGCATCTGGGCTAATGCCTCGGACTTAAGAAGTCGACTCACTGCTCTCTGAAGGTCATGGTCCAATAACCTGGAAGACCTAGAAGAGTGAGATCTATGGCTCCGTTCAGACAGCAATGGTGATGCTGGAGCCGAGTGAACGGAGCCAATAGATGGAGAGCGGGACCTCTTTCTGGATGTCGGTTCCGATAAAATAATCGGAGCCGACAGAGTAATGTTTTCCTCGGCTCCGGCCGGAGCCGAGGACACCGTAGGGGCTTGTATTCGAGTTTCATCGGCTCCGGCCGGAGCCGATGTTCGAATAGCTTTAGGGCCTCCAGAAGACAGCTCAGAGACTGGAGCCGAAGGTCTAGAAGGCTTAGAGGATTTCCCCGAAGACTGAGTTGAGGGACCCTCAGGCTTAAGTAAGCCCCTTAGAATAAGTTTATTTTTTTCACTCCTGCAGGACTCGAGGGCTGAAACCATGGTAAACAGCACATGAGTCCAGCAGGTGCAAAGGTCCCAGGCAGTACACACAAGAAGTGTGACCGTCTGTCAGAGACATCTTCTGACAGCACGAGTCACACTTCTTAAAGCCTGAGACCTTTGATTCCTTAGACATATCTAAGGGAAAGTGTAACACACAAGCACACACACACACCGATTACACTTAGGGGGAAATAAAACTAATTTAAACAAATTATAGTAGTTAAAAATAAAAATCCCTATAAAACACAGTCACTCACTATAGGAAGGGAGGGACTGGGCCTAGGGCCCGAGGGAAAAATCTAAAGATTTTGTGGAAAAAAGGGAGTGGAAAGTCAACGGAACAGGGATAAACTAACTTAAAACTATCTATTTATAAGAAACAACTGACTTTAAAGGGGAAAAAGGCTAAGAAACTAGTTCTTTACCAAAAAACTAACCTGAGCCGGTAGGAACACACCTCGATCGCTGTAGCGGCAAACGAGATCTGAGGAGTTACCGCCTAGCATTGTGGGATATAGGGGAGCCTCGAGCCGGTGGAACTAGCTCTCGAGCTTTTAGAGTGGCCAAGCTGGCTCCGAACCCATCCAGCAAGAATGAAGGCGAGAGTGATGTTTTTTGAGACGGTCTGCATAGGGCATCTGTTTGAGGCCAGTAATCCTCTTTGTGAGGTATTTCTGTGGTCTTTCCAGTTGTTGTAGATGTCTTGTGAGGTACATACCAAAAGGGGCGTTGTACTCTATAATGGGTCTAATGAGTGATGAGTAGAGGGGAACAATGACCTCTTTTTTTCTTGATGAGAATCCTTTTGTGATGAGATGAGCCATGTAGAAGGATTTCCTGACCACTGTGGCGATGTGATTATCAAAGGAGAGACTACTGCCCACATGTGTCCCAAGGTCTCAGCACATTTTCGGCATTAAGTAGATTACCAGCTATGTGGTAGTTCATGGGTACAGAGTTTTACCAAAGGGGATGACAATACACTTTTTGGCATTGAGATTCAGGCCATGGCTTTGACACCAGGTATCTGTCTCAGTGAGGCCCTTTTGTAGTTTGTCCACATCGTTAGGGTTTCGATTATGGCTCCTAGTTTGCAGTCATCTGCAAACTTTGTTAGCCAAAGACCTTCTGTGTTGGCCTGCACTTCAGAGAAGTAGATACCAAACAGGAGAGGACCCAGGACTGAACCCTGTGGTACTCCACTTGTCACTGGTCTGATGTCGGATTTGGAATCCGCTACTTTCACAGTGTGGGTTCTGTCCGTGAGCCAGTTGGCAACCCATCTTGTGACACAGGGATTTATACCTAGTTTAGTGAGCTTATCTATAATTCCAGAGTGGGGGATAGTCTTTATGATTATTGCCATAAACTATTTTTACTGTTACTTTGCTCAATGGCATTCTTCAGTTTAATTTTATAAGTTTTAGAAATGTTTTTTACTACTACATTTAGGATCATAGGAGGTTAATAAGCTATTGGCCCTGAGGCCCTTATAACCCTAGCCAAGAGTTTAGCCCATGTTCAGACAAGTCAGCACCCAGAGCCCCTGTCCAGCAGGGACACAAGTGGAATTCCAGGAGTGTATTTTCTGTTTCCCATCCAGTTATCCAGGCTGCGCTTAAAAAGGGATAACGAAGTACTCTGCTTGACATGGAGAGGGAGTCTATTCCACAGATGTGGGAGTCTCTAGGACACAAATCTGTCCCGCCAACAAGTGCTATTGATATCACACACCAGGATGAGGTTGTGTGTACTGGTTGCTCGAGTGGAGCTTGACTTGCGAATATACAGCAGTCCCATCAAGGCAGGGTCCAAGATTGCTTTGTATGCCAGACAGAGGTCACCTATGAGAAGTCTGTATGAAAGTGACTAGAGGGACAGGACGTTTAGCCTATCTGTGTAGGGTAGGTATTTGAGGCCCTGGATTCTCCTGGTGAGGAACCTCTGTGGTCTCTCCAGCTGTTGCATGTGCTTTGCAAGGTACATGCTGAAGAATCACAGGCCTAAAGCAGATGCCCTACGCTGACCGCCTTAAAAAACTCCAGCTATACTCTGTCGCATATTGTCTACTCAGAAGCGATCTCTGCTTAACATACAAGGCCATGTCAAACCCAGAGCTGTTGGACATGCTACATTTAAAGAAATCCCAATCCCTCAGAGTACACGCTCCAGGGATCTAAACCTTGTCATCACAATAAACAAAACATGCTGGAGGGATAGGTTCCTGACCCAGAGACTCCCCAGACTCTGGAATAGATTGCCCATACATGTCAAGCAGAGTGCCTCTTTGGACCTCTTCAAGAGGAACCTTGACGATTGGATGGGAGAAAGGAAATTCACCCCAGGGATCATGTCAGTCGCCCTGCTAGACAGGGGTCCAGGAAAGTAAATAATGTGGGAAGAAATAGCCAGGGAATTGTTATGGCTAGGCTTGTATAGGCCCTAGGGCTGATAGCCTAGTACCAACCTATGAACCTATGAAGGGGGCATTGTACTCAATAATTTTCTTCTAAGGGAAGAATACAGGAATCTTATGACCTCTTTGTCCCTGGATGAGATACCCTTACTTATGAGGTGAGCCATGTAGTAAGCTTTCCATACAACGGAAGCAACACGGTGGTCAAAAGTCAGGTTGCTAGCAACCTGGGTGCCCAAATCCCTCACTACTGATTGTGTACTTAGAACATTATTATTAATGTGATAATATGTGGGGACGTCACTTTCCCCAAATGGGATGATCTCTAGTTGAGAGAGTTTATCTACTATGCCCGAGTGGGGAATAGTGTCGAAGGCTTTGGCCAGTTCATGGGTAGGCAGTGTGCACTGTCTTCCCCTCGTCCATGGCTTTGGTGACTGTCTCAAAGAAGTCGACCAGTTTTAACAGACATGACCTCCCCTTGACAAAGCCAAACTGTGTGGCATTGAGTGTTTGGGGGTTGCCAATGTCCCTGATAATGAGGTCCATGATAATCCATTCCATGGCCTTGCAGATCAGGCTAGTTAGGCTGATGGGTCTATAATTTCCTGGATCCATGGATGCTCCATTTTTGTGTAAAGGGATGATGTCCTCCACTCAGATGGGACAAAGCAGGTACTCAGGCTTTGGTTGAACAGGGTGTCTAATCTAAAGAGTTCATCTAGGATGCAGCCTGGGATGTTATCAAGTCCCATGGAGACTGTATTTTTTGCCTTTGAGAGGACAATGATGACCTGTTCCTTAGACATAAGGGGTGGGGGCAGGTACTGGGGATGTCCTGATTTACTGATGGGGGATCATAGGTGAGAAGTTTTCGCTGAATCTGTCAGCCAGTAGATTGGCTATATGTACAGCATTTGTGTATGTGGTGTCCTAGACCACCAATTCTGAACAGATCTGGGTGCTTCTTTCAAGATTCTGGACATATGTGAAGAAGGCCTTATGATTGTCTCTAGTAGATGTGGCCAATTTGGACTCAAAGTTGGCTTTAGAGGATTTCACTAGTGCTCTTATTTGCTTGTTTAGGCTAAGGAGAGATTGCTTCCAATTGGGCACCTGGTCCTTCTTGGTCCTGGACAGCAATTTTTTCCTTTTGTTATATAGTTTATTTATTGCAGATGTCCACTAGACACGTTTACTCTTCCTTGCGGAGGATGATTTTGTCCTGTCAGGTATTCCTGATTCCATGCATCTCTATAAATGCTCGTATAGTACTTTGGTGTAGATTTGGACATCGGTGCGATTTCCTACAGTGGTGGAGGGGGCTGTGAAGCTGAAGATTGTTATCAGCTTTGGAGAAGTTTTTTTGTTTGACCCTAGCTGGTGGGGGGGGGGTCAGGGGAGATGGTGACTTCGAAAGTGACTGCTTTATGGTCGGATCTTACCAGGGAGGATGATATAGTAGCCCTAGTAAGACAGATGCAGGCCATATCTAGCAAAGCATCATAGTCTGTCGATCATGTCTTCCCAAGCTGTTAGGCACTGGATCCCCCTGGAATGACACCAGAAACTAAGCTAATTGTTAAAGTCAGTCATTTTCTGTTTGTATTGAGGCATCATTCTGGGTGATGGTAGAATGCTGCTTAAGGCTAGGGATATACCTGCCTGGGACACATAATCAGTGAGCTAAATCATGTCTCTCTTCATATAGTCCAGAGAGGTACGTCTCAAGTCGTTCATGCCAACATGGATTATGACAGAGTCATAACAGTACCTGCTGTTGAGAGACTTGAGTGCACGTGTGATATGGCGGATTCTGGCACCTGACAAACAACTAACAGTGACATTCTCCTTATCCAGCATGGTGAGAGGTACATCTGTGTGTCTCACAATGGAGTCTCCTATGACTAATATGTTGGGTTTATGGTTAGGCCTTAGTGGCTGCGAGACACTGGTAGCTGGTCTATGCATGGTATGTGGTGTGGAGGGTTGTGAAGTTCTCTTGTGTTTTTATCTCTGAGGTCTCTTTTGTTTGGGTTTGTTTTTGTTGAGAACCTCCACATATGTGGATGTGCGTTGTGTAGTTGTGGGTAGTGTTTGAGGTGTACTGATTGTGTTGACAAGCTTCTCAATGCCAGATATACTGGCTTGTGAGGAAGAGAACATAGACCGTAGCTTTTTTATGTAACTGCATCTCTCACAAATTCTGTTCCTAGTTGGTAGTAGTAGATGGTTGTCCATGTACATGAGATAGTTGATACACTATCTCAGGATGCCCATATCAGCAAGGCTGGCAGGAGAAAACCGTAGGAAATTGTCAATCCATATTTGTCAGAATCTAAGGGAGAGAGGCCAGGGAGAGCTAAGGGCTAGGCCTAAAGCTCAACCAAAGCTAAGAGGCTTAGAAAAAACACTTAAAATTTAAGCAGGCTAAAAACAAGCAGTAATAAATGCAGCAGAGAATATGCAATTGAACACTTTAGAGAACAAGTAGCAGAAAAAACAAGATGAAGTGACTGAGTAGGAGGAGGAAACACAAATACTATAAAAGCAGCTGAATAAAGTTTTTTTTTTAAGTAAAGTGGAAAGGGAGAAAGGAGATAATTAACGGTTAAGAAACTAAGTGGGTTGTCCTTCCCAAATGTTCTCTCTGTATTACGTAGAATGAGCTAATGACACTGGACTGGGAGGAGTGTCTCTCAAATTTACACTAGGGGAGGGCAACTGCAACGCTACCAAATATAAGAACAAGACACCAATAGGAAGGGGGGAAAACTATGCTACAGCTACAAGCTACACTATTTTAGGCAGAAAACACTACATAAATGTTTATCACAGCAGAAAAACAGCAGCGAGGCACTAAATGAAAGTTTTAAACAGATAAAGGAGCAATGAGACTCTAGAGAATGCGTTTAACTGCAAACAAATCAGTTATATGATACACTCCTTGGCAGGAAATCAGAACAAACAAACAGATGCTTAACAAATAGAGAACATTTCCAGTTAATACCTTTCACAGAGTCAAGCTAGCTAAAAAGCTTTTTAAGGCTGCTATGTGACTTACAGGCTGCTGGGTTAATTGGTTTTAGTTAACTGAGTAATCATGTGATTCTTAAGTGTATAAAAAGTATGATTTTGTGGAATGATGGTGTTCAGAAGAAGTCCTTATGTTTGGACGAAAGCACTCAACCTGTATTGTTAATTTTTTTTTTCTATAAAGAGTATAGTATAATTTTTATTCTGCTCCCAACTTCATTCTTTTTCCAAAATATAAAACTGTGGTTTAAGATCAATAGCAGAACATATTACTCTTTGAAATAAACACCATTCAAGCCATTCAAAAGCTAAAGAGCGGAATTTTTATTACATCTTTAATGAAATCTTAAGTCATCATGCTGCTTACAGATAGTTCTACAGCAAATCACTGGTTGTTTATCTTATGACTCTATATGCTATACTGACATAGTCATAGAGGAAGAATACCTACAACGGCAAAAGTACAGCACAGCTGAATACAAATGGTGGGAAAAGTACAGTACAGCCAAATACCAGTGGTAGGAAAATAACAGTACAGCCAAATACCAATGGTAGGAAAAGTGCAGTACAGCCAATACCAGTGGTAGGAAAAGTACAGTACAGCCAAAGAGCAGCCCTGCAATACCAGGCTACAACTCTTACCACACTTTTCGGCCACCAAACCAAAACCAAAACACTAAAGGTGGAGCAGTGTCCATATTCACCAAGGATATTCACACCTCCAGGCTAGCTGCCCAACACAGTGCATCTGAAATTCTCCAGGTGCAACTAAAACTAGGTAAGACTGCAATCCAAATTGTAGCTTGCTACAGATCCCCCACCATGCCCCACGATTCTCACTACACCTTTCTAAACATACTGGAAAATATTAAGATAGAACCAAACACCTTAATACCAGGTGATTTCAACTATCCTGCCATTAACTGGGAAAACTACTCGGGTACCAATACCTTTTTCCCAATGGTTCTTGGAATTCATAAATTCCAATGCCCTGGATCAACTAATCCATTGTCCCACCAGGAGCTCCAATATCCTAGACCTGGTCATTACCAACATGAGAGATAAATGCTCCACACCAGTGATCACCCCTCACTGGTCAGGACTGACCATAAGCAAATCACCCTTGACATCCACATTCCACCCCCCCCCCCCCAGTAAGGAAACCTCCATAAAAAAACTTCTCCAAAGCCAACTTCATGCTACTCAAGGCAGAAGTGACAAACTTAATGACATCCATGCAGACAGGAGCTGAAAGTTCGACTGCTGAAGCCTAAACTAAGGCACTGCATGAGCACATCAGCTCATGCATGAATCATGCCATCCCAAATAGAACCAAGACGCTCTCCTCCAAAAAAAGGAAGCCAATCTGGTGGTCCCCTGCCATAAACAAACTATACAACAGAGGGAAGAAACTGTTGCAGAAAAGAGAAAAATCCCAGGATGCAAAAAACTCCCTTACCAGCCTCAGTAAGAAGCTGAGATCCCTCATAAAATCTTCCAAAACTAGTTACGAAAATAAAATTGCCAAACATTCCAAAGACAGCCACAAGGCATTCTATAGTTATGTCAAGAATCTAAATGGCAATGCTCAGATCTGCTCTGATCTACAAAAGAATGGCATTAAATATATTGATCCCAAGGATATTGCCAATATCCTGGAAGATCGATTTAGTGCCAACTTCACCCCCCCTCTCACCCCCTAACAGAACCCTGACAGAACCCACACTGTGAAAGTAGCAGATTCCAAATCCGACTTCAGACCAGTGACAAGTGGAGTACCACAGGGTTCAGTCCTGGGTCCTCTCCTGTTTGGTATCTATTTCTCTGAAGTACAGGCTAACACAGAAGGTCTTTGGCTAACAAAGTTTGCAGATGACTGGGTAAAAACTCTGTACCCATGAACTACTACATAGGCGGTAGTATACTTAACACCAAAAGTGTGATAAGAGACCTTGGGACACAGGTGGGCAGTAGTCTCTCCTTTGATAATCCCATTGCCACAGTAGTCAGGAAATCCTTCTACGTGGCACACCTCATCACAAAAGGTTTCTCATCCAGAAAAAAAGAGGTCATTGTTCCCCTCTACTCATCACTCATTAGACCCATTATAGAGTACAATGCCCCTTTTGGTATGTACCTCACAAGACATCTACAATGACTGGAAAGGCCGCAGAAATACCTCACAAAGAGGATTATCGGCCTCAAACAGATGCTCTACGCAGACCATCTCAAAAAACTCCAGCTTTACTTCGTCGCATATCGCCTACTCAGAGGTGATCTCTGCCTAACATACAAAGCTATGTCAAACCCAGAGCTTTTGGACATGCTCCACTTAAAGAAATCCCAATCCCTCCGAGCTACACGCTCTAGGGACCTAAACCTTGTCACCACAATAAACAGAACATGCCAGAGGGATAGATTCCTATCCCAGAGACTTCCCATACTATGGAATAAACTACCTATCTATATCAAACAAAGCCCCTCATTAGCACTCTTCAAGAAAAATCTTGATGATTGGATGGGAAATGGGAAATTCACCCCGGGGATCACCTCTGTGGCTCTGCTTGACAGTAGCACAGGAAAATAATTTTCTTGGGTGGCAAAAGCCAGGGTACCTTTTTGGCTGGGCTTCTATAGGCCCCAGGGCTGATAGCCTAGTACCTACCTATGAACCTATGAACCTAAAGGGCCCATCTCAATACCAAAAGATTGCCAAATTCCGGTAATCACGGCCACATATAATAAACCTGATTAGTTTTTCACTATTACTACCTAAATAAAACCATCTCTCTTCTCCTTTTTACTCTTTATACTATTTGTCTTTCTTTTCTCCTCCCACTACTTCTCTACCTGTTATCTGCATTACTTGCTCTTTTATTTTCTCCACTTTCTATTCCTATCTTTTTTCCCCTACTCTCTTTTCACTCTACTGTCCATACCTTCATTCCTTTGTTTATTTAATCCAATAAGTATTTTCAACTTGTTAATTGTGATTTCGACTGTATTGTGTGTTATAGTAACTAACTCTTGTAGTAGTTTTTTTACATTGAAGAGTTTACTAGCTTTTGTTTTTTTGCAAACTCTGTTACTAACTCCATTATTTCATTATAATGATTATTATTATTATATTTTGTATGATAGGTTTTCTGTATGTATCTTACTCTGTGGAGCTTTCTCCCCGGGCCTCTACTGAAAATGGAAATTTCTCCAGCTAGACTAGCCCGGTCAACAAATGTAAAATAAAAATAAATAAACATATGTAGAAACCGCACTCTCCAAAGCTAAGAATACAGCATCCATGGGACTAGATGACATCCCGGGCTGTGTACTACATGAACTACAAAGTTAACTGGCACCTCACCTAAGTGTCATGTTTAATCATAGCCTCACCTCAGGCTTTGTGCCCACTGAGTGGCGCATAGCTACAGTTATCCCACTCCACAAGGGGTGATCCACCTTGGACCCCGGGAACTAACATCCCATCAGTCTGACAAAGCCTGATATGCAAGGGCATGGAACGCATTATCATGGAACTTATAAACAAAGACATTGGCAACCTTCAAACAATGGACCCCTACCCAGTTTGGGTTCGTGAAGGGACGATCTTGTCTCATGAACCTGACTGGCTTCTTCGAATCAGTCTCCAGAGCTGTGGACGAGGGTAAGGCGGTCCACACAGTCTATCTGGACCTCGCCAAGGCCTTCAACACCAGCCCCCACTCTGGAATCATAGATAAACTTACTAAGCTGGGCATAAATACCTATGTCACTCGATGGGTTGCCAACTGGCTTACAGAACCCACACTGTAAAAGTAGCCGACTCCAAATCCAGCTCCAGACAAGTGACAAGTGCAGTACCTCAGGGTTCAGTCCTGGGACCGCTCCTGTTTGGCATCTACTTCTCTAAAGTACATGCCAACACTAAGGGGGTCTGGCTAACAAAGTTCACAGATGACTGCAAACTGAGAGCCATTACTGAATCCCCAAATGATGTGGATATTCTACAAAAGGACCTTAAAGAAACAGATGCTTGGTGCCAGAGCCATGGGCTCAAGCTTAATGCCAAGAAATGTATAGTTATCCCCTATGGGAAAAAAACATGTACACATGAATTACCACATAGGTGGCAGTACACTAAACACTGAAAGTGTGATGAGAGACTTTGGGACACAGGTGGACAGTGGTCTTAACTTCGATAACCGCATCGCCACAACAGTCAATAAATCCTTCTATGTGGCACATCTCATCACTAAGCGCTTTTCATCCAGAAAAAAGGATGTAATTGTCCCACTGTACTCCTCCTTATTAGACCCATTATAGAGTACAATGCCCTGTTTGGTATGTACCTCACAAGACATCTGCAACAGCTGGAAAGGCCGCAGAAATACCTCACTAAAAGAATCACAGGCCTAAAGCAGAAGCCCTATGCTGACCGTCTAAAAAAACTGCAGCTATACTCTGTGGTATATCGTCTACTCAGAGGGAATCTCTGCTTAACATATAAGGCTGTGTCAAACCCTGAGCTGTTGGACATGCTCCACTTAAAGAAATCCCAATCCCTCCGAGTCGCACGCTCCAGGGATTTAAACCATGTCAACACAATAAACAAAGGATGCTGTAGGGGTAGGTTCCTGACCCAGAGACTCCCCATACTCTGAAACAGACTACCAATACATGTCAAGCAGAGTGCCTCATTGGCCCTCTTCAAAAGGAACCTTGACGACTGGATGGTAGATGGGAAATTCACCCCGGGGATCACATCAGTCACCCTGCTAGACAGGGGTCCAGGGAAGTAAATATTGTGGGAAGAAATATCCAGGGAATTGTTATGGCTAGGCTTGTATAGGCCCTAGGGCCGATAGCTTAGTACGAACCTATGAACCTATGAAGCTATACCAGTGGTAGGAAAAGTACAGCACTGCCCAGTATTTTCATGGTTACCAAAAAGAGAATGCCATCCTATCAGTTATGTTTATATAATCCCTGTAGTGTACGTTTTAGTCTCAGTCTTTTACCCAAGATATCTTACTCTTCTGAAGTGAATACATTTTTCTCTGCAGAGAACTACCAGCAGTACAAAAGAAATTACACCTACTACATATGTCTAAGCATTAAATGTGTCTTCTCAGGCATTGTGCTGTTGATGTCAGACATAGCCTGGTGTTTATTGTTTTTTTTTTAAGGTTTATCTCTTTCACACTGTGCAGAGTATAGTGAAATCTACACTTTTGAAACAGATTGAGCTGTGGAATATTTCACCACTGTCACACTGCAGCCATGCTCATGTTTCATACATTTGCCATTTGTATGCCTTCAGCACAGACTTTAATGGTCCATAACACAGTATGACATCCCTTCTAAACAGTGTAGACTGGACTGTTAGTACATCATCCTGACAAGTAGTCATCATCTGCCATATTATTCCACTCTACTAAGACATTTCATACTATTAAGTCTACTCCTGCATTACCCAGGTTGCACGATGACTGAGAAGAATAAAATGGTGCTGCTTGCTTTTATAAAATATAAGTGTACTTATTTATTTTCCACTAGAGTATACTTCTTTAATTGCCATTCTGTCAGAGAAAACTCTATGAAAGGCATTTGATGTGGACCTCTCCACCGTATCTCTTCATAGTTTCAGGTGTTGCAACTCATAGCATCCAGGGCTGTATTCCTACATATTAACTGCACTACCTTACAAATCACTAGCAGCAAGGTGATTGCAAACGACAGCTCTCATCTTTAAGCTAATATTCTGAAGCAAAAGCCTGGGTCAGATGCAGAAGTACAGCATTAATCCTTGTCAAAAGCTTTCACTGAGCTGCAATGCTGTAAATTAATCATATGCATTAACTCACAAAGGGAGACCTAACAAATAATTAACTAAGGAGTTCTGCATACTGTATTAAACTGCAAAATGGCTTAGCACAAGCCATCCTGTACTCCTCTTCTGAAAACAACAAACCCATTAGCAGTCTGACAGAATGGTAAGATCAGGCTGGGAACATGGACTGTTGCGAAAATCAACATGCAGCTAATCACACCTACAGAAACTCAGAATGGCAGGACAGAGCACCTACAGCAACAGTACAATAGGGTGTACCACACATTATGTGCACGCACTTATGTTAACATCCAGGAATGATAATGTGCAATGCTGAGCGGTGGAGGAGACAGTCCTCAGGCTCAGGGTTACATTAACACCCATATGTACTGAACAATCTGCATGAGTCCAGAGTACAGAAAAGTAGCACTGCTACACTCAGTTTATTTTCTTACATGTATTAATTTCTTTATCTGGTAAACACTTGTTCATCTGGGGATTCAAACTGTGCACCTATTGCATGTGAAGCTAGAGCTCTAACCCTGACACTACATCAGAAGCTCTAATCCTTTTTCAGCAATAATCTGGGTTATAAAGACGAGGGATAAAGGTAATGTATATGAATAGTTTAGCTAGGTAGCCAATATGTTTTTAGAAGGTGGGAAGAAATCAAGAGTACCTGGGGGAAACCCACACAGATGTGGAGAACATGCAACATCACACCTGGACCATGGGGTTTCAAAGCAGAGCTGTTACCCACTGAGCTGCTGTGCTGCCCATAAAAAAACATGAACACTGGTTAAACATATGTGTGTCTATGTGTATATATATATCTACACACACACACACACACACACACACACACACACACACACACACACACACACACACACACACACACACACACACACACAACTGCAGTTTACTCTGTTGAATAGTCAGTTCGTCAACAAAGTGGACTGCTTTGGAAATGCCATCCAACTTAAAACGTATCTTAGAAAACTAAGGGTTGTCACTTTGGTGTTAAACTTAGTTTGCAAACTAAGTATGATTATCTTACTAATATGCCTGCAGTTGTTGGTAATTACTTGGTGCCTATCTTTAAATAAGATAAAAACAGAGAAAGAGATTAAATAAAACAAAAAAAAGGAAGGCAATAGTATTTCCAAACTACTTACAAAACAGGGCAGAATTACACTGGCACATAAATACTTCTGCCCATACTTGAAGATGCCCTACCTATCATTGGCTCGATCTATGGCAGAATCCTGCAAAAACTGCAGAAAATGAAGAATTGCAACTACCTCTTTATAGATGGAGCTGGCAGAAGGCTCAGTCATTCTTACTGTCTTGCAATCTAGCTGGCTTACAATTGCCTAAAAACTTAACACTTCGCATTAGCATAATTCTGTATAAAATTCCTCACAAGGACCATTGCAATGCCTTATGTCACCTGTTTACTGACAGACAACACCCCAGGTCTCTTAAATCTTCTGACAGTATTGTTGTGTTACTTTATTCTACTTTATCAACGTGTATTCACTGAGAGCTTTCTCTTACCAGGGCCTGTCTACCTGGAACCTATTTCAATGTACCTTTTGTCAGCTCACTACCTTAAACTCCTTCACCATCTAGGTTAAAGTGCACATACATCTGCAAGCAGAATGTAAAGGCATTGGATTTGTAACGTAGATAACCTGAGTGTTTTTTTTTGTGTCTTTTGGACAGCATTCCATGTAGCGTATTTCTCATAAATGGTAGGAGTGGGAAGATGGCATAATGGTTAAGGTGTTTACCTTGGATAAACAAGGTGCAGGGTTTGATTCTCACATATGGTAATTGGGTAGGCTTAAAATGGCCCACAAGGGTAGTTAGCTTAGTACTATGAACCTATGTATTGTTACATACATAGCTGGGCCATAGTTTTGCTTTTACTGATAGTTATACTTTACTCTCTCTGCACTTCAGTGCAACCCATTGTTATTTGTTTAATTGTACATTTACTGAACCTTATTATTCACAGAATCTTATTTTTTTAATTGTACATTGTACCTTATTGTTCACTGTGTCTTATTATTATTTGTTTAATTGTACATTACTCTGTCAAGTTGTTAAGCTGTTCATTCTCAGTAACTAGGACATGGCTGAAAAGGGGGTCCCATTTGTCTAATTTACCTACCTCATAAAATAAAACAATATAGCAAAATACTGTTTCTAAGTTTTTCATTATATTTAGTTGTCCACTGCAGTTCTATTTTTATTTATTATCTTACCTACTTTTTCTGATTCATCGTAAGGAAACATGTCTGTTAATTTTGTATTATTGTAACTAGGTCTTGGCTGAAAAAGGAGTTTTGTGGTCCATTTCTCTCATATGTATAATATAAAAATAAGTAAATAAAACCCTTTCACTCAGGAAACTCCTCATCTCAAGTTTTGCTCAGAACTGGTATCATTTCTTTCCTGACTCATCTCTGTGCTAGCCCCATAATCTGTAGCCCACTGCA
This sequence comes from Protopterus annectens, assembly GCF_019279795.1. Lineage (NCBI taxonomy): Eukaryota > Metazoa > Chordata > Ceratodontiformes > Protopteridae > Protopterus > Protopterus annectens. The sequence continues at coordinate 1,199,374,283 of NC_056737.1, forward strand.
GGCTAGTCCTGGTGTTTTTCATACTACTAAATGCCTTACAGGCGCATATTCAAATTATGTGTTTATTTATTGACATTTGATTACCTGGAAAGTCCTACTGGGAAGGTGCCCATTTTCAGCAGTAGCCCGGGGAAAAAGTCTCCAAAGTATTACAAAAATAATATTCAAAAATAATACAATAAAAACAATAACAAATCTTCTATAACAGTTATACCAAATTAGACATAATATGAAAACATTGGTAAAGACCAGATGCAACTTATATGGCAATGACTTAATATTTAGACAAATTTTAGCCACTTTATATAAATTAAAAGTAAGTTAGTATAATACAAACAGGAATTGCAATATGAAATGGGAGAAGAAAACAGGGTTATAGCATATTAAGACAGAGAGTCATGGAAGGAAAATTGATTGAAGTAAGGAAGTGAGTGAAGAAGGGGGAGTTAGGAGTGCAAGGTATGAACAGGTACTTTTCATATTTAAGGATGTAGTTATAGCAAGAACAGAGTCACATTTTGGGTCCAGAAAGTCCTCCAGAATGTTTTTAAAGGACTGGAGGGAGGGTAGTGACCTGATGGATACAGATAAGAAGTTCCAGGCTTAACAACACAGTACAAATACAGACTATAACCAGCAGATTTGATAGGTTTGTGGACAGAGAGGATTTTCTGGTCACTAGATCATAAATACTGATTAGGATCATAATCATGTAGAATGGTATTTAGTGCTGGACAAGCAGGTGGATGCTGGATAATTTTATAGGTGATAAGAAGCTGCGTATATGTTAGTTTATAGGGTAGTTCTAATCAATTTAGGCTTTTAATGCTATACAGTGGTGGGTTCTAAAAGGGATATTTGCTGCATATTTACCTACTTTATTATAATAATGACGCAGTGGTAGTGTTATTGCTTCACAACAAGAGGTTCTCTAGTTTGATTCTTGGCAGGGGAGCCTTCTGTACAGAGACTGCATGTCCTCCCCGTGTTTGTGTGGGTTTTCTGTGGGTGCTCTGGTTTCCTCCCACATTACAAAGACATGCATCTGCAGCATTTCTCCCCAGGGCTCTGCTGAAAATTGACTTTGTTCCAAGTCGGACTTTCCTGGTTAACAAATGTTAAATAAAATAAATAACATTGTTCAAGTTTTGTTTTTTGTGATGCCTGGAAATTAGTAAGGATGGGAACACCATAGTGTAGTGAGGGGGGGGGGGGGGGGGGTAGTAGTGACAAGTATAGTTTTAGTTCATAGGTTCATATGTGTATACTAGGCTAATGACCATTGGAGCCCTTATAGGTTCATAGGTGTATACCAGGCTAATGACCACTAGGGCCCTTACAGGTTTATAGGTGTATACCAGGCTAATGACCACTGGAGCCCTTATAGGTTCCTAGGTGTATACTAGACTAATGACCACTAGGGCCCTTATAGGTTCATAGGTGTATACTAGGTTAATGACGACTGGAGCCCTTATAGGTTCATAGGTGTATACTAGGGTAATGACCACTGGGGCTCTTATAGGTTCATAGGTGTATACTAGGCTAATGACCACTGGAGCCCTTATAGGTTCATAGGTGTATACTAGGGTAATGACCACTGAGGCCTTTATAGGTTCATAGGTATATACTAGGCTAATGACCACTGGAGCCCTTATAGGTTCATATGTGTATACTAGGCTAATGACCTCTAGGGCCCTTGTAAGCTTAGCTGTGCAATCCAAATGTGACCCATAAATTTGATTTACATGGCAGGTGATTTACTGACTGCCTCTGTCCATCATAATATAGGTGCCAGACCAGGGGGTAATTTTCAATTACCCATTCGTTGTTCCAAGTTTCATTTAAATATGGATAGGGAGGAACTCTGCTTCACATGGATGGGGAGACAGTTCCAAAGAAAGAGAATTTTCTGAGAAACATATCTGTCTCTCCAAATGTCCTATTTATATAGCAAGAAAAATAAATGTAGGTCTTTTAATCTAGTAGTAGTAGTAGTAGTTCAGATGCTGTTTGTTTTGTGGATGTGTAAAAGGTTCTTCAAAACAGGGTCCAGGAAGCCTTGTATGCCATATAAAAGTCTCTATGATACAGAGTAAAGAGACGGTGCTCTGAGTAGATCAGTGTAGGACATTGTGTTTGCTTCCTGTATTATTTTTGTAAGAAACTTTTATGGATGCCTCAGTTGCTGCACGTGTCTGGTTGGGTACATACCAAAGGGGGTATTATACTATACGATGGGCCTGATGAGGACTGAATATGGTGGTATGATGACCTCTCTGGTTCTAGATGTCATGCCCTTGCTTATAAACTGAGCAACAAAGAAGGATTTTCTTACTACCTTGGACATATGTTGGTCGAAGGCTAGGTTATTATCTACACATGTTCCCAGATCCCTGTCTAGTGAATCAACTTTTTGTACTGTTTTATTGAAGACATAGTTACCTGAGGTGGAAGACATCTGAAAAAATACTATAATGCATTTCTTGGTACTGAGTTTTAAGCCATGGCTTTGTCAGTAAGAGTTTATCTGTGTTAGACCTTTCTAAAGTGTGCTCTCATCTTGGGGGGATTCAGTAATTGCTCACAGTTTGCAATAGTCTATGAACTTGGTTGACCAGAGGCCTTTGGCATCCCCGTTGATCTCCAAGAAGCAGATGAAAAAGAGGAGTGGGCCTAGCAGAGAGCCCGGGGGGATTCCCCTGGTAACACCTCTCTTTGTGTAAGTGGCTTCACCAATTCTAACCTCCTGGGTCTTATCAGTGAGCTAGCTAACTCTCCAGCATGTTATAAAGAGGTTTAGACTTAGTTATAGAAGTTTGTTGACAATGTCTGAGTGAGATATTGTGTCAAATGTTTTAGCCAGATCTAAGTATGCACCATTTTCCCCTCATCTTTTGCCTTAGTGACCTTTTCAAAGAAGTCCACCAGATTCAGTAAGCATGACCTTCCTTTGACAAAACCAAACTGGGATGTATCCAGTGTCTGGGGTGTTTCCTGTGTCCTTGTTGATAATTTCCATGATAATTCTTTCCATGGCTGTGCAAATAAGGCTAGTCAGACTAATGAGTCTGTAGTTTCCAGGATCTGTTGAAAGTCCTCTTTTAGGAAAGTGGATGAACATCACAGTGCTTTATCCTCATGGCACAAAGTGTGTTTTAAGACTATAGTTAAGTAATGACTCCAGGTATCCTGTTAAGTCATATGTTAGACTGTTCAGAAGGCATCCTGGGATGTTATTGGGGCCCACTGAGTTCAGCCAGTACATGCTCCCTAGTTACAGTTAGAAGGGTTATGCTTGAGAGTATGTTTGGGGGGATAGTTGGGTGTGAGAAGTAGGTAAAGTCAGATCTGTATTTATCAGCTAACAGGTTCCCTATATTGCAAGGCTTGTTGAATGTGGCACCAATAACCACCAGTTCAGCACATTGCTGTGTGCTTCCCTTGAGGTTTCTGACATAGCTGTAGAAAGCCTTTTGGTTATCTTTCACCTGGGAGGCTATCTTAACCCAGTGTTCACTTTGCTTTAACTAATTAGCACTCTTAGTTGCCTACTTAGTTCAGTGAGAGAGGTTTTATCTTTATAGGAATTACTCTTCCTGATTTTTGCCGTAATTTTTTTCTTTTGTGGTATATCCTGTTTAATTTGGGATGACACCAGGGAGGTTTGTTTCTGGGGCTAGTTCTGGGCTTAATTCTGGTAAGTACAGCAGCCTCTATACAGCCATTCACATGTTTGTACAGTTTCTGAAAGCAATTTAGCATAGGCTGCTGTGTTCTCAGAGTTTGGAGGGGCACTGAATTTTGACAAACCATCACTTAATAAATGGTAATTTGCCTTGGAAACCTTACTAACTGTTACTGGTTTTAATGGGATTGTGAAGTTGATTTTGAAGGAGACAGCTTTATAGTTGGAACTTACCAGGTAGCATGAGACATGGGGTGGGGGTGGGGGGTGCAGCATTCTTCCATATTTGTGACCATGAGGACAAGTATGTTGGCGCCTCTAGTGAGAGTATTCACTATTTGGTCAAAGGTGTCTGTATTTGCAAAGTCCGGGAATCTCTGAGCATGTAGATTTGAGGCTGTGCTGGATTCTCAGACAATATAGGGGTAATTAAAGTATCCCATCAGTGGGGTGTTAGGTTGGACGAAAAGTATTTCCAGTAGGTCCAAGTATGCATTGTGAGCATCTATGGACATGGAAGGTGACCTATAGGCTATGGTACAGGATTTTGTTTATGGTGATCTGCACATGGAGGTATTCCATCAATTCATACTGACCACCATAGAAGTAAGCTTGTTCTTGATGTTTACTGAGACACCTCCACCATTAGCTCTTGTCTGTGCAGCTACTGATCTAAAACTGTGGAAGGGACTAAACCTTGTACTGCCGGGGTATTCTGCTGCGTTAAACCATGTCACAATAACAGCACAGATGTCTACATTATCCAGTGTGACGAGGGCTTTGAGGGAGTGTAATTTTTTTATTTAGGCTCCTGGAATTGAGCAGTAACACCTTTAGGTTTATTTGAGTTGATTTTGCTATGTTGGTAGGTTTATCAATTTAGCATTGCCTAAAAAAGGCACTATGGGGATAGATAAAGTTTTAGCCAGTATTCAAAAGGCTACAGGGCAAAGGTCCAGATCATTCTTGGCAAAACAATGTGGTCTGTTAAGCATGTCCTCCCAAGCTGACAAATAGTGGATTCCCTTAGAATGACACCAGAAAGACAGCCAATTATTGAAATCAATCATTTTTCTGCTCATATTATGGCATAATTCTCAGTGACGGTAATATGCTGCTCAGTGGTAGGCCCATACCAGCCTGAGACACATAGCCTAAAAGCTCCATAATGTCTCTCTTCACAGAGTCCAGGGAGGTACCTCTAAGGTCTTTGACACCTACATGGACTATGATGGAATCATACTGCTGTACCTGTGGCATAATGACTTGAATGCATCCATGATTTGGTGGATCCTGGCTCCAGATAAGCAACTAACAGTTATCTTCCCCTTGCTCAGGCTGATTAGAGGGTCATCAGTATATCTTACATTGGAGTCCCCTACTATGACAGTACTAGAAAGTGTGTTTGCTTGTATTAGGAACTTCTACACTAATAACCACAAGAGGACAAGCAGTACGCAATTCTCTAGCTCCAAAGGGCTAAAGCAACTCAAAAACAGATAAAAATAGTACTGCTGAAACTGGAGGAAAAAGTCCACCATGAGGATATAAATAAAAAGGATAAAAACTTTATCTGATGAAGTCTGCTTCTATATACGAACGTGTGGTGATAAAGTTAATGCATTAATGTGAAAGTGTGTAGTGTTTAATAAACTTTTTTATTTATATCCTCATGGTGGACTTTTTCCTGCAGTTTCATCAGTACTATTTTTATCTGTTTTTGCATAAGGAACTTAGTCTTTGGGGTTCCACTGAGAGTGACAGTATGTGTGGTGTTAGGTGGTGCATAGCTTTGACAACAAGTGGACTTGCCAATCTTTGCCATTTTGGAAGATTGCTTTTAAGTGCCTCAGCATATGTGTGTTGTATGCTATGTGAGGTGGATGTTGTGTATGTTGTTTCAACAATCTGATGTGTGTTTGCATGCAATAATTTAGTCTGCAGTGTCATTGTATAAGTACACCTCTTGCATACCCTATCTGCTTCTTTAATAATTAATGAAAGTTTTTGGCTCTGTAAAGCATCCCTAGTTTCTGGGGAGTTTATTTTATGCAATTTTGTATATGCTGGTCAATTATAAAATTATCATCCAGTATCAGCCCTAACAATTTGTTATGAGAAGTAACTTTAATGGCTGTAGTATTAAGATAGAATATTTTAAATTTTGTTTTTCCATGAAAGACAGAAAAAGATTTGGGTAAAAAAGTAGTTGTTTTTTGGAGCATGAGGTGTGACCTATAAAGCCATGTTCCAGTGGCCTTCATTCTGTCTAATAATTCTACAGTCAGGATGACACACAGTCTGCAGACTTCACAGTGTTCACTATATAATTGTAACCCAGTTTAGTGATATTAAATTTATTTACCTTTTAACAAGAGAGCAGGGCAGATACAGAACAGGCCATTCAACCATGGCCCAGGTGATAAGTAACAAAGGGAGTAGCCAGGACTTATGATCTACATTTGAATGGTACTGCAAAAGAGTGAACTGCAATAAAAAATCCAGGATATTTGCCATGTCTACCTGACTATGCAATGTCTGGCTTGATTAAACTAGAAGTCCTGCTACAAGAAGTATTTTTATCTTTTTTTTTTCTCTTTTGTACTTAACAAAGAGCAGCAATCTCACATGTAACAACATCACAAGATTTTATAACTAGTTACCATGGCAAACTCTCATTCATTTTTAGCACTGCTATATGGTTATATTATCATTTTGGTCATTTCCAGTTCATCTATATTCCTACATTTGCAAGCACTGTGTGTAGTTTTTAAACCACGAGGCGATGTCCGTTTATAATAAACATAATGTACAAGTTAAACTGTTTCGTGTGTGTGTGTGTGTGTGTGTGTGTGTGTGTGTGTGTGTGTGTGTGTGTGTGTGTGTGTGTGAGAGAGAGAGAGACAGAGACAGATAACACATGTATAGCAACAGTTGTGTGTAATTTATTTACCTTCAAGTTCCATCCTAGAGTACTACTGGGTATTACTGCTTTGGGTGATCAGTCTGGATGATGTAAAGAAATGTGATGGAAGGTTTCTACTCTGTCAGTATCAGAACATGTCTAAAACACTTAACAGAAATCCACAGAGAGAGAGATTTAATATTTTACAATCTGCAGGCTCCTATCAGTTGAAAAATGCAATATTACAACTTGCTGTGAAGCTAAATAGATTATTTTGGGAGGCTGTGCCTCAGATTGCAGGGTTACATGGCTATAAGAAACACCAGAATGCTCAATCTTCATTGTAATTTCTATCAAACTCAAAGCCTAGATAGGCCTTCAAAGAGTTTGTCTTTTATTAAGGTAGGGACATAAACTCTGTCCCCTAACCAAAGACATAGCAACAGGGATCCAGTGACCAGGAGCATACTGGCAAAAGTCAGTTTTATCTGACAGTCTGTTGGGATTCATTACTGTTACTTGTTTGTGTGCTTATGACAGGTGATAAATTTAAAACTTTCAGTATTTTTTGTATATTTTGGTTCCCCACACAATAAGCATTGACCTTCTCCTTTGGCCAACCTACTGACTCATTTGATTCTCTTAGGAGTGAGATTCAAGCAGGGCATTGTTCCCTCCTCAACATGAGACAGGTGCCGATAGTGGTGCAGTCATATGGTGTGGGTGATGTACATGACTGAAATTGGGTGATGTACATACCTGACCTTGAGTGGTGGAGATGTCTGACTTTGGGTGAATGAGACGTCTGACTTTGTGCTTCTCTGTTCCAATACCTTGTGTAACCTAATGCAAGCGCAGTTATCCAAGGTTGTGATGGTAGCAAAATGAAACTGAGGGAGAGCAGAGAGTTGCCTCTTTACTTCCATCTGTGTGTGCCAGATCCATCCAGCAATCAGGCTGCTAGACGACTCAATATGTTAAGGCTTAATGACTTATGGATGTTATGACTTTGGCTAGCAAACTCAAAACATATTCTTGTCCACTAACAGAAAACAGTAAAACACAGAGATAATAGTATGTGTATACACACACACACATATATATATATATATATATATATATATATATATATATATATATATATATGTATATTTACATATTTACATTGGCATATGTTTTGAAATATGACTATTTGAGCTTTCCTTTGTCAGGATCTAATAAGTTACTGATGTTGGAAACAATGTTTTAATGTCCACTTGAGCAAAGCAAGACGGAATCAAATTAATTAACTGATTTTGCATTTTTAATATGACTTTATGAATGCATCAGATAATTTGAAGAGTTGCTTTGCCTTTACGACACAGGACAAAATGGCTTGGATAAAATGTGCTAGTTAATAACTGAGCTTAAGAAGGAAGTATTCAAGGCGTTTGCCACTCTAAATGTCTTCAAGCATTACTTTTCTGATACACTTTCTAAAATTGTTAGTAATTGACCTATTCACTGCAGTTCTCCTTTTGGGACTGATTACTCTTAGATACTAATTTTGTTGACTCCATGTGGAAATGTTGGGGCTCACAATACCAAGTTCTGAAACACTAAAAATGATTGAAAATGCATGAGAAAAGCAAATATCAAGCATCATTCCTAATAGGTTGATAAGTTAATGCTCTTTATCCAGAGGATTATTAATATCTTACCCACAATACCCCAAACCATATGTAACCATTGACATGACTGATTTATACCTAGTTTTGACCTCTTTCAATGAAGGCTTTAAAGACAAGACCCAGTGTGTATTTATGATTGCCCATCCATTTGCCTAGGTTACCCTTATGCTTTAGAGGGGGCATCCCCCTTGCATCCCTAATATGGAGGAGGGAGGCAAGCTCCCCACACCCCTCAAACATATATTATACCAATACTGAGATCTCCATACCTCTGAAAAAATGTCAGTCTCAAACTTAGTATATATAAGTCTGGATTTTGAGTTATTCATCTTCCACATTGCAAGACTCTGTATTCTGAATCCTGGTATTTTAAATGTTACATATTTTATTTCTCTGTATTTCCACCAGTCTACTGCTTTAAACTGTTCTACATCACTACCAAATGCCAACTTAGCAATCACTGTAATAGCTCTAAGCTTCTTGCTAATTATGTCTAATTATTTTAATATTTTTCTCTCTTAACTGCTAATGTCCATGGTTCTTGTCTGACTGTTTGCCACTCATGTTTTATGTCTATGGCCTGGGTCGTGGCTGGAAAGGGTCACTGGACCAGTTCACATATGTGGTCTGCAGTTTAAATAAATGTATAAATAAATGAATGATGAGGAACTACAGGAAATCACCTTTATTCTTCTTTCTGGAAATAGTTAATTATTCTTATGGGACTGCAGGCACTCTTTCATCTTTAGTAGTGATCTGGTTTATATCTCAATGAGAAAAATGGTTCTGCAGCTCAGTATGAAGCAATAACTGACAAAATATAGATCTGCTGATTCTCTGTTATCAGGCTCGAGGGTTTAGAATCGGCAGTCTTTCTTAATCTGTGTTAGCAAAACTCTAACATTCAGTGCAGAAGTAGTAAGGAACATTGACACAATATGGCTTTATAAAATTCACACCATGACAACTTACTTAGTGCCTTATGGGAAGATGGAAACAATACTCAGTGAGAAATCACAGGGACCAAAAGTGGTCTAGCCATACACACGTTTAGGCATACACACTTTTAAGTTCCAGAGCTGTACATGATAATGTTAGTGTAAGTTTTTATCTACCAATCCAGTCATCAAGAATAGCCTTAAAGGCAGTCAAGATAGTACTTTGCTTCACCTCAGGTGGTAACTTATTCCACAGGATGGGAATACATTGAGTAAGGTACCCATTCATAGGTTCATACTAGGCTATCTGCCCTAGGGCATTTATAAGCCTAACCAGAGTGTGTTTGGCTTTCGCCACCCATTTTAAATTAATTTTGCTATGCCCTTTTTCGAGGTTAGTATACTGTGCCTCTGTCTAACAGTGACACAGAAGTGATACCCGGGGTAAACCTATGATCTCCCATCCACTCATCAAGATCCCTCTTGAAGAGAGTCAATGAGGGACTCTGCCTAACTTGGACTGGGATTTTATTCCAGAGTGAAGGGAGCCTCTGGGTTATGAATCTGTCCCTCCAGCATGTCCTATTTATTTCAGTGCTGAGGTTCAAGTCTCTCGAGCACGTAGCTCGATGGGATTTGGATTTTCTGAGGTGCAGCATGTCCATTAATTCCGGGTTGGACATGGCTTTATACGTCAGGCACAGATTGCCTCTGAGCAGGCAGTATGCCACTGAGTAGAGCAGGAGTTTCTTTAACCGGGCAGCATATGGCATCTGTTTGAGCCCTTTGATCCTCTTGGTGAGGTACTTTTGGGGTCTTTCCAGTTGCTGCACCTACAGTAAGTATTGTTTATTTGTTGTTATAAATTTAGGAATATTAGGACAGTTGTGCTAATCTTTTGGGATAGATAAAGGACTGAAGACCATTAATTTGTTTTTGGTTAAAAATTAATTGGCCTTACCATTTGTACAAAATTCTTAAATTAGTAATGGGGCATTACATGCAATGATGGGTCTGATAAGAGAACAGTACGGTAGTAAAATGACTTCTTTGGATCTTGAAGATATTCCTTTGGAAATTAACTGGGACATATAGAAGGATTCCTGACTATGCTGGAAACAATGACAAATAAGTACCTAGGTCTCTTATGACCACAACTCTTTGAAGCAGAGACCCCTTTTAATATATTAGGTGGCAGCATCTTTTTTTCAACACTATTGTGTTGCACTCTTTTGCATTTAGCTTGAGGCAGTGTTCAGTACACTAGGTATATATATATTCCAGCCCTTTTGGAGCAGTTCAGTATCAATGGATAAGAGGATAACAGTTCTCTGCTTGCAGTTATAAGCAAACTTGGTCAACTACACTTCAGGGATATTGGTTTGAATATCTACAAAATAAATGCCAGACAGGATAGGGCCTGGCACTGATCCCTGCAGCACCCCACTAGTTACAATTTTACATTCAGAGAGGGTACCAGCAACTTTCTCTACTTGGGTTGGATAGCCAGTTTGTAATCCAGCAAACAATGTAGGCGTTTATTTTATTTTATTTTAGAGAACTGGCAAACAGTACATCAATAGCCTGATTGGAGAACGAACGTTCTCCAGCAGGGTATTAATGTACAAGTAATGCCCGCTGAAAAACAAGTCCGCCATTTCACGGCAGCATATCAAGTTGCCGTGGAGCTCAGACTGAGAAAACCAAACTGGCTCCATTATTTTACACTCACTAACCAGCGCTTTTGCTGTTTAACAAGTGTAAAATGTGAAAAAAAAGAAGACAATTAAAACAAAATTATGTATGTATGTTTATGTCTGTGTGTGAGAATATCTGTGCATGTCAGTGAAAGTGAGAGCAAGCACACCATTATTTTACACTGGCTATGCAGTACTTTTGCTGTTTATTGTGTGCAAAAGAAAAAAAAAAAAAAAGAAAAGAAATTTAAAGTAAAGTGTGTATGTGAGAGCGTATATGTGTATGAGAGTAAGAGAAAGACTGATTGAGCGAAACAGAAACAAGTATCTGTGTGTGTTTATGTTTCTATCTGCTTGTGTGAGTGAATGGGTGCATGAAAGCAGATGAGACTGTGTGTGTGTGTGTGTGTGTGTGTGTGTGTGTGTGTGTGCGTGCGTGCGTGCGTGCGTGCGTGTGTGTGTGTGTGTGTGTGTGTGTGTGTGTGTGACAGAGACAGAGAGAGTAAAGTGTGAAAGCGAGCTACCTATCCCCTGGCAGCAGCAGCAGTTTTGTGTACCTCTCACAGGTTCATAGGTTCATACTAGGCTATCTGTCCTAGGGCATTTATAAGCCTAGCCAGAGTGTGTTTGGCTTTCGCCACCCACTTTAAATTAATTTTGCTTTGCCCTTTTTTGAGGTTAGTATACTGTGCCTCTGTCTAACAGTAACACAGAAGTGATATCCGGGGTAAACCTATGATCTCCCATCCACTCATCAAGATTCCCCTTGAAGAGAGTCAATGAGGGACTCTGCCTAACCTGGACTGGGATTTTATTCCAGAGTGAAGGGAGCCTCTGGGTTATGAATCTGTCAATCCAGCATGTCCTATTTATTTCAGTGCTGAGGTTCAAGTCTCTCAAGCACATAGCTCGATGGGATTTGGATTTTCTGAGGTGCAGCATGTCCATTAATTCCGGGTTGAACATGGCTTTATACATCAGGCACAGATCGCCTCTGAGCAGGTGGTATGCCACTGAGTAGAGCTGGAGTTTCTTTAACCGGGCAGCATATGGCATCTGTTTGAGCCCTTTGATCCTCTTGGTGAGGTACTTTTGGGGTCTTTCCAGTTGCTGCAGGTATCTGGTAAGGTACATCCCAAAAGGGGCATTGTACTCAATTATGGGCCTGATGAGGGATGAGTAAAGAGGCATGATGACCTCCCCTGATCTAGATGTGAATCCCTTCATGATTAGGTGGGCTATATATAATGTTTTTCTAACCACTTTGGCCATGTGGTTGCCAAATGAGAGATTGCTGTCAACTTGGGTCCCTAGGTCCCTAATTACTTCTTCTGTACTTAATGGATTACCACTTATGTGGTAATTTGTGGGCACTTTGTTTTTGCCAAAGGGGATGACTATACACTTTTTGGCGTTTAGCTTGAGGCCATGGCTCTGGCACCAGTTGTCTGTTTCTATGAGGCCCTTTTGGAGGATGCTTGTGTCGGCGGGAGAGTCGATTATGGCACCCAGTTTGCAGTAATCTGCGAACTTGATCAGCCACAGTCCTTCTGTGTTGGTCTGTACCTCCGAGAAATATATACCGAACAAGAGAGGTCCCAGGACTGAGCCTTGTGGGACGCCACTTGTAATTGGTTTGGAGTCTGACATGGCTCCAGCAATTCTAACCATGTGGGTTCTGCCCTTGAGCCAGTTTGCAACCCATCTAGTGACATAGGGGTTTATATTTAAGCTGGTGAGCTTATCTATAATGCCCGAGTGGGGTACTGTATCGAAGGCTTTTGCGAGGTCCAGGTAGGCTGTGTGGACCACCTTCCCCTCGTTAATGGCCTTGGTGACTGTTTCAAAGAAATCGACCAGGTTTAAGAGGCAGGATCTGCCCTTAACAAAGCTGAACTGGGTAGGATCCAGTGTCTGTAGGTCCCCAATATCTTTATTTATGAGGTCCATGATGATCCTTTCCATAGCTTTGCAGACCAAGCTAGTCAGGCTTATGGGGCAATAGTTTCCAGGATCCGTTGAGTGGAGAGGGACCAGTGTTGCTGTACGCCACTCTTTGGGTACATATCCTGTAGTAAGGCTGAGATTGAACAGTAGTTTTATGTTTGGGTTTAGCTCTTCTTGGAGTTCATGTAGGACGTAGCCCGGGACACCGTCTGGTCCCATTGATGCTGTGTTTTTTGCTTTGGAGAGGGCGGCTCTTACCTGAGCATCTGAGATGTCAGGGGGGCAGCACTCTGCTGGGATAGATATTTGCCCTTTTGGTGGGGAGGGGGGGAGAAGTTTGCGCTGAACCTGTCAGCTAGGATGTTGGCAATGTCTGTGGGTTCGGTGTATTTTTTGTCATTTTGGACTAATTCTGAGCATATCTGCGAATTCCCACCCAGGTTCCTAACATAACTAAAGAAAGCCTTGTGATTATCCTTAGTGTCCTGTGCAATTTTTCTCTCAAAGCTGGCCTTAGACGATTTTATGAGTGCCCGTAGTTTTTTGCTAATACTGATCAGAGATGCCTTCCCTTTTTGGGACTTTGCTCTAACATGTAGTAGCTTCCTCCTTCTATTGTATAGTTTGTTTATGGCTGGGGTCCGCCAGACATGACGTCTGCCTTTGTGGGATTGGGTCTTGGTTTTATTTGGGATTGCATGATCCATGCATTCCTGAAGGTGTTCATAGAATGCGTTTATAAAGGATTCTGCGGTCTGGGCCGTATTTTCCACAGGCCCGGGGGCTTTGAAGGATTCCACCTCGGTTTTGAGGAGTGTGAAATTTGCTTTAGAGAAGTTTTTCACTGTGGTTTTCTGGGCAGGGGGTGGGGTCGGGATGTGAATATCCAGTGAGATTAGTTTATGGTCTGATCTTACCAGTGAGGGATACACTTCTGGTCTGGAGCATAGAGTCCCCATGTTGGTGATGATCAGGTCCAGTATGTTTTCCCCTCTTGTGGGAGTGGCAACAAGTTGTTCTATAGCATTTGAGTTTATAAATTCTAGGAACCTTTGGGCTAGGGTGTTGGAGCTAGAGTAATGCTCCCAGTCTATGTTTGGGTAGTTGAAGTCGCCCAATATAATGGTGTTTGGAGAGACCTTCATATTTTTCAGTGTTCTCAGGAAGGCCAAGTGGGGTTCCTGGGTTTGGGAGGGTGGTCTGTAGCAGGCTATAAACTGGAAGGCAGTTTTACCCACTGTTAGTTGCACATGGATAGTCTCTGATGCTTCTTGCTGTGCCACCAACCTGGAGGTGTGGGTATCTTTGGCGAATATTGATACTTCCCCTCCTTTTGTGGTTCGGTCCAAGTTTTGGGGCCGAAAAGCATGGTATGAGGTATAACCTGGTAGTGCTGGGGTGCTCTCGGGAGCCTTGAATCAGGTTTCTGTTACTGCACAGATATCGATGTTCTCCATGCTAAGGAGAGTTTCGAGTGCGTGCATCTTGAGGTTTAGACTTCTGGCGTTGAGTAGCATTACTCTTAGTTTCTTATCCCTTGTGATACCTATGGAGGTAGGTTTCTCTTTTGAGCCTTGCCTAAAAAAGGCACTATGGGGGTAGCAAGAGCCTTTGCCAATATCCGGAAGCCCAGGGGTGACAGGTGCAAGCCGTCCCTAGCGAAGCATCGTGGCTTGTCGAGCATGTCATCCCAGGCTGACCGGCATTGGATCCCCTTTGATACTTAAGCCAATTGTTGAAATTGATCATCTTGTCTTCATATTGTGGCATCATTCTTGGTGAGGGTAAGATGCTACTGAAGGTTAGGGTCATACCGGCCTGGGCTACATGCTCAGAGAACTCCTCTATGTCTCTTTTCATGTAGTCCAGGAAGGTACATCTCAGGTCATTCACACCAGCATTGACAATGACTGAGTCATATTTGTACTTGCCTTGGAGTAACCTGAGTGCTTGTGTTATGTGATGGATCCTAGCGCCCGACAGGCAGCTCACCGTGACCTCCTCCTTGTTCAGCCTGGTGAGTGGGACGTCAGTGTGCCTGACGATAGAGTCACCTATTACAAGTGTATCAGGTGTGTTTAGCCTTAAGGGCTGTGACTGTTCGGCACACTGGCTTTGTGAGCTATGTGTTGCACGTGTTTTGTTTTGGGGTAGCGGTTGCTTGGGTGTCTGCTTTGGACGTCTCTACTGCTTAGGCAGATTTTTATTTAGAGCCTCCGAGTATGTTTTTGTGTGTTTATGTGTTTGGTTTGCTGTCGTGGTAGGTCTATGTGAGACTGGAATTGTAGTGAGTGTGGTTTCCTTCTCCTCCTGACTGGTTACGCCAGTACTGAGTTGAGAGAGCTTAGCCTCCAGTTTGGGTATATGGTTGCATCTAAAAAACTTCAAAAAGCAAAAACTATTAAACCTTGTAGCCTGGGAACAAAAATGCTGGCAGCGATGTATTTGTAAACTGCTTTATTGTAGCCGCCCGGACCTTTCCGAGCCTTCTTCAGACAAAAAACAGTAAAAAATAATCAAACACCATTTATATACATTGATCAATTAAAACATCTATTAACATTTAAAGTGGAATGCCTTGACACTTGTATACTTGTCCTTATAATATACCTTAAAGCACATTATCTATTTTAACTATCAATTAAAAAATAAATTACTTCTTAGTATAAAAATTTATACATGAAAAAGTAAGTAAAAACTTTAAAAGTGATAAAAGTAGTAGTTATAATTCATACGTATTTATAAAATTCAATTCCTATTAAGGGACAATAAATGTAATACACATTTTATGGAAAGTGCATCATTCAGCCCTGGAAATATGTGGGCATTTGTCAGAATCTGCCATTTGAGTTCATCTACTTCTAGCTTAATTTGCCATGGACCCCCTCTAATATCATTAACTCTCCTTTGCAAAATAATAAACTTAAACTGGTGGTCTGGGTTAAAGAAAATATGTTTAGCTAGAGCGTTGTTAACATCTCTATTTTTAATGGCATAGCAGTGTTCATATACTCTTTGTTTAAATTTACGCTCCGTTTTACCTATATAAAATGCCTTACAGGATTGACATAAGGCTGCATAAACTACTGCATAAGATTCACAATTGTATCTAGAATTAATATTATATTTAATGTTGTTAATTGTACAACTATTTGCCACCAAAATATTTTTACACTGAGCACAACAACCACATTTGAACATCCCCTTGATCTTGGAATGTGTTTTACATATTTCATTCTTTCTTTCTAATATACATTTGAGATTTGAGCCTTTTTTATATGTTAATATGGGTTTATCACCCAAAACGCCTAACAGTGCTTCATTACCTTTGATAAGAGCCCAATTTTTGTATAAAATATATCTTATCTTATCATGGTCTGTTGAGAAAGTGTGTAAAAAGCTAATATTAAATGGCAATTTGTTAGTGCTAGATGCCAAAACGTTGGCAGGCTCACTTGTAGGAGTACTACAAATTTCAACTAAAGTGCAGTTGCCATTTTGTTCAAATCCTTCTCTTAAGTTTAATAAAGGAAGGTAAAACCAGACTTTCTTTTATGTTTTACTTCATTAGTGATGGATGAGACTAGGTACTTAGGGTAGCCTCTATTGAGAAACATATCTTGCAATAACTTACATTCTTCCTCAAACTGAATATCGTCAGAAACCATTCTTGCAGCTCTCACCATCTGCCCTTTAATAACGGCCCGTTTTTGATGGTGAGGATGACAACTAGTGTAATGCAAGAATATGTTAGAATATGTAGGTTTCCTGTATATTCTGCTTTTAAAGCAAGAATTATGCTCATCTTTCTCTAGAAGAATGTCAAGAAAACTTATAGATTTATTACTTGATTCGTAAGTAAATTCCAAAAATGAAGTTTTCTCAGTCAGTTTATTCATGAAGTCAGGTATAAGACTATGGTCACCTATCCATAAGTAAAACATATCGTCTTGGTATCTTGTATACCAATAGACGTTATTTTTAAAAAGAGGTTCAGAAAACAGGTAGTTATGTTCCCATAGTGCCATGACCGTGTTGGCAAAACTTCCGCCGCATGGGGAACCCATAGCGACGCCTGACTTTTGCAGATAATAGTTATTATCAAAAGTCATGTAGTTGTTTGTCAACACAATGTCCAGTAATGTAGTGACCAAATATATAATGTTGTGATCAGCTTTCTTTTTGACTAAAAATTCGGCAACCCATTCTATACCTAAATCATGGGGGATAACCGTATAAAGGTCCTTGACATCTACAGTTAAGAACAAACAATCAGGTTGGAAATCTAACTTGTTAATGTTCTGTAGAAAGGACCACGAATCTTTGCAGATTTGTGTTTCAGTGTCCAGAAATGGTTTAAGGATCGTGTCAATATATTTTGCACACCCATAAGTTATAGAGCCTCTCCCATCAACTATTATTCTAAATGGGGGTTCTAGTATAGATTTATGAATCTTGGGTGTGCCAAAGATAGCTGGAATAGTTGGAGCTAACATCATCAAATAATTATGTAGCTCTAGATCAATTGATGCATCTAGAAATAAATCTTCAATGACCTGTTTAATTCTTCTATATGCTCCATTAACTTCATTAAGCGAGACTTGGCAATAAGAGTCAGTACTAAGGTGGGTTAAGATATTGTTAATATACACTGGTTGGTCCATTAAAACTAACCCTCCACCTTTGTCAGGCTTCATAATCCTAACATTGCAATTTTGTAATAACACAATAAGGTCGCGCTCATCATTATTTAAGTTGTTATACTTTTTATCAGTTTGAGTTGCATTTTTAATTGCTCTCAAATCAAATTCACACATTTTCTCAAATGTTGTTAAATCGGGGTGTATAGGTGGGTTAAAAACACTAGCAACCTTAAAAGGGTTGTTGTCCGATGTGGAATTTCCCAAGAGGAAGTTCAGATTAAGTTTACGAACGAACAACTTAAAGTCTATAATGGTATCTGCAATGTTCAAAGTTCTTGAAGGAACAAAGGTGAGGCCTTTGGATAGAAAGTCTACCATGGTGGTATCAATGTCAATACAGGTGTAATTATAGATTTTAAAATCGCCTTTAGATGAAGTTACAATTTTTAGGTTGGAAATTTCATCAGGCTTATTAATCATCTCCTGCGTTGACGTTTGTTGTTCCTCGATGGTTTCGAGTTGTTGTAGTTCTTCTGACCTTGATTGGTGACAGGGTGTCCCCTCAACTGAAAACCCTGACCATTCTCATTACTAGTACCACTAGTATTGTTATTACGATTCTGTAGTCTTTCGCTACGTCTTAAAGGCTCATCTGAGTGTATTTTATCAGTATTCGATGGACCAATGTTAGTGTTATTATTGGATGGAATATCATTATCCATCAATGTGCTTGTACCATTATTAGAACGGTTGCCAGGAGGGTCAGGATAAACCTGACCTTTAGAATATGCTTGCACATCTCTAACCAATTTCTTCTTCTTAGTTGCCAATAATTTATCAATTGCTGTGTCAATACTTGTAAACACACGGCAATATTCAAACTTGTATCTAGGAAAATCAGAATGATTTTTAATTACTTGATCTAGAATGTCCAAGTCTGATTTGAATGAGTTAATTTCAGAATTGTAATAATTAATAAGAGCTTTAAGAAACTCTAATGCTTGACGGTCAAACAGTTGTATCAACTCTTGATGGAAAGGAGATCCTGTTTGAAGGCCTGCAGGATATCTCCATTGGCGAAGGCCTTTGGGAACAACCTGTTTAATGATACATTCTTGTAGGTAGGAAACTTCGAGTTGAAGTTTCCTACATTTGAACATCTTCCCGTCAAGTTCATCTATCAGAGTTAACAAGTTATTAACCTGAGAGTCATTAGCGTCATTAGCGTCAGTACCGGAAAGCCGGTGATTAAAGGAATTATTAAAAAAGTCATCATTCCTAAAAAACGTGGTCACAGACGGTAGATTAGTCTGTGTTTCAGTGTTATTAACTATACCAGCCACATTGTTTTCATTAGACCTACTTCCGTTTTGTGAATTAATGTTAGGATTACCTTGGCCAGGTTGTATGCTGGCTGCCGATCCACCAAGCGTATTAGAAGTAGAGGCGGAACCAAGCCTGGAAGCATAAGTGGGCTGTAATCCTATTTCTTTTGGTGTCGAGGGGTTGTTGTTAATTAAAAGTCCATTAGAGTTTGCAATGTTGAGCAGGTTACTATTAACTCGATGGTTACTTCCATAAACTGAAGTTGAGGCATCCACTTTCTGCGTTAGTGCTTCCACTCGTCCGAGGAGCACTTGAACTAATGCGGTCAGGTTGCCGATAGCGTCTTCCTGCCGCAAAATGTTACTGTTGTTGTTTAAACCATTGGTACTTCCTTGCGGAACCTCTTCGGTTTCATCAAATAAAAGCTGCGATTCAGCTCCGTTCCCACTGGCCATCTTAACCACGAAAAAAACTTCAAAAAGCAAAAACTATTAAACCTTGTAGCCTGGGAACAAAAATGCTGGCAGCGATGTATTTGTAAACTGCTTTATTGTAAGCGCTTTCGGCCCGGACCTTTCCGAGCCTTCTTCAGACAAAAAACAGTAAAAAATAATCAAACACCATTTATATACATTGATCAATTAAAACATCTATTAACATTTAAAGTGGAATGCCTTGACACTTGTATACTTGTCCTTATAATATACCTTAAAGCACATTATCTATTTTAACTATCAATTAAAAAATAAATTACTTCTTAGTATAAAAATTTATACATGAAAAAGTAAGTAAAAACTTTAAAAGTGATGAAAGTAGTAGTTATAATTCATACGTATTTATAAAATTCAATTCCTATTAAGGGACAATAAATGTAATACACATTTTATGGAAAGCGCATCATTCAGCCCTGGATAGATAGAGTCACCTATTACAAGTGTATCAGGTGTGTTTAGCCTTAAGGGCTGTGACTGTTCGGCACACTGGCTTTGTGAGCTATGTGTTGCACGTGTTTTGTTTTGGGGTAGCGGTTGCTTGGGTGTCTGCTTTGGACGTCTCTACTGCTTAGGCAGATTTTTATTTAGAGCCTCCGAGTATGTTTTTGTGTGTTTATGTGTTTGGTTTGCTGTCGTGGTAGGTCTATGTGAGACTGGAATTGTAGTGAGTGTGGTTTCCTTCTCCTCCTGACTGGTTACGCCAGTACTGAGTTGAGAGAGCTTAGCCTCCAGTTTGGGTATATGGTTGCATCTCTCACATGTGTTGGAATTTGTTGGGAGGAGGAGAGGGTTGTCTGTGTACATGAGGCAGTTGTAACATTGCCTCAAGATTCCCAGATTCACCAGCTTGACCGGAGAGGAGATTGACAACTGACCTTTGGACATGCTAGAATAGTATTGGGAATTCCTTTATAATTGAAAAAAGGGCCAATGGGGAAAAAGGTACTCAAGGGGAGTTTTTGAGGGTGTAGTGCTTTTAATTTTTTAGTGCTCACTTAGTGAGCAAGTGCCAGGCAACTTAAATGCAATGCGTTACAGGTAACTTAAATGCAAAAACGACAAACAGTAACTTTCTGTTAAGTGAAACAAGGAAATAAGTACAGTAAGCAATGCAGATATCACTAGGGATCCACAGAAGTGCTGAAAAGCCGAGTTTTAGGTGGAATTAGCCTTTCAGGGAAATAACAAGCAAACAAACAACAAGCATACAAACAAAGCTAGATTCAGCAGGCCTGGATCTAGTCTATGCTACAGCAAACCAAGTGTACCAATTTCAATAAGAAACAGTTCAAATATGCAGGCACTATAAGCCTTTAACCAAAAATTCCCAGCTCAGAAGGGCAGAGTCCAGCCTCTCCTCCCACAAGAGTGCAGACCACGAACCTTCTTAATGTAAAATAACTGGCCTGAAGCCCAAGTGCTTAAACCGGAACTAATACACTTTTAGAATAACAGACACAGTGCCCTCAATCAGCAGTTCCCAACTTAGAAGGATGTAAGCTACCTGCCCTGCCACCACAGTGCACACCACAAACCTTCCTAATGTAAAACAACTGGTCTGAAGCCCAAGTGCTTAATCCAAAAGACTTAGAATGATAGCTACACTTTAATCAAGTTACTACCAAGCAGTAATAACTACAACTGAATACTTTAAAGAATGCCTGGATTAGTGCTCAAGTTATACAAACAAAGCTAGATTCAGCAGGCCTGGATCTAGTCTATGCTACAGCAAACAAGTTGTACCAATTTCAGTAAGAAGCAGTTCAAATATGCAGGCACTATAAGCCTTTAACCAGAAATTCCCAGCTCAGAAGGGCAGAGTCCAGCCTCTCCTCCCACAAGAGTGCAGAAGAAATCTCAGAACCCTCTTAATGTAAAATAACTGTCCTGAAGCCCAAGTGCTTAAACCAGAATTAATAAACTTTTAGAATAACAGACACTGAGCCCTCAATCATCAGTTCCCAACTTAGAAGGATGTAAGCTACCTGTTCTGCCACTACAGTGCAGACTACAAACCTTCTTAATGTAAAACAACTGGTCTAAAGCCCAAGTGCTTAAACTAAAAGGCTTAGAATGAGTTACACCAAGCAGTAATAAATACAACTGAGTACTTTTAAGATGACACAAAAGCAAAATAAAGTAGGAAGAAACACAAATATAGTAAAAGCAGATAAAATTTTTATTTTTTTTTAAGTGGAAAGAGAGAAAGGAAAGAGAAAAAGGAGTAGCAGAAACTAAGCTGTTTGGCCTTCTCAAATGTTCTCCCTGTACTGGGTAGAATGAGGTAATGACACTAGACTGGAAGGAGGGTCCCAGATCAAATTTGCACTAGGGGCGGGCAACTGCAAAGCCACCAACTATAAAAACACTATACCAACAGGGAAGGAGGGTGGGAAACAAACTGCAGAAATGTTTCTCACAGCTGAAAAGCAGCAGTGAGCCTTTAAATAGAAGTTTTAAACAGCTAAAGGAGCCTCTAGAAAAAAGAGTTTAACTGCAACAAGTTATCAGAAACAAGCAACCCAACAGATGCTTAATAAAAGTGGACAATTTCCAGTTAATACCTCACATACAGTGAAACTAGCTAGAAAAATATGCAGTACACAAAGTGCTATAAAGAACAAAGAAATAAAGAACAAAATAAACAAAAAACAGGATACTTAATGTTATATATTATAGCTCCGAGTTTCCTCAGTGTCTTTCCTTCGATCAGCTCAGTGTGAAATGGCAGAACACTCACAACTGAACTTCTTAGGTAACAGTAAGTTGAAACCTGAGACAGCTTTTAAGAAAGAAATCACAAAAGAACCAATGAGGTGCTTAGTCTAAGCTGTAGTCCAGGAGAGCTCAGTCAGCCAATGACCTCAAACAATTCTCTCTCACTGAAATGCCTGATGGCTTTGGCTAAACCAAGATGTCCCTGAATATGTGCTCAGACACACAGCCTCCACAAACACTAGGCCCAAATACAAGCCTGAATATGGAAATGCTACAAATATCCCCACTCCTTAGAACAAACTGCAGAAATGTTTTTCACAGCTGAAAAGCAGCAGTGAGCCTTTAAATGGAAGTTTTAAACAGCTAAAGGAGCCTCTAGAAAAAGAGTTTAACTGCAACTGTTATGGAGCTTATAGCCTAGGAGTCATTCCAATCATTTTAATTTGCATAGTCATTATAAAGCAGTTGTCAGCTTGGGTTTTATAGCCTTTTGCTTCATTACATGAAGATACTGAACATTATAATATTAGTGAAATCGACACCTAATGACTGAATTATTATTTGTGAAAAAGAACTTAAAAAATAGACAATATGTACAACTGTTTGAAATTCAAACAAATGGCACAGCAGAGTTCTGCAAACTGTCTTTAATGTAAAATATGTCATTCTTCAGCTTTTCCTTGTTCTTCATTCTATCTGAAATAAATGCAGTATTTAAAAATAATCCTTTAACCCTTTACTTCTTTTCATTCCACCAGCAAGCCACATGCAGCAGTATACAGTAGTTAAACAATTTAGTTTATGCAGCCATAGCCCACCATATGACTTTGTCACCGGTACCTACAAAGCAGCTTACAGTAAAAACACCCAATACAGACCATAAGACCTAATCAGTATTTATTCTATATTATACAATGACTGGTCATTAATGTTCAAAAATGTGCACGCTGATTGGTCAACCCAACCAGTGTACCCATTGTAAAATCGAGCATATACCAACAGAAGAAAGTCTGGTCACCCTGACTTTCTTCTATTAATATATGCTACTGCTTTCCAGTTTTTTTCAGATAAGAGGTCGATAAATACGAAGTTTGAAACTCAGACAGTTTATCGGTATGTGAGGACAGGGCATAAATACAATGAAAATTATGTATGCTATGCAAAACTAAAGAAACATACCTGATTTTCTTTGTATTTATGCCCTGTCTGTCTTGTACCTCTAAACTATCTGGATTTCAAACTTTATTTAAAAAAGAAAAAAAAAAAGAAGAAGCAACAGAGATCTTCCTTTCTCAGTTGCTTCGTTTCTAAAGCACTGATGTACTGTGTAAGCGTAGGAATGCAAATGCCATAAGCATGCACAGTGCACCAAGAAAGCAGCAGGATACTGAAAGAAAGCGATGAACATCATGGAGCCGCAAATATATTATTTAAGAATAATATCATTTTATAATAGCAATAACTTATGGCTGAGTGTGGGTAATGCTGGATTTACCCACACCCATCTATGGGTTATTGCTATAATACATATTATCAGTGGCTTAATAAACAAGCACACAAAAGATTGAATATTAAGTGAAAGATGATTTGCCAGCAAATGGTGCTGCCCACAAACAAATACATAGATGATCTGTTGAATTAATTTTTTTTTGCTGTAACATGTTCTGTTTGAAATGTTTTTTTTTTTTTATAATATTAAAGACAAAATATTTCCTTGAAGTTTGCAGTACACCAGATGTTATAAAAACTACATAAAACAGTTAATAAAGACATATAAACAAATCAGCAAAAACACATATTGCTGGAAGCAGAACTAAATTGTCCAGATATATTTATTAATGCTATAAGAAAACAATCAAAGCTTACCAGATATACTGTAAGAAACATATGCATATTATGTTAAAACTCACAGATTATTAAAAGTCAGTTATATGTTTTCATATTCTCAAGTAAAAGGCAAAATTACCCAGATGTCAAAAATACAACCCCCGTCCTCAAGAAATTATTAAGTTTTTTGTTTGGATAGAAATATGTGTGTAGCTTGAAAAAGTAAAATAAACAGGGTATACAAATTCCTCAGCTGTAAAGAATATACAAGTACAAATTCCCAGAAAAGGAAAAGCTGTGTAGCCATGACAACAGATTTTCATTAAGTGGTACAGAGAGCATTTAACTGGCTTGCCACAGAGGCACGAGATCGCACAGAGAAAGCAGCTGTCAGTTCCACAGCTGAGCTTTTATAGAAAGGCTCCACTTTATTCAGTTAGAGCATATTTTATCATCTGATAAGTGCTGGGATAACAGATGGTTTTGCCTGACTGTTGATCTTGTATATCTCTTTTTTAAGTAATGTACAGTTGACTGCATAGACTTTGTTGCACAAATGCTCACAGTGAAGCAGTAACTGTAACAGATTACTGAAGTATAAGGCTCAGGTTATTTGATGGTGTTGGATTTGTAGGGGTGTTTCCTGTGAGGTTTGTTGCTGGTAATGTCATATATCTCATACATGCCATTGCTTGCTTGGTGATTGTGTCTCTATCAACCCCATTTATTCTAGGTAAATCAAGCAGAAATTCATAGCAGGTGCTGTTGGTATCTTGGTATCTACCACATACATGCCTGCATTTCAGCTAGTAAACTATAATTTGCAGTAATGTTTTTTGTTTCACTTCTTTGGTTATAAACTTTAATTTGTTAGCCGTTATGTATGTTACTTCTAATAATTGCTGTATCACTTTCTGATGTAGTGGGAACAAACATTTTCAAAAAGCAGTAGAGGGTGAAAAATGCTGAAATATTATAAAGCATTCTGGTGACCATTTGGCAAATGATGGAGTCACAGATCCTCATGTTATGAAAACATGCTGTTATACAGCAGAGCATGGCTATCTATACTTTTTGTATTTCATAGCTGCACTCAACATTTTGACTACATTTTCCTTAGAAACATTTTCTTTGAAAACTAAACTAATGTCAACACAACAGTTTTATGAAGCACACACCATCTATATAATTTATATTTTCTAGTTTTCATGCATTGCAAAAAACTGAAAGGGAGTTGTTTCTCAATATGGCTATGACTTCCATTTGGATTTTTAAGAACAGAAACCAGACACAATCTGTAGCATAACTGACCTGGCAGATTTATTTCCAACAGAGTAAAGTTCTGTGGCAACAGAGTTATACAAATATGAAAACAAGACTGAGTTTAGTTATTTTGTAGAGCAACTCCTTTGCATTTATATAAACGATAATATAATGTATCAGTTGCAGAAATGCCAGTAAAATATTGATTACCAGTCTGGCCTTCTGGCAGCCGTTTAGTCTAAGGATTCCACGTTATTGCTTCCTTACCAGCACCAAATGTCTACAGGCAAAAGTAAGCTATGTAATAAGGACTTTATTCCAGCTATGCTTAAACCAAATCAACAGACATCACAGTTACTGCCCTACTCAATAACATCACTGCTTCTTGAAGGAATGAACAGAAAAGGCATACAGTAAATGTATATTTTATGCAATGAAAAGGTCAGCACATGGAATAATTAAGATTTATGGCGCACACGTTCCAGTTCTGTAATGATGGCAGTGTCTGGACTGAAACCTTCTAAACTGAGTACAAAGAGTAATAGTACAATGAGATAAGAGATATTTTCATGGAAGAACAAATTTAGATGGACTTTAGATCTACTGTCCACTACAGAGACTGAAGCTGTTTTGTACTGAGATCATGAACAAATCACTGATGTAATATTTTTTTCTGCTTTATATAACTTATTTTCCTTGTCTTCCTGATGCTGGAAGTAATTTTCAGCACTTAATATGCTTCTAGTTGTTTTATTTACTCATTATTTTTTTTAAACATAAGTGGTCACATGTGCACATATTCACAAGACCTTTCAGTGTTCAGCATTATTAATATAACCTTGGTGACTTTATCCTGAGAAAGTAAATGTTTTGGAGATAACATATTGCCTGTGCTTTTTGCAGTCTATAAACGTAAAAGTAAAGACAAATGGAACATTTTACAAATTTTGCAAGCATAACATTAAAATTAATGAAAATTGCTGAAGGGTGTCAAATGTAGTTAGTGTGACTTCACCTGATCCAAAAGGAGAGTTCTGTTACTGTTTGAAGGACAGGAGTAAAAGGAATGAAGAACTGGTAGCAGGCTTCTGCAGTTGTAACTGCTATATTGCTAAAGTGAAGTACTGAACCATTAAGCACTAACAACTGTGTTGAATGTCTGTGATAGATAAGATGAAAAAGCACCATTCCAGTTCATGGAAAGGGCCAGGAAAATGCAGTCAGCACCTTTATTACCTTACACATCAGCACTGTTTATTAATACAGACAGTTTCTGCTTACAAGCAGCTGATCAAACATATAAAAGGCTTTTGTGAAAGCTTCTATGAAAGCATTAGTCCATATTAACAAAATTATGGTGAAATATCCTCTCATATGCTACTCAAATGATTTTTTCCTCATTATTGTTAATCACAGTATGATATATAACTTGATTTTTGTAGGACAGTGGACCAATAGCTAAACTGAAACTGTTGTGGGCATTGTGAAACTAATGTATTGGCTGACTGAACCATGGAGGTTAAATGTTCATAATTCGAACCATGCAAGTTAAATGTTCACAACTCTCTAGATTCAGCAGAAGTATCAGCTGTTAGTGTTTAGACCTTCATGGGTTATAGTTGTACTAATCCCTTACCCATTTAAACTGACAGTCTCTCTGTTGGAAGTCTGGTTCACGCTACTAGGGAGAACAAAGCAAGGCGATCTGTCATGTATATCATGACATATACTATTAAAACATATTTTGGTAGGTAGGTACTAGGCTAACTGCCCTTGCGAGCCATTTTAAGCCTAGCCAATTATCCCTTGCGAGACTCAAACCCTGCACCTTGCGTTTGCAAGGCAAATACCTTAACCATTAGGTCACCCTCATTTATTTTAGTGTAATAAGATGCATGGGCATCAAAATGAAATGCCTGGCCTATTTACCATGGTTTATGGTTATGTTTTCTTGCAATGCCTGCATAGCTTAAAGGGGTGTGTTTGTTTGTTTACTTGTGTTTGTTTGTTTACTTATTTTTATTTGTTTATTTTTATTTGTGTGTTCACTTATTTTTGTTTGGTTGTTTATTTGCTTGTTTATTTACTTATTTTTGTTTGTTTGTTGGTTATATTTGCTAACCAGGGCAGACTACTGATACTGCTGGACAATTTTCAGACTCAGCTTTGGGATACAGAAAATTTCCATTTGGATTAAAATAATACACAGCAGTCGCAATATAATACCCTTGTCAGACAGAATGTGCATTTTCAAACAATTAAAATTATGCACACAAAAGTCATAATATACCTGTATCATTGGCAAAAAGAATATACATATTTTAAATAGCTACAATTACAGTATGCATATAGAATTTATGCTCAAAAGGGTGATTTTTGGATGATTTATGTGACTTCACTGTTAATGAAGCACTAACATTTTTGTTTGAGTAAGAAATGCTTTAGTTCTGACTGAAATTTAAGAAAGGGTGTAATACATTTTGTATGCGCAGTGATGGTAAAATGCACTTCTGTAGTTATCATTCTGCATATTGTGACTGTAAACTGCAGTTTTATCAACATTTCTGTCTGTACTACTTGAATTTTCTTACTCATGTCTATACTGACTGGACTGAGATTGCAGAGCTACAACTTAAAACAGCTTATCCCTCAGTTATACTTATTCTCTTTAACTTCTGCCCACAATATCACAATATACAAGCAGATTAACTTAGTTACCAGTTTACAGAGAATATTACGAGTGTAGACTCAGACATTGCATTTTACTCTGTTCCAGTGTCTCGCTTAACACAGCACCTCTACCATATATTCATAGAATTTCTCAGTTTGTGATGATCTGTGGCTTCATGCAACCACTCCATTTCTGTGTTGTTCTGTGTCATCTTTTGCAGTGCATTTCAGTTTTGGCAGTTTCTCATCTGTTGCCTTTAAAACTGTTCTGGCACCAATTCCCAGCTTTACTATAAAGGTTTTTGTTACACACATCTTTTTTACAGTCTGTCTTTCCCGTTAGTTTGCAGAGTATAAGCAAATTGCATTTCTGCTGTACTCACTCAACGTCATTAGTGGGATGACCATGAAATTTAAGCTAGCCACAATTTATACCTTTTGAGGAAAATTGTGAAGCTCTGTGTAGAAAAGGACATCAAAGATTGTTTTGTTTGTGAAAATTGTCCCAATTACACATACATAAAAAAGGATGATCTTATTTTACTGTGCTTTCGTTGAATCAGTTCTGTCATTTTCTTTGGTAGTATGGTATGGATATTTGTCTATGAAAAATAAGATTTCATTTTATTTATTTATTTAGTTATTTTATTTTACATTTGTTAACCAGGAAAGTCCAACTGGATACAGGTCCATTTTCAGCGGAGGCCCGGGGAGAAAAGCTCCAGGTGTACAACACTACATTACTAATTACTAGTATATTTACAGTGAAAAAAGTATTACAGTGAAATTACAAAAATGGATATTTTAAAATATGTATAGATAGGGACAATTTCAAGTCACATATTCATTTTAACAATATATATATAGGCAGGTACAATTTTAAGCCACATACACACAGGATAGGCTGCTAGTTAGTTATCTAAGAAGAAAATAGTGACATTTTTATTTCTCATTGAATCAGATTGTGAAATGGTCTAGTAAGTTGATTGGAGAACAACAATTGAACCTTATGTCTCTATATTCTAAGACTAGAAAAAATGACTGGTTCATTTTTGAAAGATGTTTTACATCCATTATACACTGAATTTCAACTTCTTTCATCTGAAAGAAGGTATTTACTCCCAATGTATAAAACAGTTTTATTCCAGTCACTATTGCTCAAGTCAATAACAAATGTGTTCAATTTAAAGAATAATATGCAACTGTAGCAGTTTTGAATCCCAGCTCTTTGCCTGATTGAAATGATCTGTTTTGAAATCCAAATAGGTATAATGACAACACTTTAAATTAATATAACAATAGCACTTTAAATTGATATAACAATAGCACTTTAAATTAGTAAAGACGTGCAATATAGGATGTAAACTTGTCTTTAAAATCTTTTTAAAATGTTTTTGTTAAATGAATTTATGTTATATGTTTAAATGTATGTTTTGTGACCGATGCTAACTCTGTGACTGTAAACTTAAATTTACCTAAGGTTACAAATAAATTACCTGAATGAAAACTACCTTAGTAACAGAAATGCAAGATCAGGGAGCTACATAAGGACCAAAGTCCTTTAACACTAAATTTGCTGCCAGGTGCTGGGGAAAAGTGAACAGGCAAGAAGAAATGGGAAGAAGACAGTGTTGCTTAGAATGCTAATAGGTGTGCTGCAGTGCAGTATTGCAGTCCTGTGCACAGGATTGTGCAGTATTGCAGTCTTATGCACAGGACTGTGCAGTATTGCAGTCTTGTGCACAGGATTGTGCAGTACTGCACCATTGTGCACAATTGTATAGTACCGCAGCCTTGTGTAAAAAATTGTGCAGTATTGCAGTCTTGTGCACAGGACTGTGCACTATTCCAGTCTTGTGCACAGGATTGTGCAGTATTGCAGTCTTGTGCACAGGACTGTGCAGTATTGCAGTCTTGTGCACAGGATTGTGTAGTATTGCAGTCTTGTGCACAGGACTGTGCAGTATTGCAGCCTTGTGCACAGGATTGTGCAGTATTGCAGTCTTGTGCACATGATTGTGCAGTTTTGCAGTCTGTGCACAGGATTGTGCAGCACTGCACCGTTGTGCACAATTGTATAGTACCGCAGCCTTGTGTACAGAATTGTGCAGTATTGCAGCCTTGTGCACATGATTGTGCAGTACTGCAGTCTTGTGCACAGGACTGTGTCATATTGCAACCTTGTGCACAGGATTGTGCAGTACTGCAGTCGTGTGCCCAGGACTGTGTCATATTGCAACCTTGTGCACATGATTGTGCAGTACTGCAGTCTTGTGCACAGGACTGTGTCATATTGCAACCTTGTGCACAGGATTGTGCAGTACTGCAGTCGTGTGCCCAGGACTGTGCTTTACTGCAGTCTTGTGCACAGCATTGTGTCATATTGCAACCTTGTGAGCAAGATTGTGCAGTACTGCAGCCTTGTGCCAGGATTGTACAGTACTGCAGCCTTGTGCACATGATGGACCTCACCTTCTTTGTAAGATTACTGGCCTAAGTGGTTACTGCCTGTTGAGTTAATGTAGGGGTATGGTTGTGTTCATAATCAGACAGCATGGTACAGTATATTAAACCACCTTAATTTCTCCCACAAAATTAAATTACTTATGCCTAGTCTGAGTTTTCTTGTTTTTTTTCCTTGCATCTGAAGCAGTAGTGGTTAAAGATATGTAGTAAATAAAAAAAACGGAATGTGAGACAGCTGACAAGTAAAATTAAAACAGTACTGCAGCCTTTAGTGCATTCAAAATATTATGCTGCACAAATTTTTTGCTTGATGGACAATACATACTGAATCAGCTTTTACATATTCTTGCCTATGTATGGTATAAACTTAAATGATTGTTGCAGCTAGGCTGTGAGTAATGCATCATTTTTGTTCACCACAGATCTTTAACCAGCAAAGCTACAGCTCATCTCCAGTGTAGGCATATAGTTCATTATCTATAAGCACTTCCTCTTCAAACTTTAGACTTGTGCTTATTTAATTGTGGGAATTTACTGCATCAATGTCCTTCAGAATATTGAGTATAATCGAAGCAAACTATACTTTTCTTCTGAACTGTTAGCTCACCTTTGAAGAATCTTGGTCTTTGCATTGTTGTCTAAGCCTATAATGGTTGATACCTGGCTGGCTTAGTATAAACATACAAATCTATGTAACTATGACTGTGAATGCTGGCTTCAGGTACTTCTCATGATATACCACTGGAGTTTTCTCATTTACTGTCTGGCCAGGGGAACCATTAGCATTGCAGAGGCCATGAATCCCAGAGCCTTCAGGAATTCCCTGGCTGTAACCATTGTTTGTAGAATCATCATCTGCAGGCATTGAGCCAGAGATTCCATCTTGTCTAGAGGGGAGATTAGGTCCTCTGCTTGCTGGAGTCCAGTAAAGACAGTAGAAAAACATTTTTGGAAAGCCTAATATCTGCTGAGACTGTAAAAGGATTTGAAAAGAATTCCTGGTAAAATTGCATAGCTGTCTATACTTTCTGTTGGGAAATGGCTTAATGAGGGAGTTGTCTAGATACCAATAAACATGAATGCTCTTGGTTCTGTAATAAGCTATTAGTGGAGCCAGTAACTCTAAAAATTCTGTGACACACTCTACCTTGAATCTCAGAACTGTGGCCCCTGTGAATGGGGTAATAAGATAGGTATTATTTAGATCCTTGCTAACCATCAGAGCATGAGGGAGCAGGGGGCAGTAAGAAGACCTGCAGTGTCAGTATCTGCACTTTTAGAACTTTGAGATGGGTGTTTAGCCTTGATGGATCTCAGATTGGGTTAATGTGACCCTCCTTTCTGGGCACTAAGAGATGTTTTGAGTGAAAATCCCCAATCTGGTCTTGTTATAGTGTAGGTTCTATGACTTCCAGTTGTAAAAGCTTTTGCAGGATGGGAAGGACCATAATACATCTTACTGCTTGGTATAGCGGAGATGGCTGACATTTTTGGCTTTTTCAGAAATTGTAGTTTATAACCCTGAGATATTACCTGCAGCACCAATTTGATTTTTGCGACACTGTCTCACTTTCCTTTGTACTTATATTTCACATGACTTGGATGGGTAGGGAATAAGGCTATGTGTGTGGGTTTTTGTGGTGGGGATGTGGACAGAAAGGTTTCATGTGGTTATTGCTGCTCCCAAGTGGCTATACGTCCTGTGGTCTGCAAGGATTCCCCAACTTGTCTTCTGGCCATTTTTTATCATACATGCTAATTTTACCCTTGTCTTGATTACCTTTTATTCGTTTCCAATAATATAGGGCCCAGGCATACTTGGGTAATTCCTATCATACGTAGGTATGGGGAGTAAAACTGTCGTTTCATGTAATGCATAGTCTCTCCCCTTCCCTTCATTTTTGAATATTTCCTGTGAGTTTTACAAAGAGCAGATCCTTAACTATGGCTGCAGTAAGCAGCTGTACTTTGTCATACTGACAGGGGTCACTGTTTCACCTCAGGCACATCTGCTGATTACTGCCTCCATAGTTGCCCTCGAAGCTGCATCTGTCACCAAAGCAACGGATGAGGGCAAAGTCATTCACACTGTCCACCGTGACCTGGCCAAGGCATTTGACACAACATCCCACTCCGGTATTGTTGACAGATTCAAGAGGTTAGGTACAAACCCATATGTCACCCGGTGGATAGCTAAAAGTCTCACAGGCAGGACCCAGGAAGTTAGAATTAGGGAGTCCACCTCTACAAAGAGGCCAGTCACAAGTTGAGTCCCTCAGGGATCAGTCCTTGGACCACTCCTTTTTGGCATTTACTTCTCAGAAGTCAAGGCCAATGTCAGTGGTCTCTGGCTGACTAAATTTGGAGATGATTGCAAATTTGGAGCTGTCATTGAATCTCACACTGACACAAATGTTCTCCATGAGTGGCTGACACAGACAAATAACTGGTGTCAGAGCCATGGACTAAAACTAAATGCCAAGAAATGCATAATAGTGTCCTTTGGGAACTCATCCATCCCTGGCAACTATTATATTGACAACACACCCCTTAGAGTTGACCCAGTAGTTAGGGACACACATAGATAGTAATCTAGCCTTTGATCATCATATGTCTACAGTGGTGAGGAAATTATTCTATGTTGCGTAACTTATAAACAAAAGTATGGCATGTAAATCCAAGGAAGTCATTGTTCCACTGTATTCGGCATTCATCAGACCTATCATTGAGTACAATGCCTCTTTCGGTATGTACTTAACCAAGCATATCCAACAACTGAAAGCCCACAGAGGTTCCTCACTAAAAGAATACAGGGCATAAGTAAAATGTCCTATGCAGACCGGCTCAAGACCCTATCCTTGCACACAGGGCACTGTCAGACTTCACTCTGATGGACCTCCTGTATATCCGCAAAACAAACAGCACCAAAATTAGTCATTCTAAAGACTTAAACCTTGCCTGTGATATAAATAGGACCTGCTGGCGAGATATGCATGTATTCCAGAGACTACTCCATCTATGGAACAGGCTCCCCATCCATGTGAAGCAGAGTTCCTCCCTAACCCAACTCAGGTGCAACTTGGACAGTTGGATGGAAAACTGGGAATTCATCCCTGGTTTGGCACCTGTGTCTCAAATGGAGTAAGGTAACCTGTAAAATGGTTCAT
Organism: Protopterus annectens; assembly: GCF_019279795.1. Taxonomy (NCBI): domain Eukaryota; kingdom Metazoa; phylum Chordata; order Ceratodontiformes; family Protopteridae; genus Protopterus; species Protopterus annectens. The sequence continues at coordinate 1,199,407,699 of NC_056737.1, forward strand.
CTCTCAGGCCCATGCGTACACTCATCGAGGGTATCAGAACTTGTCAGAGATTTGGGATGCGTGACTAGGTTTTAAAAGGCCCTTGTTGTCATTAGCCTAGTAAACACCTATGTTGTTGTTGTTTGTCTTTCGGCTTTTTCCCGGTAAAGGGTCGCCACAGCGGAACTCCGGTCCGCTAATGATTGGCAGTAGAGTTTTTTTTACGAAACGCCGAGGTGCCAGCTCGACGCCCAACCTTCAATGAAGGCAAGCCCAATTAAGCACGCATGTCTTTCAAATGCTACCCAACCGCGGGGAGGACATGCAGACTCCACACAGAAGGCACACCCAAGCCAAGCCGAGAATCGAACTGGAGAACCTCTTGCTGTGAGGTAACAACGCTACCGCCGTACCACCACGGCATAGCCTAGTAAACACCTATGAACCTATAAAAACCATGCTTGGCAGGGTGCTTAGCCACCAGAACAAAAGGATGAAGTTCAATAATTCTGCCTTTAGAGCCCCATCAGGGACCTCCTCAATACTCTCCATCTGGATTAGCAGAACTATTTGAAATTTGCCAGTATGTGTCTAGCAATTAATGGCATTGAAGGCCAGAGTGACAGCTGTGTATAATTTCTTCCTAACTTGATCTGGCACTCTATGTTCTTACTCACTGGGAAAAGTACTGGAAGTGTGCTCCAGTTCTGACCCCTTCTCTAGATCCATAGGCACCAACACTGGATCCATCTGAGGATGTGTATGGTGGTAGAACTCGTGGTATTTCAGGCCCTGTAGAGGGATCAGGCTTCTTAAGGGCAAGGGGCTTGGGTGTATGATTCATTGGAGGCTACACAGAACATAGGTTCATATCCTCTAGAGGTTCCAAGACTGGAGAGATTGTCACAGTACTGGAGGCATGCAGACACAGTAAATCTGAATAACCATACCTCTTTGGCCTCCCATATGAATAGTTCTTTCATCCTTCAAAAAGGGTCTCTAAATGAGGCTTCCTCTGTGGCTGAAGATGAAGATATAGTGCTACCAGTGTCTGTGTCATACTCGAGAAGGGAAGACATTGCAGAGGAGCAGTCCAAAATTTTCCCCTCACATTTTGAGGATTCATCATCCCTCTCTGTGGAGGGTTCAGTCTGACATGGCAAAATGTACTTCAGACAGAGGTATGTGAAAGGGGATGTCTAGTTCAAATTCCACATGAGGGTTATCTGCTCAGTGGGATATACCTTGATCATCGGGCATGGTTTCCACCAAAGGGACTTCACCAAAAGTCTTAAATTCCTAATACAGTAAGACCTGCAAAAACCCTTCAGTGTAGCCTCTGCCCTAAAGCCAAACTGGAATACTAGACAGTGTTGCCCCATCACCTGAGTTCCTGACTGTCTTGTCCTTAGATCACATCTCAAGTCACTTCTTGGAGGCTTCCGATGTTGAGAATGAAAGAAGACGGCACCACAGTGGAATAAAAAAAGCCACACATCTCTCCTGAAGTGAATAACTTTGCTGGAAAAGTTACCATCTCCAAAGTCTTTTTGGCACAAACCCTTTGACAGACTCCACATCTCTCAGTATTGTACTCTGGACACAAAGAAATAAAACACAATGCACAGAATATGGGAGTCTTTGTGTGGGATTTATCTATTGAAAGCGTACCTGCTTACTTTTGTAGGGGAGGGCATATATTCACCAATTTAGCTAGGTATATGACCCTGTAAACTATACAGTATTAAATACCAATAACAAATGAAATTACAGATAAGATAAACATTTCATCAATGGGTTACTTACCTGACTAAGCCCTGGAGCATCATGAACAACTGTGGGCTATAGCTACAAAAAGTATGTGTGAACTGCATCAAAAAGGATGTAAAATGGCACAGGCAAGCTTAACATAGGGAATGTCCTGACATTGCTAAGGGACAGAATTCTGCACCCTAAAGGAGTAACCGCACTGGGCACTGAAAGTCAGTTAGGATGTCAGGCTTTCGTCTATGGAAGTAAGGACTCCTGCAACAGTGATCTCCTGGGACATTTACTGTTATGGTAAATCCTTACAAGTGTACTTCCTATTTATTTATTTATTTTGTTTTAATGGAGACTGTGATGTGCATCTGTGTTGCACATGTGCTGTTATTAGATTAGTGTGTAAAGGTGCTATCACTTCACGACTACTTGATTTAATAAATCAAAGAAAGTCCATAATATATAACATTTCACACAACTGCTCGTTATGAGAAGGAAATGCTAGCTTACTATATTCATTTTTTAGAACTTTAAATACAAGATGACATTATTTGTTTTTCTACTAAATGAGACATAGATAAATATTTTGAAATGACATTTCCTCTGGCTTTATTCTTACTAATAACAAAACAATGTTCTGTAGTCCATTCAAGTATTTTCTAACTCTTTTGAAAAAGTTTAGAGTCTTCTTTTATGTTGTATCAGTTCCTGTTTATGTTATTTATGTGACTTACATGTTCCATAGCCATTACTAGGCCAGGGGGGTACAAGTTTGCAGAAATGCATACTACACCAAGTGACCCAGATACAATTTTGACACGTGATTCTGTCACTTGTAATAATGACAAATGTACCGATGTTAAAACAACTATGGAACCAATATGAAGCTTCATGGGACACCCTTGGTTAATGTATCCGGGTCTATATTAAATACTCAAACATTTAAAAGTTTGAATCACTAAAGAACGAATGTTAGTGATCGAACTTTTAAAAGTTTGAATATATATATAAATTAAAAAATAATAATAATATAAAAAAGAAAAACTAAAGGGTGTAAGCAGGGGGCAAGTCATCCTGCACCCCCCACACACTCTGCTACTTAAATATACCAACTCCAAGATCGCACTACAGTGTAGGAAATGGAAAATTCTCCATTTCCACACTGTAGCACACTAAAGTGCGATCTCGGAGTTGGTATATTTAAGTAGCAGGGGTGTGGGGGCACAGCCCCCCACATGGGGGGTGCAGGGTGGCTTGTCCCCCTGCTTAAACCCTTTACTTTTTCTTTTTTTTTTTTAAATATTGTTTTTATAGATATTCGAACTTTTAAAAGTTCGATCACTAAAGTTCGTTCTTTAGTGATTCAAAATTTTAAATGTTTGAATATCTAATATAGATCCATGCATTCTAGTGTTGAAATCAACAATGCTTCCACTCCAAACAATTAGTTAATCACTGTATTGGAGTGTGACAGCCTTATGCCATTCAGTTTTGTCTAATTTTTGTTCTGAAACACAATGAAAACACTAGTAATATAAATATGCAAGTTATTGTGGATAACTGCTTATTCTAAATCTACAAACTGATGAGCATTTCTGAAGTTTTAAATTTTCCATTTCTTTTTTTCAATATGTTTTGTAAAACTTCCTCCATCAGCTTTCTTATTTTTGAGAAGGTAGTTATTGGTCCATAGTTTTTGCATAGAGGTTTAAAGGAGATTACTAGGCTAATCGCTCAAGAGCCAAGCAAGCCTAGCCAATTTTACCCAGATTTTAACCAATTTTCTTGACCTAGGGGAAAGATAACAAGGGTCAGCAAGTGGGATTTTGACTATTTTTACAGACTGCCGCTGTCCATAAGGGACAGGGGTGCCACCCTAAGAGTGAATTTGCGATTTCCAGCCATTAGTCTAGACTGCACTTGAAGATGGTGAGGGAAGGGCTCTGCTTCATGTGAATAGAAAGCCAGTTCCAGAGGAGGAGCAATCTCTGGGACACACATCTGTCTCTCCAGCATGATCTATTCATGTAAGAAATCAGGTGTAGATCTTCGGAGCAGGTAACTCTTATATAGTTAGTTTTGCGAATATGCAACATTTCCATCAGGCCTGAGTCACAGACTGCCTTGTAGGTCAGGTACAGATTATTCTCAGTAATTGGTAGGAAACTTAATACAATGATAAGGCTTTTAATCGATCCACATAGGACATGTTGATTATACCCTGTATTTCTTTGGTGCAAATCTCTGAGGATGCTCCAACTATTGCAGGTGCCTGACAAAGTACATGCCAAAGGGTGCAGTGTACTCTATTATTGGTCTGATGCGGGCTGGGTACAGTGGTACTATGACATCCTTAGATCTGGATGCCGTGACCTTACTTATAAGCTGAACCACATAGAAGGATTTCCTCACCACCATGGATACATGGTGGCGAAATTCAGATTACCACCTATCTGCGTACTCAGATCTCTTACCACTGGGTACACTTGTGGGGGTGTACTATCAATATTGCAGTTTGTAGGGGCATTTGATTTCCCAGAGGGTATTATTACTCTCTTCTTCACATTTAGTTTGAGGCCACAGCTCTGACACCAATCATTAGACTGTGTCAGACATTTTGTAGAATGTCATCATCGTTTGGAGAGTCAGTGATTGCCCCCATCTTGCAGTCATTGGCAAACATGGTCAGCCAAAGGCCACCTAATTTTGCCTTGACATCTGAGAAGTATATCCCAAACAAGAGGGGGCCCAGCACTGAGTCCTATGGTACTCCACTGGTGACTGGCCTCTTGCTGGATGTGGATCCCCCTCAACAATATGTGTCCTATCCACGGGCTGTTTGTCTATCAATCTGGTGACGTAGAGTTTAATGCCCAATTTCTTTGACAATCCCACTTCTTCTTTGCCAACCTCTTTCTCTGTATACTCTCCTGTACTTCTTCATTCCACCACCAGGTCTCCTTGTCCTCCTTCCTCTTTCCAGATGTCACACCAAGCACCTTTCTAGCCATCTCTCTTACTAGCTCTGCTGTAGTTACCCAGCTATTCGGTAACTCTTCACTGCCACCCAGTGCCTGTCTTAACTCTTCCCTGAACATCACCTCACAATTACCCTTTTTCAATTTCCACCATTTGATCCTTGGTGCTGCCTTCACACTCATCCTTCTCTTCTTGATCACCAATGTCATCCTACAAACCACCATCCTATGCTGCCTAACTAAACTTTCCCCTGCCACTACTTTACAGTCTCCAATCTCCTTCAAACTGGCCCATCTACATAAGATATAATCCACCTGTGTGCATCTTCCTCCACTCTTGTATGTCACCCTATGCTCCTCCCTATTGTTAAAATCCATATTCATCACAGCCATGTCCATCCTTTTTGCAAAATCCACTACCATCTGACCTTCTGCATTCCTTTGCTTAACACCATACCAACCCATCACTTCCTCATCCCCTCTGTTCCCCTCATCAACATGCCCATTGAAATCTGCTCCAATCACCAGTCTCTCACCCTTGGGTACAGTCATCACCACTTCATCCAACTCACTCCAAAATTTTTCTTTCTCATCCATCACACACCCAACTTGTGGAGCATATGCACTAACTACATTCATCATTACACCATCAGTTTCCAGCTTTATAAACATCACTCTATCTGACACTATTTTCACCTCCAAAACACTCTTAGCATACTGTTCCTTCAGGATACTGCCTACGCCATTTCTCCTCCCATCCACACCATGATAAAACAATTTGAAACCACCTCCAATACACCTAGCCTTGCTCCCCTTCCATCTGGTCTCTTGCACATACAATATACCAACCTTCCTTCGGTCCATCATATCAGCTAGCTCTCTCCCTATACCACACATATTGCCAACATTCAAAGTTCCGACCCTCACCATCACAGTCCTAGCCTTTACCTGCCTTCGGCATGCCTTCCCCCTCTTCTCCTCCTTCGGCCAACAGTAGCCCAATTTCCACCAGCACCCTGTTGGCCAACAGTTCTGGTGGCGGTCGTTGTTAACCTACGAATCTATACACAAACAAATTCATACATGCATATACAGTTAACAAAACACAACCCTACACTACACCATACATACAATACTAACTATCCACTTACCTTAACCCGCATCATAACCCTGAGGTCTGTAACTCTCACACCACTGTGGAGGAAATAACGATATTTGAACTGTATCTTACTGAAATTGGCACACCTTGTTTGCTGTAGCATAGACTAGATCCAGGCCTGCTGAATCTAGCTTTGTTTATATGCTTGTTGTTTGTTTGCTTGTTATTTCCCTGGAATGCTAATTCCACCTAATACGCGGCTTCTCAGCGCTTCTGTGAATCACTAGTGATATCTGCATTGCTTACTGTACTTATTTCCTTGTTTCACTTGAAAGAAAGTTATTGTTTGTCGTTTTTGCATTTAAGTTACCTGTAACACATTGCACTTAAGTTACCTGGCACTTGCTCACTAAAGCAATTATATAAGTCAGCACTAAAAATTAAAAGCACTACACCCTCACTCCCCACTGGCCCTGGTTTTCAATTATTAAGGAATTCCCAATATTATTCTAGCATGTCCAAAGGTCAGTTGTCAATCTCCTCTCCAGTCCAGCTGGTGAATCTGGGAATCTTGAGGCAATATTACAACTGCCTCATGTACACAGACAACCCTCTCCTCCTCCCAACAAATTCCAACACATGTGAGAGATGCAACCATATAGCCAAACTGGAGGCTAAGCTCTCTCAACTCAGTACTGGCATAACCAGTCAGGAGGAGAAAGGAAACCACACTCACTACAATTCCAGTCTCAAACAGACCTACCATGACAGCAAACCAAGCACATAATCACACAAAAACATACTCGGAGGCTCTAAATAAAGATCTGCCGAAGCAGCAGAGACCTCCAAAGCAGACACCCAAGCAGCCGCTACCCCAAAACAAAACACGTGCAACACATATCTCACAAAGCCAGTGTGCCAAACAGTCACAGCCCTTAAGACTAAACAACACACCTGATACACTTGTAATAGGTGACTCTATCGTCAGGCACACTGACGTCCCGCTCACCAGGCTGAACAAGGAGAGGGTCACGGTGAGCAGCCTGTCGGGCACTAGGATCCGCCACATAACACAAGCACTCAGGTCACTAAAGGCAAGTACAAATATGACTCAGTCATTGTCCATGCTGGTGTGAATGACCTGAGACGTACCTCCCTGGACTACATGAAAAGAGACATAAAGGAGCTCTCTGAGCATGTAGCCCAGGCCGGTATGACCCTGACCTTGAGTAGCATCTTACCCTCACCAAGAATGATGCCACAATATGAAGACAAGATGATCAATTTCAACAATTGGCTTAAGTACTGGTGTCATTCAAAGGGGATCCAATGCCTGTCAGCTTGGGATGATATGCTCGACAAGCCACGATGCTTCGCTAGGGACGGCTTGCACCTGTTACCCCTGGGCTTTCGGATATTGGCAAAGGCGCTTGCTACCCCCATAGTGCCTTTTTTAGGCAAGGCTCAAAAGACAAACCCACCTCCATAGGTATCACAAGGGATGAGAAACTAAGAGTAATGCTACTCAATGCCAGAAGTCTAAACCTCAAGATGCACGCACTCGAAACTCTCCTTAGCATGGAGAACATCGATATCTGTGCAGTAACAGAAACCTGGTTCAGGGCTCCCGAGAGCACCCCAGCACTACCAGGTTATACCTCATAAAATGCTTTTCGGCCCCAAAACTTGGACCGAACCACAAAAGGAGGGGGAGTATCGATATTCATCAAAGATACCCACACCTCCAGGTTGGTGGCAAAGCACGAAGCATCAGAGACTATCCATGTGCAACTAACAGTGGGTAAAACTGCCTTCCAGTTTATAGCCTGCTACAGACCACCCTCCCAAACCTAGGAACCCCACTCGGCCTTCCTGAGAACCCTGGAAAATATGAAGGTCTCTCCAAACACCATCATATTGGGTGACTTCAACTACCCAAACATAGACTGGGAGCATTACTCTAGCTCCAACACCCTAGCCCAAAGGTTCCTAGAATTTATAAACTCAAATGCTATGGAACAACTTGTTACCACTCCACAAGAGGGGAAAACATACTGGACCTGATCATCACCAACATGGGGACTCTATGCTCCAGACCAGAAGTGTATCCCTCACTGGTAAGATCAGACCATAAACTAATCTCACTGGATATTCACATCCCGACCCCACCCCCTGCCCAGAAAACCACAGTGAAAATCTTCTCTAAAGCAAATTTCACACTCCTCAAAACCGAGGTGGAATCCTTCAAAGCCCCACGGCCTGTGGAAAATACGCCCAGACCGCAGAATCCTTTATAAATGCATTCTATGAACACCTTCAGGAATGCATGGATCATGCGATCCCAAATAAAACCAAGACCCAATCCTCCAAAGGCAGATGTCCTGTCTGGTGGACCCCAGCCATAAACAAACTATACAATAGAAGGAGGAAGCTACTAAATGATAGAGCAAAATCCCAAAAAGGGAAGGCATCACTGATCAGTATTAGCAAAAAACTACGGGCACACATAAAATTGTCTAAGGCCAGCTTCGAGAGAAAAATTGCACAGGACACTACGGATAATCACAAGGCTTTCTTTAGTTATGTTAGGAACCTGGGTGGTAATTCCCAGATATGCTCAGAATTAGTCCAAAATGACAAAAAATACACCGAACCCACAGGCATTGCCAACATCCTAGCTGACAGGTTCAGTGCAAACTTCTCCCCTCCCTCCCCACCAAAAGGGCAAATATCTATCCCAGCAGAGTGCTGCCCCCCTGACATCTCAGATGCTCAGGTAAGAGCCGCCCTCTCCAAAGCAAAAAACACAGCATCAATGGGACCAGATGGTGTCCCGGGCTGCGTCCTACATAAACTCCAAGACGAGCTAAACCCAAACATAAAACTACTGTTCAATCTCAGCCTTACTATAGGATATGTGCCCAAAGAGTGGCGTACAGCAACAGTGGTCCCTCTCCATAAAGGTGGTGCCTCAACGGATCCTGGAAACTATCGCCCCATAAGCCTGACTAGCTTGGTCTGCAAAGCTATGGAAAGGATCATCATGGACCTCATAAATAAAGATATTGGGGACCTACAAACACTGGATCCTGCCCAGTTCGGCTTTGTTAAGGGCAGATCCTACCTCTTAAACCTGGTTGATTTCTTTGAAACAGTCACCAAGGCCACTGACGAGGGGAAGGTGGTCCACACAGCCTACCTGGACCTCGCAAAAGCCTTCGATACAATACCCCACTCGGGCATTATAGATAAGCTCACCAGCTTAAATATAAACCCCTATGTCACTAGATGGATTGCAAACTGGCTCAAGGACAGAACCCACATGGTTAGAATTGCTGGAGCCATGTCAGACTCCAAAAAAGTTACAAGTGGTGTCCCACAAGGCTCAGTCCTGGGACCTCTCTTGTTCGGTATATATTTCTCGGAGGTAGAGGCCAACACGGAAGGACTGTGGCTGACCAAGTTCGCAGATGACTGCAAACTGGGAGCCATAATCGACTCTCCAGCCGACACAAGCATTCTCCAAAAGTGCCTCATAGAAACAGACAACTGGTGCCAGAGCCATGGCCTCAAGCTAAATGCCAAAAAGTGTATAGTCATCCCCTTTGGCAAAAACAAAGTGCCCACAAATTACCACATAGGTGGTAATCCATTAAGTACAGAAGAAGTAATTAGGGACCTGGGGACCCAAGTTGATAGCAATCTCTCATTTGACAACCACGTGGCCAAAGTGGTTAGAAAAACATTTTATATAGCCCACCTAATCATGAAGGGATTCACATCTAGATCAGGGGAGGTCATCGTGCCTCTTTACTCATCCCATATCAGGCCCATAATTGAGTACAATGCCCTTTTTGGGATGTACCTTACCAGACACCTGCAGCAACTGAAAAGACCCCAAAAGTACCTCACCAAGAGGGTCAAAGGGCTCAAACAGATGCCATATGCTGCCCGGTTAAAGAAACTCCAGCTCTACTCAGTGGCATACCGCCTGTTCAGAGGCGATCTGTGCCTGACGTATAAAGCCATGTCCAACCCGGAATTAATGGACATGCTGCACCTCAGAAAATCCAAATCCCATCGAGCTACGCGCTCGAGAGACTTGAACCTCAGCACTGAAATAAATAGGACATGCTGGAGGGACAGATTCATAACCCAGAGGCTCCCTTCACTCTGGAATAAAATCCCAGTCCAGGTTAGGCAGAATCCCTCATTGACTCTTTTCAACAGGAATCTTGATGAGTGGATGGGAGATTGTAGGTTTACCCCAGGTATCACTTCTGTGTCACTGTCAGACAGAGGAACAGTATACTAACCTCGAAAAAGGGCATAGCAAAATAAATTTAAAATGGGTGGCAAAAGCCAAACACATTCTGGCTAGGCTTATAAATGCCCGAGGGCAGATAGCCTAGTATGAACCTATGAACCTATGAAGCCACGGAACGGTCCACTGAAATCTTGCCCTAGGTAAGATTTCGATGTTCCGGGGCTTCACTATTTTCACCATTCTATATTTAGGGTTCGATGTTTTCACATTCAGCATTTTCCCTCTTTGGAATTTTGATATAGACCCAGAAAATCTTGGGCACAAAACTCTCTTCTATTCAGGAGCTTTTCTTTACAACAGCCAGAAAGAGAATATATAAAATACTTGCTGATTCAACCCATCCGACCCACAAAAAACTGAAATCACACAGACTGGAATCCATAGATACAATCCAATCTGATGGACCCATCCAGCCCACAACTGGTTCTCACAACTTGCGTCTCAAAGGAGGTACTGCAGCTTCTGCTGTAGAACTACCAGATTCAGGAACAGTTTGTATCCTACAGCTGTGAGACTTATTAATACGGATGCCAACCATAATACCTGATACACTGAAGCCTCTTTTTTCATTTAATCCTGCTGCTCTGAGCAATTACCACCAGCATTACTATTATGCAATTTGATGGCTACACTGAGTCACGTCAAAGGTTAACAAGTGCAATATGGTAACTAAACAACTGCTATTTACTAGTCTCTATTTATTCTTTATCTTAACAGTGTAGGGGTTTGGTGGCGGGTGTTTATTTATTATTTATCACTGGATAATGGATATTGAATGTGTTTATGTAATGTGAACTACCTCTTACATGTCATACGTGTTGTTGTTTTCTTTCTTATGTTATTCTCTGATACTGGTCTATGTATGATATTTGCACTGCATTTCCCTCATGAGCTGGTATTTGTAATTTCATTTAGGCTGCACTTGTGTGGTCCTAAATGACAATAAAGTTTCTATGAATCCTTTGAATCTTTCATCCCCTTGGAATGTTACTGGTAGCTAAGCCAATTACTGAAGTCAGTCATTTTCAGTTTGTATTGTGATATCATTCTTGGTGAGCATAGAATGCTGCTCACTGTGAGGCTCATACCATCCTGGGACATGTATTCAGAGAGGTTCATCATGTCTCTCTTCATACAATCCAGGGATGTACATCTCAGGTCTTTCACACCCACATAGACTGTGACTGAGTCATACTAGTACTTGTGATTGAGTGACTAGAGTACTACATGATCAGGTGAATTCTGTCCCCTGACAGGCAACTGACTGTAACCCTCTCTTTATCCAACCTGGTGGTGAGGCGGTGTCCGCGTGTCTCATGATGGAGTCTCTTATAACCGAGATGTTTGAATGTGTGATATTTCACCTTAGAGTCTTGCTTGTGGAGACACTCTGATGTGTATTTTTATGTCTATTGCTTGTTGTTGACTTGGTTTTGTTTGCATGTGGTTTCTGACAGCAGCATGTGGGAGGCCTCTGAGGTTTTGGTAAGCTAATTGTGAGAACCTACACTTATATGGGTTACTTGTGAGAACATATGCATATATGGGTTTATGTGTCAAGGCCTTATTTAATGAGGGAAATGATGTGCATGTGCTGACAGCCTTTTGTCATTTGATTTGTCAGTATGTGAGAGTCATATCTCAATTTTCATAGTGTAACTACGTGTCTCACATACTGTGTGTGTGTGTGTTTGTTTCTTTCTTTGAGGATCAAGTGGTTGTCAGTATACATGAGACAAAGGGTTGGGAGGGTGGCCTAATGGCTAAGGTGTTTGCTTTATAAACACAATGTGCAGGGTTTGAGTCTCACAAGGGATAATTGGCTAGGCTTAAAATAGCTCACAAGGGCAGTTAGCCTAGTTCTAATCCATGAACCTATAAAAAAAAAAAAATTGCTACATTGCTCAGGAAGCCCATGTCCACCAGGCTTGCCACAGAGATAGAAGGAAAGTGTCTATCCATGGTTTCAGTTTTTTTGCTATGGGTTTAACCAGGGAGATGAGTGGGGCGATTTAACTGGAGTGGGATGATAACACATGGATGAAAAATGGGTGCTATACTGTCCAACAAGGTGATCTGCGAGCAACTCGGATGCTCCTAGAGCATCAGCAGACTGCGGTAGGTTGCAGATAGTTATTCTAAGGGAAATTTTAACTTGATAGTGTTTGTGTCTATACAGATAGCAGCCTAGCGCAAACACTGTGCTTAGACAGAACCAGGAAAACAAGTTTTACAACAGCAAGTCTTACAGGCCAATCAGTAAAATGTACAATAAGCTTTCAATCAGCAGCCCCCAACTCAGAAAGGCTTGCTACAGCACACTTCTGACAAAAGAGTACAGTCAGAAAATCCTCTTAATGTAAACAAAATAATGTAAACATGGTAGTTTTAGCACAAGTGCAGGGAAACCACAGAATCTAGCTACTACTGTCCTGTAAAACTAGCAGACACAATGTAATTAAGTACTACAGCAGCAGTGGAAACAGTTTAGCTTTGAAACTCTGTCATGTCATACTTGTCACCCTGATTTCTGCATTCTGGTTTGATTGCAGCTCTTTTACAGTCATTTGAAGGCAAACCTTCTCAAGCTCTTAGCAAGGAATAGCCCCAGTCATCCTACTAGTTTGATTTAATTTCTTTTAAGGTTCCATTATTAATATTGTACATTCCTGTGCATCTTGAATTACGTTTAAGAATGTTGTCCATTTTTTTTATTTTTCTGTTATTAGTATTGGCATATTTCTATTAACAGTGATGCTCGTAGTATTTATAGTAAGCCTGTCTGTACCAAAACTTTTTCAGAATTTGTTTATAAATGTTTCACATACCTGCTCTTCAGTGTGCTACTTGCTCCATTTAGCTATAACTTCTGTAAGCACTGCTTTATTCTCTCCTTTTATTTTTAGGTACAGTTAAAAACAAAACATCTTCTGAACATTGTAACACTTGCTAATACCAGTTCCTTTAACACAGCCTGGGATTCAGTAAACTCCATGTAGGATTCATGCAAAGCCTACACGAAGTTTACATGTGTGCGCAGTGAGCAGCAGTGCACACCACGTCTAAATGAGCGAGGTTTCATGGCTGGCAATACTGTTGCCAACCAGAAAACTGTGTAAGCGAACACTGATAGCAATTCTTTTTAAAGAAGAGTACCTACGGTCTATGATTTTTGTGCAGAATGCAAAAAAGATCACCAGGGCTTCACAGATACCTCTGCATTTGTTAGTTCAACACATCTGCACAGAGGCCAACATAATATGGGGACAATTAACCAGAAACAGGGACATATTTCACATAGATGTTGCTCTTCAAATTTTCCCTTAGAACTAGCTGGTTTCTCAGTAGTAGCACTAAAATCTGAACCCATGTGACTAGCACTTGCTCTAGAACCTGCTGGAAAGTACTAAGAAGTCTTAAATTGATACAAGCACTCAGCTCTCCTTGTCAATAAGGATAAATTAAATGTAGGCACTAAACAGCCTATAATTGCAAAGTACCTTGAAAAGATAAGGGAAAACAGCTCTTGTACATTACAAAAAAAGCACCTAAACAGGCACGTCCAAGGGTCAGCTTCCAATGATTTCTCCTGTCCACCTGGTGAATCTGGGCATACTGGGGTAATGCAGCAACTGCCTCATGTACACAGAAAACCCTCTTCTCCTACCACCCAACACTACAACCTGTGAGAGATGCACTTACATAGCCAAACTGGAAACAAAGCTCTCTCCAGCCAAGATGGTGCTAGACAGTCAAGAGGATAAGATTAACACCTGCACTACACCTCAAGCAACACATAGCCCTTCAAAATCCACACCATCAACACCCACACATAGCAACACTAAACCCACATATGTGGAGGCCCTTAACATTAACCTGCCCAAGCAACAAGGACCTCTGAAGCTGAAACGCAAACAAACACCAGCCACAACCAAAGTGACACACAGCTCACAACAGCAGTGTGCCACCCAACAACAGCCCCTAAGGCAAGATGACGTACCCAAGACTTTAGTCATAGCTGACTCTATAGTCAGGCATACTGATGTCCCACTCACCAGGCTGAGCAAGGGGAATATTACAGTCAGCTGCCTGTCAGGTACCAGGATCCGCCACATAATGCATGCACTCAAGTCACTCCACAACAAGTACAAATACGACTCTGTCATTGTCCATGTTGGAGTGAATGACTTGAGACATATCTCCCTGGACTACACGAAAAGAGACATGGAAGGCTTATGGATCATGTGGCCCAGGCAAGTATGACCATAACCTTGAGTAGCATCCTGTCTTCGCCCAGAAAGATACCACAGTATAAGGACAAAATGAATGACTTCAACAACTGGCTAAGCTTCTAGTGTCATTCAAAGGGGATCCAGTATCTGTTTGCCTGAGACGACATGATCGACAAATCACGAGGAGTTGGCAGGGTGGCCTAATGGTTAAGGTGTTTGCCTTACAAACACAAGGTGCAGGGTTTGAGTCTCACAAGAGATAATTGGTTAGGCTTAAAATGACTCACAAAGGCAGTTTGCTAAGTAATAATCTAAGAACCTATGAACCTAATCTATGAACCTATGCTTTGCCAGAGATGGTCTGCACCTGTCACCCCTGGGATTCAGGTTACTGGCTAAAGCTCTTGCCACCCCTATAGTGCCTTTTTAGGCAAGGTTCAAAGGACAAAACCACCACTGTAACAGATACAAGCATGCAAAATCTGATGGTATTGCTACTCAATGCTAGAAGTCTAAACCTCAAAATGCACTCTCTCGAGGCACTCCTAAAAATGGAGAACATTGATATCTGTGCAGAAACTGAGACCTGGTTCAAGACTCCAGAGAGCACCCCTGCAATACCAGGCTACAACTCTTACCACACTTTTATGCAACCAAACCAAGACCGAAACACTAAAGATGGAGGAGTGTCCATATTCACCAAGGATATTCACACCTCCAGGCTAGTTGCCCAACACAATGCATCTGAAATTCTCCTGGTGCAACTAACACTAGGTAAAAATGCAATCCAAATTGTAGCCTGCTACAGATCCCCCACCATGCCCCAAGATTCTCACTACACCTTTCTAAACAAACACCCTAATCCTGGGTGATTCAACTACCCTGCCATTAAATGGGAAAACTACCTGGGTACCAACACCTTTTCCCAACGGTTCTTGGAATTCATAAATTCCAATGCCCTGGATAAACTAATCCATTGTCCCACCAGGGGCTCCAATATCGTAGACCTGGTCATTACCAACATGGGAGGTAGATGCTCCACACCAGTGGTCACACCCTCATTGGTCAGGTCTGACCATAAGCAAATTACCCCCACCCCCCAGTAAAGAAACCTCTGTAAAAAAACTTCTCCAAAGCCAACTTCATGCTACTTAAGTCAGAAGTGACAAACTTCATGGCACCCATGCAGATGGGAGCTGAAAGTTTGACTGCTGAATCCTACACTAAGGCACTGTATGAGCACATCCATTCATGCATGAATCGTGCCATCCCAAATAGAACCAAGACACTCTCCTCCAAAAAAAAGGAAGCCAATCTAGTGGTCCCCTGCCATAAACAAACTATACAACAGAAGGAAGAAACTGTTGCAGAAAAGAGGAAAATCCCAGGATACAAAAAACTCCCTTACCAGCCCCAGTAAGAAGCTGAGATCCCTCATAAAATTCTCCAAAGCTAGTTACGAAAATAAAATTGCCAAAGATTTCAAAGACAACCACAAGGCATTCTATAGTTATGTCAAGAATCTAAATGGCAATACTCAGATCTGCTCTGAGCTACAACAGAATGGCATTAAATATACTGATCCCAAGGATATTGTCAATATCCTGGCAGATTGATTTAGTGCCAACTTCACCCCCCTTTCACCCCCTAAAGGGCCCATCTCAATACCAAAAGATTGCCAAATTCCAGTAATCACGGCCACACAGGTAGAAACCCCACTCTCCAAAGCTAAGAATACAGCATCCATGGGACCAGATGACATCCAGGCTGTGCACTACATGAACTACAAAATGAACTGGCACCTCACCTAAGTGTCATGTTTAATCATAGCCTCACCTCAGGTTTCATGTTCAATGAGTGGGGCACAGCTACAGTTATCCCACTCCACAAGGAGGAATCCACCTTGGATCCCGGGAACTACCGTCCCATCAGTCTGATGAGCCTGATCTGCAAGGGCATGGAATGCATTATCATGGAACGTATAAACAAAGACATTGGCAACCTTCAAACACTGGACCCCACCTAGTTTGGGTTTGTGAAGGGCCGATCTTGTCTCCTGAACTTGATTGACTTCTTCTAATCAGTCTCCAGAGTTGTGGACGAGGGTAAGGCAGTCCACACAGCCTATCTGGACCTCGCCAAGGCCTTTGACACCATCCCCCACTCTGGAATCATAGATAAACTTATTAATCTGGGCATAAATCCCTACGTCACTTGATGGGTTGCCAACTGGCTTAATGACAGAATCCAGACTGTAAAAGTAGCCGAATCCAAATCCAGCTCCAGACAAGTGACAAGTGGAGCACCTCAGGGTTCAGTCCTGGCACTGCTCTTGTTTGGCATCTACTTCTCTGAAGTACAGGCCAACACTAAGGGACTCTGGCTAACAAAGTTTGCAGATGACTGCAAACTGGGAGCCATTATTGAATCCACAAATGATGTGGATATTCTACAAAAGGGCCTTACAGAAACAGATGCTTGGTGCCAGAGCCGTGGGCTCAAGCTTAATCCCAAAAAATGTATAGTTATCCCCTTTGGGAAAAACCATGTACCCACGAATTACCACATAGGTGGCAGTACACTAAACACCAAAAGTATGATGAGAGACTTAGGGACACAGGTGGACAGTGGTCTCACCTTCAATAACCACATCACCACAACAGTCGGGAAATCCTTCTATGTGGCACACCTCATCACTAAGGGCTTTTCATCCAGAAAAAAGGAGGCCATTGTCCCACTGTACTCATCCCTCATTAGACCCATTATAGAGTACAGTGCCTCGTTTGGTATCTACCTCACAAGACATCTGCAACAGCTGGAAAGGCCACAGAAATACCTCATTAAAAGAATCACAGGCCTAAAGCAGATGCCCTATGCTGACCGTCTAAAACAACTCCAGCTATACTCTGTGGCATATCGTCTACTCAGAGGAGATCTCTGCTTAACATACAAGGCCATGTCAAACACTGAGCTGTTGGACATGCTCCACTTAAAGAAATCCCAATCCCTCAGAGCCACATGCTCCAGGGATCTAAACCTTGTCATCACAATGAACAAAACATGCTGGAGGGATAGGTTCCTGACCCAGAGACTCCCCATACTCTGAATAGACTGCCCATACATGTCAAGCAGAGCGCCTCATTGGCCCTCTTCTAAATGAACCTTGACAATTGGATGGGGGATAGGAAATTCATCCCGGGGATCACGTCAGTCATCCTGCCAGACAGGGGTGCAGGGAAGTAAATATCGTGGGAAGAAATATCCGGGGAAATGTTTGGCTAGGCTTGTATAGGCCCTAGGGCCGATAGCCTTGTACCAACCTATGAACCTATGAACAAATGTGGTAGAATGAAACCCACACATACCTCTCAACATCTCAGAGCAAGAAATCTGGACAAAGCCATAAATAATGGGGGACAAAAAGCCAAAAATAAGGACAGATTCTAATATTGCTCTTACAAACCTAGAAAACTGATAGAACAATAAGTTTTACAGTAGCGTGAATTTTTCTGAAGAGCATGAAGTTTGAAACTCAAATGTCTGTCATTATTATGTGACTTCAGTCCACAATGACATGCCAGTGATTTGCCAGAAAACCAAAATATTATGAGGAAAAGGTAAAAAATATGAGACAAAAACTGGACATTCTGCAAAAATCTCAACTGAAATGTATGTCATATTGAGTCACATCAGTCTTTAAATCATCCCAGTGATATGGCAGAAAGCCACAAATTTGATGAACACATCTGGACATCCTGTGAATATCTGGATAGTTGAGAGGTATGAATGTGAAGTATATGGTCCAAACACAATACAGGACAGTGCATCTACAGTGCAGATTATTGTGAAATCCCACTCCTCGCATTCTGTACTGAAGCTTTGTAAATGATCTGGAAGGGTACATAGACTGCCATGTAAAATGAACACTCGGGGGGAAGGGTGTGTGTTGAATAGGGGCATAGCGATGAAGTGTAGAAATGAACACAGGGAAAGAGGACAGGTGGAACAACCTAATGTATAGCAGAAAATGGCAAGTAAATGGAAGCCTATAAGGAGAGACACCACAAAACCTAACATACTGGTGATAGTAGACTCCATAGAGAGACACGTGGATGTCCCCCTCACCAGACTGGATAAGGAGAAGGTTACAGTCAGCTGCCTATCAGA
The DNA here is from genome assembly GCF_019279795.1 of Protopterus annectens. Lineage (NCBI taxonomy): Eukaryota > Metazoa > Chordata > Ceratodontiformes > Protopteridae > Protopterus > Protopterus annectens. The sequence continues at coordinate 1,199,426,242 of NC_056737.1, forward strand.
TGCCAGAATCTGTCAGATCACACAAGCACTGAAGTCACTCAGCCACAAGTACAAGTAAAACTCTGTCATAGTCCATGTGTGTGTGAATGACCTGAGACATACCTCTCTGAACTGTATGAAGACAGACATGATTGAGCTTTAAGATTAGGTGGCACAGGCAGGTATGAGCTTAGTCTTGAGCAGCATTCTACCTTCACCAAGGATGATGCCACAATACAAACAAAAAAATGCTTGACTTTAACAATTGGCTTAACTTTTGGTGTCAGTCCAAGGGAATCCATTATTTGTCAGCATGGGCAGATATGATTGACAGGACATGCAGTTTTGCCAGAGATGGTCTGTACCTGTTTCGTCTAGGCTTTTGGGTACCGACAAAGGCTTTAGCTGCCCCTATAGTGCCTTTTTAAGCAGTGTCAAAGTAACCAACCTCCCAATGTAACAAAATCTTCTCTTGATAAGTTCAAGGTACTGCTGCTCAATGCTAGGAGTCTAAACAAAAAATTGCAATCCTAGAAGTACTCATCACCTTGGAAAACACTGACATTTATGCAGTCACTGAGACAAAGTTCAAAGCCATGGAAAGCACCCTGGCTGTACAAGGCTACAACTCCTTCCATTTGTTCAGACCACCAACTGAGCAAGAAAGAACCAAAGGAGGAGTTGTATCCCTCTTCATAAAGGATAAGTTCACCTCAAGATTGGTCAAACAGTATGACTGTCTCAAGCTACTCCATGTCCAACTAACCATATGCAAAATCCCCTTCCACATCATCATCAGCTATAGGTCCCCCACTGTGAAAAAGTAAAACATACTGCATTGCTAGACCTACTGCGGCCACTCACCATGCATCCCAATACCTTACTCCTGGGTGATTTTAACTATCTTACCATTGACTGGGGAACAACCATAACCACTAAAATGCAGGCTCGGAGGTTCTTAGACTTTGTCAATGCAAATGCGCTGGAGCAGCTGGTCTCAAATGTCTTAGAATTGTGCCGTGGCATTTGCCTTAAGTAGTGAGTTCTGTAGCATGTATATCTAGTTAGGCAGGGGCTCTAATCTCAATGAAATCAACCTGTGTGGGTGTCTAGTCAGAAGACAATAATTGTGTATCCTTCAATCATCAGTACAATCCCATGGAGTACCAACATTTGCTACCTGGTTCCATGGTGTAATAGTTACTACTCTGGACTTTGAATCTAGTATTCTGAGTTCAACTCTCAATGGAGCCTTTCATGCCTCACTTAGTAGGGGTGGGAGTTTAGCATAATAGTTAAGGCGTTTACCTTATAAACACAATGTGCAGGGTTTGATCGCACATGGGGTAGTTGGCTAAGCTTAAAATAGCCCACAAGAGCAGCTAGCCTAGTAATTATGTATAAACCTATAAACCCAAATTATTTCCTAGTAAGTGATAGCATAAACAATTTTAAAGTTCCCTTGAGCACAGAAAACACAGAATCCTCTTAAACAGTTGTATAGAATCAGTAGTACTGAACCAAATTAAACCCAGCTCTTCCCAGAAAAACAAGACACCCTGGTGGACTTCTAGTATAAATGGGCAATACAACAAAATAAAGAAAGAAATTAATGTCCAAAAATAAACAGGAACAGGCTCAGTAGAAGAAGGAAATCCCTCACTAGTGTAAACAAACAAATCAGAGATCTGGTCAAATCCTCAGAAGCAAACTATGAAGCAAAAATACCCTCCCTAGCCAAGGAAAATCACAAAGCATTTTTTAATGATGTCTGAAATCTTAAGGGGAATTCCCAGCTATACTCAGAGCTGATTGTGGATGGCACCACACATACTCAACCAGAGGAAATAGCCTACCTGCTAGCTGATGGAATTGGATCAAACTTCATCTTTTGTCCCCACCGGTCGTCCCCCAAAGAATACCTGACACCATTCCTCAGCCTATTATCTCAAGAAAGTAGGTCATCTCTATACTCTCTAAGGCTGAAAGCATTATATCAATGGGCCCTGACAACCTCCCAGGTTGCCTTTTAAATAACTTAAGATTTACTTAGTAGACCCACTTGGATCCCTATTTAACCACAATGTCCAGACAGACAATGTTCAGGCAGAATGGAAGACAGCAACAGTCATCCATCTGCACAAGGGGGCCCATCAACTGACCCAGGGAATTATAGACCCACATGACTGACTAGCTCCACCTGTAAGGCCATGGAAAGAATCATAGGTTCATACTAGGCTATCTGCCCTAGGGCATTTATAAGCCTAGCCAGAATGTGTTTGGCTTTCACCACCCATTTTAAATTTATTTTGCTATGCCCTTTTTCGAGGTTAGTATACTGTGCCTCTGTCTAACAGTGACACAGAAGTGATACCCGGGGTAAACCTACGATCTCCCATCCACTCATCAAGATTCCTCTTGAAGAGAGTCAATGAGGGACTCTGCCTAACCTGGACTGGGATTTTATTCCAGAGTGAAGGGAGCCTCTGGGTTATGAATCTGTCCCTCCAGCATGTCCTATTTATTTATTTCAGTGCTGAGGTTCAAGTCTCTCGAGCACGTAGCTCGATGGGATTTGGATTTTCTGAGATGCAGCATGTCCATTAATTACGGGTTGGACATGGGTTTATACGTCAGGCACAGATCGCCTCTGAACAGGCGGTATGCCACTGAGTAGAGCTGGAGTTTCTTTAACCGGGCAGCATATGGCATCTGTTTGAGCCCTTTGATCCTCTTGGTGAGGTACTTTTGGGGCCTTTCCAGTTGCTGCAGGTGTCTGGTAAGGTATATCCCAAAAGGGGCATTGTACTCAATTATGGGCCTGATGAGGGATGAGTAAAGAGGCACGATGGCATCCCCTGATCTAGATGTGAACCCCTTCATGATTAGGTGGGCTATATAAAAAGTTTTTCTAACCACTTTGGCCACATGGTTGTCAATTGAGAGATTGCTATCAACTTGGGTCCCCAGGTCCCTAATTACTTCTTCTGTACTTAATGGATTACCACCTATGTGGTAATTTGTGGGCACTTTGTTTTTGCCAAAGGGGATGACTATACAGTTTTTGGCATTTAGCTTGAGGCCATGGCTCTGGCACCAGTTGTCTGTTTCTATGAGACCCTTTTGGAGGATGCTTGTGTCGGCTGGAGAGTCGATTATGGCGCCCAGTTTGCAGTCATCTGTGAACTTGGTCAGCCACAGTCCTTCCGTGTTGGCCTGCACCTCCGAGAAATATATACCGAACAAGAGAGGTCCCAGGACTGAGCCTTGTGGGACACCACTTGTAACTGGTTTGGAGTCTGACATGGCTCCAGCAATTCTAACCATGTGGGTTCTGTCCTTGAGCCAATTTGCAATCCATCTAGTGACATAGGGGTTTATATTTAAGCTGGTGAGCTTATCTATAATGCCCGAGTGGGGTATTGTATCAAAGGCTTTGCGAGGTCCAGGTAGGCTGTGTGGACCACCTTCCCCTTGTCAATGGCCTTGGTGACTGTTTCAAAGACATCAACCAGGTTTAAGAGGCAGGATCTGCCCTTAACAAAGCCAAACTGGGCAGGATCCAGTGTTTGTAGGTCCCCAATATCTTTATTTATGAGGTCCATGATGATCCTTTCCATAGCTTTGCAGACCAAGCTAGTCAGGCTTATGGGGCGATAGTTTCCAGGATCCGTTGAGGCACCACCTTTATGGAGAGGGACCACTGTTGCTGTACGCCACTCTTTGGGCACATATCCTGTAGTAATGCTGAGATTGAACAGTAGTTTTATGTTTGGGTTTAGCTCTTCTTGGAGTTCATATAGGACGCAGCCCGGGACACCATCTGGTCCCATTGAGGCTGTGTTTTTTGCTTTGGAGAGGGCGGCTCTTACCTGAGCATCTGAGATGTCAGGGGGCCAGCACTCTGCTGGGATAGATATTTGCCTTTTTGGTGGGGGGGAGGGGGAGAAGTTTGCGCTGAACCTGTCAGCTAGGATGTTGACAATGTCTGTGGGTTCGGTGTATTTTTTGTCATTTTGGACTAATTCTGAGCATATCTGGGAATTACCACCCAGGTTCCTAACATAACTAAAGAAAGCCTTGTGATTATCCTTAGTGTCCTGTGCAATTTTTCTCTCGAAGCTGGCCTTAGACAATTTTATGTGTGCCCGTAGTTTTTTGCTAATACTGATCAGTGATGCCTTCCCTTTTTGGGATTTTGCTCTATCATTTAGTAGCTTCCTCCTTCTATTGTATAGTTTGTTTATGGCTGGGGTCCACCAGACAGGACGTCTGCCTTTGGAGGATTGGGTCTTGGTTTTATTTGGGATAGCATGATCCATGCATTCCTGAAGGTGTTCATAGAATGCGTTTATAAAGGATTCTGCAGTCTGGGCCGTATTTTCCACAGGCCCGGGGGCTTTGAAGGATTCCACCTCAGATTTGAGGAGTGTGAAATTTGCTTTAGAGAAGTTTTTCACTGTGGTTTTCTGGGCAGGGGGTGGGATCGGGATGCGAATATCCAGTGAGATTAGTTTATGGTCTGATCTTACCAGTGAGGGATACACTTCTGGTCTGGAGCATAGAGTCCGCATGTTGGTGATGATCAGGTCCAGTATGTTTTCCCATCTTGTGGGAGTGGTAACAAGTTGTTCCATAACATTTGAGTTTATAAATTCTAGGAACCTTTGGGCTAGGGTGTTAGAGCTAGAGTAATGCTCCCAGTCTATGTTTGGGTAGTTGAGGTCGCCCAATATAATGGTGTTTGGAGAGACCTTCATATTTTCCAGTGTTCTCAGGAAGGCCGAGTGGGGTTCCTGGGTTTGGGAGGGTGGTCTGTAGCAGGCTATAAACTAGAAGGCAGTTTTACCCACTGTTAGTTGCACATGGATAGTCTCTGATGCTTCGTGCTTTGCCACCAACCTGCAGGTGTGGGTATCTTTGATGAATATCGATACTCCCCCTTCTTTCGTGGTTCGGTCCAAGTTTTGGGGCCGAAAAGCATGGTATGAGGTATAACCTGGTAGTGCTGGGGTGCTCTCGGGAGCCCAGAACCAGGTTTCTGTTACTGCACAGATATCAATGTTCTCCATGCTAAGGAGAGTTTCGAGTGCGTGCATCTTGAGGTTTAGACTTCTGGCGTTGAGCAGCATTACTCTTAGTTTCTTATCCCTTGTGATACCTATGGAGGTGGGTTTGTCTTTTGAGCCTTGCCTAAAAAATGCACTATGGGGATAGCAAGAGCCTTTGCCAATATCCGAAAGCCCAGGGGTGACAGGTGCAAGCCGTCCCTAGCGAAGCATCGTGGCTTGTCGAGCATATCATCCCAAGCTGACAGGCATTGGATCTCCTTTGAATGACACCAGTACTTAAGCCAATTGTTGAAATTGATCATCTTGTCTTCATACTGTGGCATCATTCTTGGTGAGGGTAAGATGCTACTCAAGGTCAGGGTCATACCGGCCTGGGCTACATGCTCAGAGAGCTCCTTTATGTCTCTTTTCATGTAGTCCAGGGAGGTACGTCTCAGATCATTCACACCACCATGGACAATGACTGAGTCATATTTGTACTTGCCTTGGAGTGACCTGAGTGCTTGTGTTATGTGGCGGATCCTAGCGCCCGACAGGCTGCTCACCATGACCGTCTCCTTGTTCAGCCTGGTGAGCGGGACGTCGGTGTGCCTGACGATAGAGTCACCTATTACAAGTGTATCAGGTGTGTTGTTTAGTCTTAAGGGCTGTGACTGTTTGGCACACTGGCTTTGTGAGATATGTGTTGCACGTGTTTTGTTTTGGGGTAGCGGCTGCTTGTCAATCTCCTCTCCGGCTGCTTGGGTGTCTGCTTTGGAGGTCTCTGCTGCTTCGGCAGATCTTTATTTAGAGCCTCCGAGTATGTTTTTGTGTGATTATGTGCTTGGTTTGCTGTCGTGGTAGGTCTATGTGAGACTGGAATTGTAGTGAGTGTGGTTTCCTTCTCCTCCTGACTGGTTATGCCAGTACTGAGTTGAGAGAGCTTAGCCTCCAGTTTGGCTATATGGTTGCATCTCTCACATGTGTTGGAATTTGTTGGGAGGAGGAGAGGGTTGTCTGTGTACATGAGGCAGTTGTAACATTGCCACAAGATTCCCAGATTCACCAGCTGGACTGGAGAGGAGATTGACAACTCACCTTTGGACATGCTAGAATAATATTGGGAATTCCTTAATAACTGAAAACCAGGGCCAGTGGGGAGTGAGGGTGTAGTGCTTTTAATTTTTAGTGCTGACTTATATAATTGCTTTAGTGAGCAAGTGCCAGGTAACTTAAGTGCAATGTGTTACAGGTAACTTAAATGCAAAAATGACAAACAGTAACTTTCTTTCAAGTGAAACAAGGAAATAAGTACAGTAAGCAATGCAGATATCACTAGTGATCCACAGAAGCGCTGAGAAGCCGCGTATTAGGTGGAATTAGCGTTCCAGGAAATAACAAGCAAACAAACAACAAGCATATAAACAAAGCTAGATTCAGCAGGCCTGGATCTAGTCTATGCTACAGCAAACAAGGTGTACCAATTTCAGTAAGATACAGTTCAAATATTCAGGCACTATAAACCTTTAACCAGAAATTCCCAGCTCAGAAGGACAGAGTCCAGCCTCTTCTCCCACAAGAGTGCAGACCACAAACCTTCTTAATGTAAAATAACTGGCCTGAAGCCCAAGTGCTTAAACCAGAACTAATACACTTTAAGAATAACAGACACTGGGCTCTCAATCAGCAGTTCCCAACTTAGAAGGATGAAAGCTATCTGTCCTGCCACCACAGTGCATGCCACAAACCTTCCTAATGTTTAACAACTGGTCTGAAGCCCAAGTGCTTAATCCAAAAGACTTAGAATGATAGCTACACTTTAATCAAGTTACTACCAAGCAGTAATAAATACAATTGAATACTGTAGAGAATGCCTGGATTAGTGCTCAAGTTACACAAACAAAGCTAGATCCAGCAGGCCCGAATCCAGTCTATGCCACAGCCAACAAGGCGCACCAACTTCAGTAAGAAGCAGTTCAGATATGCATGCACTATAAGCCTTTAACCAGAAATTCCCAGCTCAGAAGGGCAGAGTCCAGGCTCTCCTCCCACAAGAGTGCAGACGACGAACCGTCTTAATGTAAAATAACTGGCCTCATCATGGACCTTAACAATGAGGACATAAGTAATCTCCAGACTCTAGACCCAACCAAGATCAGATGCACTAAGAATAGATAATGTTTGTTAAATCTGATTGACTTCTTTAAGAAGTTAACCAAGGCCATGGATGATGGAAAGACTTTGCATACCACCTACCATGACCTGGCCAAGGCATCTGACACAATTCCCCACTCTGGTATTATATAGAAATTCTCTCAACTGGGCATAAACCCCTATGTTACCAGGTGGGTAGCCAAATGGCTCACAGACAGGACACATACTGTCAAAGTGGGTGAATTCACCTCTAGCAAGAGGCCAGTCACCAGTAGCATACTACAGGATTCTCTACTAGAACCTCCCTTATTCAGTATTTATTTCTCAGACGTCAAGGCAAACATAGATGGCCTTTGGCTGACCAAGTTCATGTATCACTACAAACTGGGAGCAATCAATAAATCCCTGGAAGACACTGATATACTGCAGAAAGGATTAACTCAGACAAATGATTGGTGCCAGAGCTATGGATCAAAACTAAATGCAAAAAAATACATAATTATTCCTTTTGAAAAAGCAAATACCCCAGCTAATTACAATATGGACAGCACCCCCCCCCCAAGAGTAGACCCAGCAGTATGTTATCTGGGTACTCAGGTTGACAGTAATCTGAACTTTTACCATCATGTGTCCACAGTGGTAGGAAAGTCCTTCTATGTGGCAGATCTCATAAGTAAGAGCATGGCATCCAGATCAAAGGGCATTATAATTCCATTGTACTAAGCCCTCATCAGACCAGAAGCTGACTACAGTGCATCCCTTTGCATGTACCTCACCAGATATTTGCAACAGCTGGACCGACCCTAGAGGTTTCTCACCATGAAGATACAGGGTATAGAAAACAAGTCCTAAGCAGAAAGATTGAAAGTCCTATCACAGTATTCTGTCTCTTACAGACTACTATGGGGTGATTTGTGTCTGGCCTATAGGGCAGTCTCTGATCCAGCCCTGATGGAAATGTTATACATTCGTAAATCAAACTGCACGAGGGTCACTCATTCCAGGGATCATAACCCAGTCTGTGGCATAAATAAATCATATTGGAAAGACAGATATGTCTCTCAGAGACTATCCCTTCTCTGGAACAAGCTTTCCATTCACGTGAAGCAAAGCCCTTCCCTGACCCTCTTCAACCTCAACCTAGATCAATGGATAGATAATTACAAATTTACTCCTGAGGTTGTGCCCATGTCCCTCAGGGACAGAGGCAGTGAGTATTAGACACCATAGCATAGGCTCATACCTCTGTGAACTTTGTTCACCTATCTACTGAAAAATGTGAAACTCATGTTAAATATGGCTAGGCTTGTAAGGGCTCTTGGGCCGTTAGCCTAGTGATATCTTATGAACCTATGAATTAATAATGGAAAGCAAAATCTAAACCAGCTGTAACTGAAAATACTGAATTATGTTTAAACAGTTAAAAGAACTTTAATTGGGATCTTTCAGAAAGGGAATGAGCAAAATTATATAGAAATAAATGGAATGGGAACATTATATGTAGAATAATGTTCAGGAGGAGTGACGTTTAAGGGAAGGCAGAAAGTGAACAACTTATGTGATGCTCAAGTGAATGACAGTTATAAAGAAAAATGCATATAATGTATAATGCATGAAAAAATGTTAATATGGTTTGTTTTCTATTAATGTATGTGTGTGTGTGTGTGTGGGGGGGGGTGTACAATCGTTTACTGGTTAGAAAAGTAAGGGTTATGTAAGGGAATCATTTTACTGTTGTCTATGTGTGCAATGTTCAAGTGTGTGTGTGTGTGTGTGTGTGTGTGTGTGTGTGTGTGTGTGTGTGTGTGTGTGTGTGTGTGTGTGTGTGTGTGTGTGTGTGTGTGTGTGTGTGTGTGTGTGTGTGTGTGTGTGTCTGCGCACATGTGTGTGGTGTATAATCGTTTACTGGTTAGGATTAGAGTAAGGGAATAGTTTTAGCGTTGTGTACATGTATGATGTGTGGGAAGATTACTATGAGTGGACAAAGATCAATCTGCTGAGGACCAGAGCCCCCAAACTCCATTCACCCCCTCAAAAAAGACCACAAAACATACAAATACCAACTCCATGATCACACTAACTCTAACTTGAAGTGGCCGGGGGGGGGGGGGGGGCTTTTATCCTGAAAAGGGCATCAATGCCTGAACAACTTACTGACAGTTATTTCTTATTAATGATCTCCAATCCTTGGCAGATTTAATTCTGGGTAAATGACACTTGAGAATTCAGTCTTCATCCTACAGTAGGATAGTGGTGTTCTAGTGCCTTGTGTAGTGGTATTACTGGGGAAATGTGGTTTTCACAAGGTAATGTGTAGGGTTGGGTTTAGGGAGAGTAGCAGGGTTAAAGTTTAGTACATGAGGTGGTGTGGGGGCAAAGCATGCATAAAAGTTACATGGCTTTGTCTGAGCTTTTTGTTCGGTTTATATGTACTGTATTCTCCTTGAATATATCCTGCTGAAGTACACTGCTTGTTTATACTCATGAGAATTATGCAATAAAACTTATGTTCATTTAACTACAAGAATTACTTGTGTATTTAAGGATGCTGGTACGTTCAGATTTCTCTATGATAGCACAAGTTGTATTAAGTTCATAGTGAATGTAACACATATTCCTTGAATTACAGACCTTTGTAATAGTTTTCTTTCTCCATTATGATTTTTTTTTTTTATCAACAGACAAATCAACTGCTATTTAACAAACCTATATAAGGCTGTCAGACATGTTACCGTTACAAATTTTGCTATACAGTTCTTCAGTAAATCAATTCCATACCCAGTATAATATATTACGTTTAAGCTATGCATCTATTTCAAACTTTGTTCACATGCTTATCCCTTTGAACAAATACACACACAGTTATAAGTAATGCAAATAAAGTTCCTGGGCCTGATATATAAAACATAGGACAAAAAAGAGACCAGTTTATTCATTGTAGAATTCATGTCCCCTGCATCCCTGAATCCAACAAGTCCTTTTGCAGGTACGCTATAGCTTTGCATGCAGGACATTGACATGCCACTACACAGAAGGTAAGCTCTAAAGTCACGTGACAAGTAAATTTATTTAGAGGTGTAATAGTTTTATCCATTGTGTTTTAAAGGAGACTGCACCTGACTGTCAAACTGACATCCAGACAAAGCAATTACATACTAGTGTGACATACAATAAAGTTATCCTTGTTTAGGGGTAGTGACTGTTGATGAACCCCACATATTGAAATGAGCATAATAAACAGACTGCTCTGCTGCTGAATGTACTATAATCAGATGTATATTAGATGAAGTACCAGATGAGAACGAGAAGTTCCCTCTTTTAATTCTGACCTGGTAAAAATGAAGTCTTGTAAGCAGCGGATATGGGGGTACAGGCACACAAAGAGAAAAAAACATACAGACATAAACACATAAATCTGTCTCAACCCAAAATGTCTTGAAGCAATCTGAAGCAGGCTCATTGGTCATTCCCCAAGCTCTTACTAAGTCTCTCCAGTATGCATCACCTCTTCTTTACTATCATATTGCATAATGCATATCTCCCAGCTGCTAAGATTTATGAAGTGTTATGACTTTTAAACTCAGATTCAATCTTACTGCTCCTGTTTATCGATTTTCTTCTTAAGACAGACCAGATCTTCTTATTCTCTTTCGGCTGTTCCCGTTAGCGGTTACCACAGTGGATGATCTGTTTCCATTTCTTCCTTTGCATATTGCTGTGTCACACCAACCACCTGGCTGTCCTCTCTCACCACATCCATAAACCTTATCTTAGGCCTTCCTCTTTTCCTCTTACCTGGCAGCTCCATCCTTAGCATCCTTTTCCCAATATACCCAGCATCCCTCCTCAGCACATGTCCAAACCAATGCAATCTTGCCTCTCTAACTTTGTCTCCAAACCGTCCAACCTGAGCTGACCCTCTAATATACTGATTCCTAATCCTGTCCATCCTTGTCACACCCAGTGCAAATCTTAACATCTTTAACTCTGCCACTTCCAGCTCTGACTCCTGCCTTTTTGTCAATGCCACCGTCTCCAACCCATACGACATAGCTGGTCTCACTACCCTCTTTTAGACCTTCCCTTTCACTCTTACTGGTACACGTCTGTCACAAATCACTCCTGACACTCTTCTCTACCCACTCCATCCTACCTGTACTCTCTTCTTCACCTCTCTTCTACACTCACCATTACTCTGAACTGTTGATCCCAAGTACTTAAACTCTTCCACCTTCACCAACTCTACTCCCTGCATCCTCACCATTCCTCTATCCTCCCTCTCATTCACACACACACATATTCTGTCTTAGTCCTGCTGACCTTCATTCCTCTCCTCTCTAGAGCATATCTCCACCTCTCCAGGGTCTCATCAACCTGGTCCCTACTCTCACTACAGATTGTAATGTCATCTGCAAACATCATAGTCCATGGGGCCTCCTGTCTGATCTCGACTGTCAGCCTGTACATCACCATTGCAAATAAGAAAGGGCTCAGAGATGATCCTTGACGTAATCCCACCTCCACCTTAAATGCATCTGTCACTCCCACTGCAGACTTCACCACTGTGCACTACCCTCATACATATCCTGTATCACTCTTGCATACTTCTCTGCCACTCCTGACTTCCTCATACAATACCACAACTCCTCTCTAGGCACCCTATCATATGTTTTCTCCAAGTCCACAAAGACACAATGCAACTCCTTCTGACCTTCTCTATATTTCTCCATCAACATCTCAGAGCAGAGGATCATAATGGAACTCATAAACAAAGACATAGGGGACTTGCAGACATTGGACCCGACCCAGTTTGGCTTTGTCAAGGGCAGATCATGCCTTTTGAACTTGGTCGACTTCTTCGAAACAGTCACCAAGGCCATTGATGAGGGAAAGGCAGTCCATACAGCCTACCTTGACCTTGCAAAAGCTTTTGACACAATGCCCCACTCGGGTATTATAGAGAAACTTACCAGCTTAAATGTAAACCCATATGTCACAAGATGGGTTGCAAACTGGCTAAAGGACAGAACCCACAGGGTTAGAGTTGCTGGCGCCATGTCAGACTCCAAGCCGGTCACAAGTGGTGTCCCACAGGGCTCAGTCCTTGGCCCCCTGTGGTTCGGCATCTACTTCTCAGAAGTACAGGCAAACATAGGAGGACTATGGCTGACAAAGTTTGCAGATGACTGCAAACTGGGCGCCATAGTGGAAAGTACATCGGACACAGATATCCTTCAGAGGGGTCTCACGGAAACTGTTAACTGGTGCCAGAGCCATGGCCTGAAGTTAAATGCCAAAAAATGTATAGTCATACCCTTCGGGAAAAACAAGGTAACCCCAAGCTACCATATAGGTGGCAATCCATTAAGCACAGAAGAGGTTATCAGGGACCTGGGGACCCAGGTTGACAGTGGTCTTTCTTTTGACACTCACATTGCTAAAGTGGTTAGAAAGACCTTCTACATTGCCCACCTGATCATGAATGGATTCACATCCAGATCAAGTGAGGTCATTGTTCCCCTGTACTCTTCACTTATCAGACCAATGATCGAGTACAATGCCCCATTCGGGATGTATCTCACCTGACACCTGCAGCAATTGGAGAGACCCCAAAAGTTCCTCACCAAAAGGATAAAGGGACTCCAAAATCTGTCATATGCTGCCAGACTGAAGAAACTCCAGCTCTATTCAGTCGCATACCGCCTGCTCAGAGGTGACCTGTGTCTGACATACAAGGCCATGTCCAACCCGGAATTAATGGACATGCTCCACCTCAAAAATCCAAATCTACCAGATCCACTAGAGCAAGCGACTTAAACCTTAGCACGGATATAAATAGGACATGCTGGAGGGATAGATTTGTCACCCAGAGACTCCCTGTGCTGTGGAATAAAATCCCGGTCCATGTGAGGCAGAGCACCTCGCTGGCTCTGTTCAAGAGAAATCTTGACCGGTGGATGGGAGATCGTAGGTTTACCCCGGGAATCATCTCTGTGTCACTGCTGGACAGAGGCACAACAAACTAATGGGCACAGTATTTTTTAACATAAGGGGTGGCGTAAGCCACAAAACATTGGGCTAGGCTTATAAATGCCTTAGGGCAGATAGCCTAGTATAAACCTATGAACCTATGAACCTATAAACATTGCATCTGTAGTGCTCCTTCCTGACATGAAACCATACTGCTGATCACTAATCATCACCTCCCTTCTTAACCTAGCTTTTACCACTCTTTCCCATAACTTCAAGCCGTGACTGACCAGTTGTATCCCTCTGTAGTTACTACAGCTCTGCAAATCACCCTTATTTTTAAAAATAGGTACCAAAATACTTTTTCTCCATTCCTCAGGCATCCTCTGACTTTCCAAGATTTCATTAAACAATCTGGTTAAAAACTCCACTGCCATTTCTCCTAAGCACCTCTATGCTTCCACTGGTATGTCATCTGGACCAACAGCCTTTCCATTCTTCATCCTCTTCATAGCTGTCCTTACTTCCTCCTTGCTAATCTGTTTCACTTCCTGATTTACTATCCCCACATCATCCAACCTTCTCTCTCTCTCATTCTTTTCATTCATCAGCCCTTCAAAGTACTCTTTCCATCTACTCAACATACTCTCCTCGCTTGTGAGTACATTTCCCTCACTATCCTTTATCACCCTTACCTACTGCACATCTTTAAAGACAGACCAAATCATACATAATGAAATAACTAAGTCTGCACAGATTCCTTATCACTAACTGTAAGTGGTCTACTCTCTGAAATCCTTATGTTCTCAAGCGTAACCAAATGTTCCTCTTTCTGACACAGTTATGATATTGGCAGTTGATTATATGATTTTTATTGGTCAGCAGTTGAATGGTATGGCACGCCCATAATTTAGTGCATGACCTAGCAACTGCAGATATGCAGTATACCTCACACACACACTCGGGTATGTATGGCTTACCACCACAGTATGTTCCTCATATTGACAAGGCCTCATTAGTGGTCCATGGTTCCTCATACTGACAAGGCCTCATTAGTGGGACATGTCTGAGAATCTCATACCCACTGCCAATACAAGTAAGCGTACACAGGCAGTATAACATGCTTCCAGTACATTCCCCTATGTGCTTTACATATCTTGTGCCATTTAAATTGAGAGGATATGTGCGGAATGCGTAGTTAAAAGGCTGAAGTGACTTGTCCTCATCACAGTGTATATTTCTCACCTTAATAAACTATACACTATCAGATATAAAGCATGACTTGACTAATTCTGTCTTTGTATGGCACTTGTCTGTTGCTGTTCAGCTTACTCAGGGAACACTTTGTTGTATGTCACTGGCTCTTCAGCTGCATGCTGGCCATCACATTTAAGATCTTTGGCCCATAAACAGGTCATAGAGCAAAGTGTTTGCTGCTCCTCTTCATTCCTCTTCACCAGAACAATAAATGTATTTAGTGTTAGGAGGCTAACAGCTCTTTTATTCTGTAGTCTGAAGCTACACTTGACAGGACATCTGACGAAGAAATGCTAGGATTCGGTGAACAAAGAAAATACAGCTAAATTATTGTTCCTCTGGTCTTAGTAATTGGCTTTCCCATGTTGTTGTCCAAAAGTGGCCTCTTGCATTCACTTTTCCCTTGTAGGATCATAGGATGTTACTACGCTAATGGCCCTGGAGTTATTTTCAGCTGAGACATTCATGCCCCAATTTTCCCAATTATCAATGCCCACAGGCTAGATCAGTTTTGTAGATGCCTGTGACTCAGGTTGCAACTAATTTCACAGGAATAAATGATAATGTGAGTATTTCTGCTTTGTTGAAATTGAAATACATTTTAGGGTAAATACCCAAGTCATTTAAAGGGCTTATGGTACACATTTTAATGTATATAGTCTTGTATTGTAATTTTGTACTGTATTTTTACTATGTCTTTAAAAGGTTTTATAGTGATGTCACTAATTAATGTGTAATTAAGATTGTTAAGTAGAAGGGCGTGGGTATTTAATGGTTGGGATTTTAGCATTATGTTGTTTTGAGGAAGTCATAATAGTGTTTGGATGTAAGCGCTAATACTGTTGGTAAAGACTGTTGTTGGTTGACAGTAAAAGCTTGGAATCCAGTCGCTGTGGCCAGTGATTCTTCTGTTGTTACTGTTGGACTCTTGGTTAGCTTTTACAAAATGAACCTGTCCATAAGGATCACAGGCAACAAGCCAGGGTGAATTTCTGATTTCTCATCTATTGGTCTAAATTGCATTTGAACAAGATTAGGGAAGAGCTCTGTTTCACAAGAATGGGGAGTCTGTTAGAGAAGAGGTAATCTCTGAGACACATAGTTATCCCTCCAACATTTTTTTATATCACAGATCAGGTTTAGATCCTTAGATCAGGTATTTCTAGTGCTCTTTGTTTTGCGAATGTGTAGCAGATCTATCAGGGCTGGATCAGACAATGCCTTATTGGTTAGGCACAGATTGCCCCTAAGTAGTCTGTAGGAGACTAAGTACAGGTATGGGGCTTTGAGGTGGTCTGCAGAGGACATTTTGTTTACACCCTGTATTCTTTTAGTATGGAACCTCTGAGGCCACTCCATTTGTTACAAATGCCTGGTCAAATACATGCCAAAGGGTATACTTGATTATTGGTCTAATGAGGGTAAGTATACTGGGACTATGATGTTCTTAGATCTAGATGCCATGCCCTTACTTATAAGTTGCGCCACATAGAAAGTTTTTCTCTCTACCATGGACACATGGTGTCCGAAGAGTGCGCTGTTGGGTGTTCACTTTAAGAATGCGTACATAACTGAAAAATGCCCTATGGTTAACCTTAGTCTAGGAGGCTATTTCTGCCACAAAGTTGACTTTGGTGTACTTGATTAGTCCCCTGAGTTGCTTGTTGAGACTGATGAGGGAGTTTTTTTGTCTTTTGGACATAGCACTTCCTATTTTTGGACAGGATTTTCTTACTTTTGTTATACAATCTATTTATACTGGGGGTCCACCAAGGGGGCTTGTTTCTAGAGTTTGTCCTAAGTTTATTTTGGTTTGGAACTTCTGTTTCTAAGCACTTATTTACATGTTTGTACAAAGTTTCTCTAAGCAGTACACATAGACAGCCATGTTCTCTGAATTTTTTTTTGGGGGGGGGGGGGTGGGCTTGGAAGTTAGCCTAGAAAAAGTTCTTAAATGTTCTGAGGTTTGCTGGGAGTTCAACCTTTATATTTATTTCACAGGTTACTACTTTGTGATTTGAACAGTGAGTACACTGCGCAAGGGGGAGGGGGTGTGCATGTTCTGTCATTTGTGAGTGCCAGATACAGGATATTTGCACCCCTAGTAGGTGTGCAGACTAGATGCTCCGGGGTGTTTGCATTGACAAAATCCCAGAAACGTTCAACCTGCATATTAGTGGTTGTGTATGTATCCCAATTTATGGTAGGGTAGTTGAAATCAGCCATGCCTATAGTGCTGAATTGAATTGTGAGTGACTCCAGTACATTCAAGTAAGTGGTATGGTTATCCTGAGTCATAGATGGGGATCTGTAGTTAACAAGGATATGTTAAAGGGATTTACCCAAGGTTAGTTGGACATGGATGTACCTTACACGACACATGCAGCAACTGGAAATACCCCAAAAGTACCTCACCAAGAGGATCAAGGGACTCAAACAGATGCCCTATGCAGTTAGGCTAAAGAAACTCCAGCTCTACTCAGTTGCTTACCGCCTACTCAGAGGCGATCTGTGCCTGACGTTTAAAGCCATGTCCAAACCAGAATTAATGGACATGCTTCACCTCAGGAAATCCAAATCCCTTGGAGCTACACGCTCCAGGGACTTAAACCTCAGCACAGAAATAAATAGGACATGCTGGAGGGACAGATTTATATCCCAGAGGCTCCCCTCACTCTGGAACAGAATCCCAATCCATGTTAGGCAGAGCCCCTCAATGACCCTCTTCAAGAGAAATCTTGACGAGTGGATGGGAGATCGTAGGTTTACCCCTGGGATCTCTTCTGTGTCCCTACTAGACAGAGGCACAATACATAACCTTAAAAGGGCTATCTTCTGTAATCTACTATACAGAGGCACAGTCAACTAATCTAAAAGGGTGGCGAAAGCCAAACACACTCTGGCTAAGCTTATAAATGCCCTAGGGCAGATAGCCTAGTATCAACCTATGAACCTATGGAGTAGCTCAAGCATGACATATGGTTAGACCAATCTTGAGGTGTACTTACTTTTTATGTAGATTGATACACCTCCACCTCTTACCCCTTCTTGTGTAGTAGCTGGTCTACATGTGTGGAAGGCATTATAGCCACCTTCTACTGTCGAGGTGCCTTCCATGGCTTTAAATCATGTCTCAGTAACTGCTCAGACATCAGCATTCTCCAGGATGAGGAGTGCTTCCAGGGTTTGGAGCATCTTGTTGAGACTCCTAGCACTGAGTGGTAATACCTTTAGTAGAATTTACTATGGTGTAATATTTATCATATTGGCATGCTTTCTTTCTGCCTTATTTACATAGTTTAGTCATTCATATAAAAACATCAAATAGCTTGTATGATACGGATCCCTGGTTAATATAAGTATGTCATGCTTGGAGTTTATGACTTTCACCTTCATGAAAACCTTCCCTCCTAAAACAGGAGGGTGGAGGTGATGTAATGTCACACCACCATTAAACACTATGACATGTTTTTCTTCTCAGTTCCTCATATCTCCACATTTAACTCCAGATCTTCTCAGGTAATGATTCTGAAATATGTCAGAATGTGTTGTACTTATGATGTAACTATAGTTTTATTATAGTGTGTGTGTAATTATGAGCACAACTGCTTCTAATTTCTGAACACAGATTTCATGCTCTATAACTATTTAAAAACTGAATTCACAGCTGCTGAAGTGGGGTTTTTTTTCTAGTATTTAAATTAAGAATTCTACTACCAAATCCTAAACATTTGTGCATCTATACTATGTTTTTGCTCAACCTACACTTTAAAAGACATAAAGCCTTGATATTTTTGTGGCTAACAAATTATAAACATTTATACTTAAAAAGAATATCTTACTGATTGCAAAAGGGACAACATACCCTATCATTAATGGTTGATCATAAGATATAAACATTTGCATTAAATGACAACATCCTACTGATTATAAAATGCTGACATACCGCATTATTACTGGGTTATTATAATATTTTATATATAATTGTAAGGTTGATGTACTAATCCAGTGCTCAGCTATTGCCTGTTGATCTAAAAGAATTTCTGTAATTTTGATGCAGAAGTCATGAAGTTGCTTCATATTACAATGCTCTACTTAGAGAATGCGCACACCAAACATGGAAGGGAATTGCTGCTTTGTGGATTAATAAACCATAATGCATGAGAAAGGGAGTTGGCAAGGAGAAAGTAAACTATGGCTAAAGAAAACATTAGTAGGGGGTGCTTTAAGAGGTGAAACAGTAGCTTCACTATGGAACAAGGATTATTGGACTTTAGGAAATTAGGGAAGAGGCACTGAGCCTTTGGCCTAGGGATCCATGTCACATAAGGCTGGCCCTGCTTTTACTCTTAGAGTACCCTAGTCATACCATACGTTTGTGCAGAACTACAAAACTGATAAAGCCTTTGAGCGGAATCTGTGTACACCATATTAATACCACATTACTGCACAGTACTTTAAACTGTTTTTCAAGGAACCTCTTTATCTTATTATACACTAGAGACACAACATGCACATGCTGCTGTTCTATGCTCCATGTTTCCCTCCCATTTTGTTGTGTTCTTTTCTTTGCAGCAGCTTTGTGCCACGATTAGATACCATATGTTCATTTATTGTCTACTGCACAATCTACTGTAACCACATATTTTGTCACATGGCAAAGGTGTGTACTTACCTTTCATTATCCTTGCCACTTAAGCAGTCATCTAAACTTTCTGAATAATTCTTTACAATGTTTAACCTAAGCATGCCCTCTCCTATCAGTCTTATGCTGTGCTGCAGTTTACCAACTGCACTATATTTCATGAAATGCAATTTTTCTGCTTTGTTTGCTGGCTCATTAGTTTCTTCTCGAGAAAAGTAGGTCATGTCATCAGTTTTTCTACACAACATGTCAATCAAATGTAAATTATGCACAATATCTAACTTGTGTATTTGTGTTAAACTACTGAAAATTGTATCTGCTACTGCTGCTGGGCAATGTCTGCCAGTGTGTGTGTGTGTGTGTGTGTGTGTGTGTGTGTGTGTGTGTGTGTGTGTACCTACGTGCATGTGTGTGTGTGTGTGTGTGTGTGTGTGTGTGTGTGTGTGTGTGTGTGTGTGTGTGTGTGTGTGTGTGTCTGCGTTTGTGTGTGTGTGTGGGTGTGTGTGACAGACAGCATGCACACATGTCTGCATGGGTGTGCTTAGCACCATCAGATTAATTGAATAGTTAATGAGTTCTAAATGGACGAGAAGCCACAACTCGTTGATTTCAGTTTTGTATTCTTCCATCACCATTCAACATAGAAAATTACTCCCTGTGTGATTTCTGCTTGCATACTGGTACTGAAACACTGTGTGTTGTCTTTGCCCTGTGTTTGAGCAAGCAAGCAGTCTATATACATACACACACACACGTATATATATATATATATATATATATATATATATATAAGTTCAGAGTTGAGGGGGACTTACATTACTGCAAAAAATTCTTTTAAACAAATTTTAGTTCAGTGCAGTCTATAGGCTTCTACTATAATCTCAGTAGCTGAATAGGTGGTGCAGTTACTGTGGTTCTATTCCCTCTCCAGGTGGCTGGATTCATTTTCCAAATTTCTGACACTGCAGTGCAGTATAAAGGATAAGCTACATTCCTGAGAGTTCCACCCTTTAGATGAGATGTTAAACTGAGGTCCCATCTGCCCGAGTTGGTGGAAGCTTAGGTAGATATAAAAGATCCCATGGCAATTATTGAAAAGAGAAGGGGAAGTTCCCTGGTACCCTGACCAAATTTTTGCCTAGGCAGTATGAATGCCACCATAGGTCTCCTCTGAAAACAGGCCATTGGTCTAGTGGGACTAAACTACTCAACAAAATGTAAATAAATAAACAAACAACCAAAGTCTAAGATTTGACTGGTTGTTTTCATTCAATTACACATTACTGAATTTTAATTCAGCAAGATACAGGGGAACCTATGCATAACCAACCCCACAACATTTTTTACAAGTGTTTATTTATCTATTTACTGATCGAGTAGACCAGTATATGATAATTACTTCTTATGCAACTTTTTAGTGAATATTCTTTTTTACTGAGCTGCTTTACTTATAATAACAACTACACAGTAACTGATCAGAAAACAGTAAAATTATGCTTTCTAATATAGCTATTTGTACGACATAAAGAGATTTATTTTTTATTTATTTTACATTTGTTAACCAGGATAGTCCGACTGGATATATGTCCATTTTCAGCGGAGGCCCGGGGAGAAAAGCTCCCAAAGTAAAAAAACATCATTACATATCTCAAAAACATCATTACATGTCACATATCTCGAACAGCGTAATGGAATATTTGGTGAAGAAACATTTAGACATTAATAGTATATTTACAGAAGAATATCAAGACAATCCATACACATAGTATCTATACACAATCTAGAGAAAGAATTAGCCAGGCTTGATACAGTAGCAAGTCCGATTTGACCCCAGGTGTAGTTTGAGTTTAGCTTTGAACTGACCTAGAGAAGAGAATGTATTTCTAAATATATTTTATTTTATTCTTTATCTATCCTTTTAATAATATTTATTGAATGCTGAGGCCTTTCTGCTTGGTAAAAACTACAGTTTAATTCTTCAGTAGAGCTGATATACATCCTTCAATAACATAACAATCAAAACCTTACATTGTCAGGAAATATCATAGTTTTAATGAGCAGTGATGAGTGCTAACCATTTCTTTAATTTGCTATATTTGTGCTGCTGAAAACAGTATACTTAAACAAAAACAATTTATTTTTCAGTACTAGCAGTTACAAATTTTAAGAAACAATGATACATAGGGTTGGAGGATAGGAGAGTAATGGTAATACATAAAATGGCAGTAATATAAACTCTAGCCAATGATCACAGGCTACAGGCAAGGGATGCAGGTTAAGCAATGCAAATGAACAAATAGTTGAGTTGGCATTATCATTATAAAACATCATATATTTTCTCATTCTGCTAGTCTTGCCTCAGTCACACATATATGGGCCTGTGGTAAATTTTTTGTCTACTTCTAAAACCTGTTAACCTTTGCCGGTTTGATTAATGTCTACATTAGTTGAAATCTTATGTGAAAATTATGAACATAATTATCATTAGTCAAAGACTACAGAGTATAGCTAGAAAAAAAACACTTCAGCTGAAGCAGCCAATGGTTATCAGCAGAGAAGGAGTGGGAATGGAAGTAGGAGGGGCTAACCCTGCCATATTCTACTGTGGCCAAACAACAACAGTACACAGAGGGGAGGCTAGGAGCTATTAAAGGAGATAGTATTTGATATTTAATGAGTTAACCATCAGTTGCAAAAAATATTACCACTTGTAATTGATCAACTCTGAAGGTGTAAGTGAAACTGCTGATGCACAAACAAGTACTCAGGTTGACAGGGATAATAAAATTTGCCAAGAAAGCCCTTACTGCAGATATCAACCTAATATGGGATTCTTGGAGTGGATAGATATAATGGAAAATAGAATCAAGAATGTTATGAGTGTGTGTGTGTGTGTGTGTGTGTGTGTGTGTGTGTGTGTGTGTGTGTGTGCATGCGCATGCATGTGTGTGTGTGCATGCGTGCACATGCGTGTGTGTGTGTGTGTGTGTGTGTGTGTGTGTGTGTGTGTGTGTGTGTGTGTGTGTGTGTGTGTTTGCATGTGTGTATATATGATCAAGGTCAAATGAATGAGTAATGTGAAAAATTTTATAAAGTGACATTAAATCTAATCCTGGGTCATCCTTCTGGTGAAACAATATTTTCATTTTATTAGGGGATTAAATACAGGGCCAACAAACAAGGCATTCACAGAATGTCTCATCAAATTCACAATCTGAAACTCTAAAACATTTGCACAGACCAGATACTTAACTGGAATTTGTGTAACACACATGTACATATGTGTGTGTGTGTGTGTGTGTGTGTGTGTGTGTGTGTGTGTGTGTGTGTGTGTGTGTGTGTGTGTGTGTGTGTGTGTGTGTGTGTGTGTGTGTGTGTGTGTGTGTGTGTGTGTGTGTGTGTGTGTGTGTGTGTGCGTATGTTTGTCTGTGTGAATATAATGCAAAGTAATACAGTACAAGGGCTGCAGGCAATTCCACCAAAGTGAGACTTGCTTTGTTGTAGTTCAAGTGAACTCACCAAATACGCCCATGCATGGGGCTGTGCTCTCTGTACAACACTCTACTATTGTATATAATCAGCTCTAAGACCATTTCAGTGATCATTCAGTGCAGCTGTTTCCAGTAGTAGATTATAATAGCGTTGATTTCAGCAGGGACTAGGGAGTCATGCCCATCCATCAATATATTTTTATATTAAAACGTTTTTTAAACTACACCTGGGCATCTGAGTTGTGTACACAGACAGCAAAGTAGGTATAATTGCTGGCCTGGATACATGGATCTGTCTGTAGATGATGCACGACTGACTGGCAGTTTTGCAGCACTAATGTGATTTAGGTGAAACAAGTTGGAAAGGAATATTTTACCATAGGAGCTACTGTTTTTGTGAAACAAAGTGAAGTACATTATATGGCTATTACTTTTATCCTAATCAGATGTTTGAGGTATACACAGTCCTTAAACTGTCATTGCTGGGTGGGGTGGGGGATGGCTATGGAAGGAAACCAACTTATCCTCTTGTCTTTTGCAGAGTTTAAATATCCTTTCTTTACAGGACTAGAGTACATTTGTGTGATGTAAGTTGGAAGACTTTTCATTTTGCATAAAATAAAGTTAAAACTGTCCACAATTTTGCAGAATGTCCTTGGTTTTGCCCCACATTTTGATCATTCCTCATAAAATTTGTGGTTGAATCACAACATATTCAGTATTATAGTCACTAAATGATGACAAACATTTAAGTTTCAGACTTCAAGTCTTCAGAAAACATGCAATAATGCAAAAACTATTTCAACAACTTTTAAAGGACTTAAAAGCAGTATTTAAAACCTGCCCTGTCCTTCATTTTGTTTTTATTTATTTTTACAGAGTCTTTTGCTAAGAGTTTGAACCAGATATTTTTTTTATCACAGTCAGAAGAGGTGTACACAGCAACATGACTATAAGTGTTCAATGTGAAGGGGTGGGCTGTTTGTAGATGAAAGTAACCTACCCTCTTATTGTTTGATTAATTTAAATAGTCTGGCTTTGCAGGACACGTTTGCAGTAAGTTGGAATATCTACTGTGACCATTTGTGTTATTACAATGGAATATTTGAGATGTATACAGTCAAGTGGTTATAAATGATGGAATGGTCTTTTATGGCTGAAATGTACTGACATGGGTAATTGTTTTATTATTGGTTAGTAAACTATATTTTACTTTTTGCTGGGAAAATGTTCACAGCTATTCAAATTTAAAACAACACAAAAAAATTTGCTTTATGAAACAATAAGTATAATTTAAAGCAATCATGTAGGTAAAGATACATTTAAAACGACCAGGAAGACAAATCCAAAAGAATGTGTGCACTTATGTGTGATACAATAAAATCTTTGTGTGAACAACCCATGGTTTGAAAACTGAACTACTCAGTGCACAAGGTACACTTAACCCTCCACTGGCATCAACATTCCAAGAAGTAGCAGTGCGCATATATAGACTTGCACACGCGCGCGCGCACACACACACACACACACACACACAAACACACAATCTCTGACACTATAAAATAATAGCCTACTGATGTGTTACACAAATGAACATCTAACACAAATCTTTCCCTCATCTACACAAAATAAAACAGCTTTATATCCTTAAGCAAAACAAGTCTTCAGCTGACCAGCCTGTGTGCTGATGCAAGACTCAATAAATGTTTGAAGGATATGACTACATTTTAGGCAAATGTGTAACAGTAATTACAGCTAACTTCCCTCTTTATTCTTTAATCAAAACAGGAAAGTATCCAGCTGCATAAAAATGATTCCATTTAACATAAATCAGTAATCAACATACAAAGTCAAAGTGAATAGGAAATTATTTTTCATTATTGCATGCATTTCATATTACTATCACTAATGCTCTGAATGTAGAGCACTGTATGACTGTGTAGTTAAACAGTGACAATACATCACCAAAATGAAGCAGTCAGCAGTAAGGCTGGTATCCAGAAAACCTCAAGAGTTAATGAGTTACACACTTTATCATTTTCAGGGTAAAAGAGAAGATTGAGCTTTTCCTGTCAAGCAATGGACATAGGGCAGTGTAGTAATCCATCATGAGATGTACCCACCCATCCACACACACATGGGCGGATGCACGCGCCTGCACACACACACACACACACACACACACACACACACACGGGCGCACACACACACACACACACACACACACACACACACACACACACACACACACACACACGCACACACACGGGCGCGCATATGCATGCACGCACAACACACACACAACACACACACACACACACAGGTGCAAACGGGCACGCATACACACACACACGGGCGCGCACGTGCATACATGCACAACACACACAGAGGTGCAAATGGGCACGCATACACACACACACACACACACACACACACGGGCGCGAACGTGCATACACACACAGCACACACACACACACACAGAGGGGCAAACAGGCACGCATACACACACACAAACACACACACACATACATCACTCACACACACACACACACACACACACACACACACACACACACACACGGGCACTCATGTGCATACACACACACACACATATGGGTGCGCATGTGCATACACACAACACATACACACAGGTGCAAATGGGCATGCACACACACACACACACACACACACACACACGCACACACATGGGCGTGCACGTGCTTACACACACAACACACACACACAGGTGCAAACAGGCACGCATACACACACACACAAACACACACACACATACGGGCGCGCACGTGCATACACACACACACACACACACACACACACACACACACACACACACACACACACACAGGTGCAAACGGGCATGCATACACACACACACACACACACACACACACACACACACACAAAATACACCACACACACACACACACACACACACACACACACACATCACACATGGTGCGTGCACACACACACACACACACACACACACACACACACACACACACACACACACACACACACACACACACACATACACACACACACACACAGGTACACACACACACACACACACACACACACACACACACACACACACACACACACATGGGCACGTGCTCGCGCAAACACGCACACACAAAATACACCACACACACACACACACACACACACACACACACACACAAACACACAAACACATATTCCTGTACTGATAGGGGACTGCATTTAAAGAAACAGCTACATAATTCAGGTATTGTGTTTCATCCTATATGTCAAAGCTGGTGGTAATGCAGATGGATCATAAAGAACGCATAATACATATGTTATGAAGCAGAAAAAACTTCTCTATAGTCCTGGACATACCAGCACTAGTTAGCAATAAATACCACCTGTTTTCCCCTGAAAAGGATATTAGCCTAATGAAATACACTCAGCCAACAAATGAAATATATACAAAATGTTAAGTAGTTCCGCTTTAGCAAAGCACTCAGTAAAGGTGGTTTTTACTAATTGGTGATGGCAGAGCAACGACCTTTTTGTTTTTGCTATATACAAAATGGGCACCTGTTAAATACATGCTCAGTATAGATAGAGATTGGGATTCCTCTGTCATTACAAGCAAGAGATTCGGTGATAATTAATGTAATGCAGTGCCAAGCAGCTGAACTGTACCTAAATTTCATTAAAAAATCTAAACTCTTCTGACTACTGACTGCCATAAATGAGATTCAGTCTGCATGGCATGCTATTGTTATTTTTCTCTGAGCTAGTCAGGTCAGGGACCAGTCTGAGGGTTTGAAATGCTTTACATGCTATCTGTATGATTTCCAGCAAAGATATTCTCACTGGATCCTTTGTTACACCACTTTGTAGATAACAAATCTTAAGCAAAAATCATGTAAAGGGTAGTGTACTTAGTTTACAGTGACAATATGTTTTACTGGAATGTCATCCAAATGTTACTCTTCTACAAGAAAGGTAATTGTGTGTACACATCACAAAGTGCCATTTTTTAAATAAGATCACCCAAATGTCAATGGAATGTTTAATGATAAAAGTTTACAAGACAGACTTGTAAAAACTCATCTACCATGCATAAAATGCCTGTGTTAAATTACTATAATAAAAACACAATTAAAAAAAAAATGTGTGTGTGTGTGTGTGTGTGTGTGTGTGTCTACTTACATATGTGTGTCAGCAACACTCGTATTTCCAAAATGAAATCTCAAACATTTGAAACGTGTTTTTAACATTTTGTATGGTTATAACTCTTCTTTTTTTGTTAAATTTCAATTCAGCAGAAATTATATACTTTACACTTTTATTGCTCCTAACATAACCCTCACAGGAATTATCCAGCACCCAGTACCACCTGTCCAGCTGCCATGTTCTCCTTATAACCACTACCATATACTTTTCCAACCTTAAGTGTGTTTTCACTTCTTCAAATTATGTCATATATAGAATAAGTTCAAGTCATTTTTATTGTGTCCAAGTTGTTAGTTTCCCTATAAAAATATTGGTGATCAGTTGCTTTGGGTTATTCAGTATTTGGTGAAGTTGTCTCGCATTTTTCAAATTCAGGTAAGTGTAACATACAGATATATATATATATATATATATATATATATATATATATATATATATAGCCGTGGTGGTGCAGTGGTTAGCGTTGTCTCCTCACAGCAAGAGGTTCCCCCGTTCAATTCTCAGCTGGAGCGCCTTCTGTGTGGAGTCTGCATGTCCTTTGAGTGACGTTTAAAGACATGCAGGTCGGTGCGTGCGTGAATGGGTGTGCCTTCCTTGAAGGCTGGTCGTCAGGCTGGCAACTCGGCACTGTAAAAATCCACTGCCAATCATTTGCAGACCGGAGTTCCACTGTGGCGACCCCTAACCGGGAAAAGCCAAAAGACATTACTTTTTTTATGTGTGTGTGTGTGTGTGTGTGTGTGTGTGTGTGTGTATACACACACAAAGACATAGACATGAACATATGTAACAGCAGAACTAAATTAAAATTACAATGATGAAAGTGTAACATTGTAGTAGTAAGTAATTATGAAATAGAGCCAAATTTGAGGATACACTTTATATGCAGATGAGGAAGTATGCTCTAAAAGTAGACCACTTAAAAGGGAGACAAGTATTTATGTTTCAGTGGAATTCGGATGGCAAAAAGCACGAAGAGAGACAAGAGTTAAAGAGAAAGTCCTTACGCAGAGACAAAAAACTATTAATGTTAGGTATTGACCTGACAGATGTAGGAATTCTGTTCTAAGTTTTAGCAACACAGTGGGAGTACAGACTGAGAACAGATGATCTGTGAAATCTGTGGATGTCTAGGAGTTGTCAAGGGATGGTAGGTGTCACTTAGGCACACTGTGATGAAGGACAGTGCTAAAAGCAGGGCAACAGGAGGGACTGTATATTATTTTGTGAGTTGAGAGCAACCGAGTATAAACTAGATAGTGGGGCAGTTCTAGGCAGTTTAGGGTTTATTAACAGCAAATCTAGCCACTTTGTTATAACATTGTTCAGGCTTATGTATAATGGAGGCCTGAAGATCAGAAATGGGGAACTATATAGAAGTGTGGGTAGGAAACAAGTTGTACCTGAAATTACTTTAGTGGAATTAGTAAAGAATTTCCTGGCCCTCTACAATATTCCAAGATTTTTTTTTGATGTTATCAGTGATGTGATAGTCAAACTTAACTTATTGCCTATTATTACTCCAAGAAGTTTGGTGTGTGAAAAGACTCTGATTTCGATATTGTTTAGCAATGAGATTTTAAAGCTATCTTTTATTGTTGGAAAGAATAACAGAAGCTTAATTTTATTTTTTGTTTTTTTTTGGGGGGGGGGGGTTGAGTGAAAGATGACTATTTTGAAGCCAGCTCCCTATAGAGTTAAAGGTGTCATAATTTGTAGTTTGAAGATGAGTAACATTATCAGACCAACAGATGAGGGTAGAATCATCTGCAATTTGTATAATGGTAGCCTGTTTTCAAGATGTATAGAGATTATTAATAAAAACATTGAAAGAGAGAGGACCAAGAATAGCGCTTTGAGGAGCACCACTGCTAACAGCTAGTTACGAGAGAAAGCAAAATCACATTTGACAGAATGATATCTTTCAGATAGGTACCTAGAGAATGAATGCTAGGTAGAGTCAGACAAACTGAAAGATTTTAGATATATTTACAGTCACGCACACACACACACGCGCGCGCACACACACACACACACACAGGATAATTCTAGAGTGTCGGCTGACTTTGTTCCTTGTTATAGCTGAAAGAGTCTTTTCGAACATTAACCTTGTCCTTTGCACTAGTAACTCAGCTTGTAGTGCCACTCTTGACAGAGATATCACATTGCATATTTTCAGTACTCTGACACTTAAAATAGTTTGACTGACTCTCTCTCCTTCATAAGCTGCTATCTCTCTCTCTCTTTTCTCACATACAAACCATGTACAAGTTATGTACTTCAAGACTGCCTTGTAAATCCCCAAATTACGGATGCTGTCCCGATTCTAATGGAGTGTTCATGGCTGGAGACTTGGATGAGGTTTTCCTGCCCTGCTCTACCTCTCTGTGCTTGTCTGCACTTCATTCCCTTACGCTACTCCATTCCTCCCATCCCTACCTCACTTTATTTATTCACCCTTGGCTACATGCCATTTTTCCACCATCCCCGTAAAAGTCTCTTGTGGTCATTATAAAAGTTCTGTAATATACTCCCGCATTCATACCCATCCACTTTCCTCCTGTCCTCCCCTGCTACCACTCAGCAACATTCTCTAACTCACTTGGTCACCTTTTCATCCTCTGTTCTGTTAACCACTGTTCAACTTCCTGTCATCAAAATATCTTCCATGCCTCAATAAAACTACACTAAATTTTAAGGGACACACATACTTCATTCGAAGAACATACCTCCAATATCTGCTTAATGGGATTTTACTTTAAACCACACCTAATTTGTGTGCACAACAGTGTGACACCTTAATAACTATTAAAACAGCAGTATAATTGTCTGACTGACCGAAAACTGGCTGTGCTTTTTACATCAGATATCACCCGATCAGTCCTCAATATTGCCCGATTATACTATTATAAACGAGCAGCATCTACTCCATTAGGACAGAAAATAAATACAACCGAATTACAAACGGGAACATCTAGTCTTCTTTTCTTTTCTCTCTCTCTCCTAATTGCATTCACCAACTGGTGCAGCCCACTTAAGTCAGACTACTGTTATCCTTCCGCTTCCATCCACGACTTCATCTTGTAACAGGTAAAAGTGGAACAGTAAAATCCCCAGATAGCCAGTTATAATACCATTTACCTGTTAATACTAAAATATTTACCAACAAAACAAATAACTAAAGTTAAACACAGATATTTTCCAAACTTTATTGCAAAAATCTAAACATCAAGCACAGATTACTTGTAAAATGTGGGGACATACACCCTAATCCAGAGCCTGCCATACATAATACCGCACCTGTCTGGAGCAGCCCTACTTGAATAAAAACGTGTTGTTTAACTGCCTAGTATTTTGTGTGTGAAACTGCATCATATTAAATATATTTATTTATTTATTTTATTTATTTATTTATTGACATTTGTTAAACGGGTTTGTCCAACTGGACTTGTGGCCCATTTTCAGTGGAGACCCGAGGAGAAAAACTCCAGTAATACATTTTAAAACAAGTACAATTTTAAACAATATTGATATAATAGCAGTTGTAGCAAAATAATTCACATATGTTGGGATACATGCATAAAGTTAAAGTTGCATTAAAAAGAAGCTAAGTAACAATTTTACATTGATATAGTTCAATAGGTCAACAATGAACATTTGTTGTTTGTATAAAATTATGCAAATGCATATTAGACCCATTGGAGTGAGAGGTGTAATGAGGTACTAAGTATGGTCCTTTTGAGGGTACATAAAGGGAAGGAAGACTAGGTAGGGTCATGGCAAGGACAGGTTCTGGAATTGAGAAAATAAGCTTTTAGTTCATAAGTGTGAGGTGTGGGAGATTGAACGTAAGTCAAGGGGAAGTTTGTTCCAAGCATGGGCAAGGGAGTGTTTGTAGAGTAGTTTGCCTACTGACCTTTTTAGGTGGTAGATATCAAGTAATTGTTGGTTAGAAGTAAGGAGGGTCTGGGATGGGATGTAGATGGAGACTAAGGAAGATAGAGATGGACAGAAGGAGGGTTTATAAAGAATAGAGTGTAGCATATGAAATTGATAAGATAGCAGAAACTGGGGAAGTTCAAGCCATTGAAGAGAGTTTAAAGAAACGCAGTGGTGTGAGTTGTTAATATGAAAGATACAGCTGAATACCTTTTGTCTAATATGAATACATGCAATCTTATTGCCAACAAAGAAAACAAAATGACACACAACTAAATAAAAAGTTTGCCTTATATGTAATTTCACATACAAGCTGTCATCTGAACAGTCCTTGTGTTGAGTACACTGCTTTGATTCTCTTAGATTAAGTTTCTTCTTTAACAAGTTGTAATCTCTCCCACTGTACTGGAGATGCAGTGTACTGACTAGTCTCCCAACCTCTCCAAAAACACAATAAACTAACAACTAAACAATATTATGAGATAATGGCTCACTACCTTTCAAAAATGTGCACCCTGATAGGAGAGCCCAACCAGCATGCCTGTTACAAATCGAGCATATACCAGCAGAAAAAAGTCCAGCTGCTAAACTATCATTGAGTGGCCAGACTTTTCTATTGGAATATGTTACGATGGGCAAAGCAAAATACAAGAAAAATCAGGTACATTCTGCAAAAGTAGAAAGAAAAAAAAAACAGACATAATTTTTCTTATATTTTTGCGCTGTCCCTCCTTATTCTCATACCTCTCAACTGCCTGGGTTTTCACAGAATGTTCAGATTTTTACCTCATAGTTTTGGTATTTTTCTTCATTAAAAAAGTAGTTTTCTGGCAAGCCACTGGAGATGGAAGTCATTAAATAATGGCAGGCAATTGAGGTTTAGGATTCATGTCCTTCAGAAAATGCATGCTAACATAAAAGACATCCAATTCTTGTAATTTTCTAAGAGCATTTCTAAGAGCAGTACCTTTGCCCCCCCCCCTCCCCCAGTTGTGCTCAGCTTTGTCCAGGTTTCCTGTACCGAGTAGCATTATATAAACAATAATAATAAAAAAAAAAACAGCAAAGGAGATTCTCTTTCCTCCATTAGTTCTGAACAGCACTGATGAATTATGCAAGCATGGGAACGCATTGTCAATACATCAGAAAAGGTGGAAGACAGTAGAGGAGCACTACAGCTCCATTATACAAAGACATTATTTAAGAAAGCAAAGGAATTTCTTCTTAAATAATGTCACTGTATAATAGCAATAACCCACTCCTGAGTGTGGGTAATGCTGAATTTATCCATGGGTTATTACTTAATTGCCTTACTGACTTTCTACATGCATTAACCTTACAAATTCCTCTGCAGAATTCATCTGGTTTATATAAAACTAAGGTTATTCACTCCCACTAGCATGGTTTAAAATGCACTTTTAGTATATTGGATACATTAGCTCTATTCTTTGTTTACGTTTAACAACCAGTTTGCCCCAATCTGGACTTTTGTCTAACAGCAGACTTAAGCATCTATCAGAGTTTTACCTTTAAAACACTTTTAATTGCCAGCTGCTTTTTTATGCACCCCCCCCCCTTAGCCCTCACTTGTTTAAGCTACCCTTCCAATCATTCAATTAACCCTTTCATTCCTCCATACCATACCTCTCAACCTCTTAGAGCAAGAAATCTGGACAAAGACAGAAAAATAGGGGACAAATGCCTAAAAATTGGGAAACACTTTAAATATTGCTCTTAGAAACTTAGAAAGTTGACAGAATAAAATTATTTGCATTAGCATGAATATTCTGATGTGTATGAACTCTGAAACTTAAATGCCTGTCAATATTTTCTAAATTCAGTCCTCAATAATTAGCCAGTGATTTGCCAGAACACCAAAACTTTGAGAAACAGACAAAAAAATATAAGGGAAAAATCTGGACATTCTGCAAAAATCTGGATATTTGAGAGGTATGCTCCATACTGAGGCAGAACCTCTGTGTACCAAAATGTTGATACACTATATGATAAGTGGGCACGTTATGACACATTCATTCTAAGACGGAACATGTAAAACTCAGTAAATGCAAGTGCACTAATTGTTGTGAATTTATTAAAGTGTCATCCTATAGTATGGAATCCTACCACTCATTCAAGCCAGGGTGAAGCCCCTATGTCTTATTCATTCCCTGACAGAGGTGAGAGTTTATCAACCAATTTGTTCCATGGCAGGAGGAAAGAGACAGGCAATAGCAGGCCATCATTCATCATGACAGGGATCCCTGTTGTACCCCCCCCCCCAGCAGCTGAAAGCCCCATATAAGTACTGCTCCCCAAGAGACAGACTTTGTAACGGGGGAACTTTTACCAACCTCCATGCTGCCCCTGGCTTGTATGTTGGGTGTTTTCCACATCTCTGTAGTTGCATCCTGGCATTTTCCAACTTGACCAGCAGGACTCAGCAGTGCGACATGGCTAGCAGCCTTCTTTCCCCCAAGGTGTGTGCGCTTGCATTATCCATTCACTACAAGCCTGAGCTGCAAATGGAACCTGGGTCACCTGGGAGGTAACCAGACCTTATGACTGTACACTGCAGAGCCAAACTAATTTCAAGTCATTCTTGATATACTCATCAGAGAAGCAGAACCCATTGTTACCTCTGTACCATAGGGCAAAGAATCAGTGGTTATATGATTAATATCTCCTTATTCAAAACCTAACAGACAGAGAGATAACAAGGCAGTAGGCACTTTATGCAGGTTCAGATTGTTTTCAAAAACCTTTTCAGTCTCCCACTTTTATTTCAGGTATTACTTTTTAAAAATGCAGTAGGTTTACTTTGAACTGTTACCTGCTTGTATCAGCACATGTCTCAAAGGATCATCCTGTACTTGACAAGAATAAAGAGCAACATATCTTTCAGTTGTCATGTACATCTAGTGTACCGCTTACTTTATAGTTCAAAAATGTCTGTAAATAGTAAACAAGTCGTATTCTACACTACAGAATGACATTTTAATAAATTACTAATAGAAAGAGAATTAGTGCAGTCACCTTTCTGACTTTTACACCTTCAGTCTTAAACTGTATGTGTCGTACCATACCAACTTATCATGCACCAAGTCGCATTTCAGTGAATACACATTGCAAAGTATGAATCCTCAGTGTGTTTTCTACACACTTTGCAATGCTTAATCCTTTCTCTTGCTGGCAGAGAGCCGTACCTTGCCCACTAGTTATAAATTTCAGTGTGACATTGTCAAAGGTTTTCTTAGTGCCCAGAAATAGTAAATTAACAGTTCGTCCTTTCTCCATACAGTGACACAGCATGTCAGTCAAAGGATCCAATTAGTCCAGCTGATTGTGGTCTGTACATACATCTTTTTACGTTGCTGTTCTACCCTTATTTTTGTTGAAAAGCTGTAGCAGAACTTGTAATATGGTAATTTTTCTCAGTTATTCTCCTGCTGTTTACTGCACCTTATCTGCATGTATTTCTCTTGTCATCTCTAGCTGCTCTGTCCTGGAAAACATTATGTGACCTACATTGTAACTCAGCGGTGCAGTCTTCACTGCCATGTAGCTGTTAACATCAGACACTTGTGCATTTAGCCTTTGTGATATGTTATTTGATATTCCCCTATTGTGCTGGTGTATGTTTGGAATCATTTTCACAATATGGAAGACACTGATGCATTCCAGTGTAAATCCAGACAGAAGTCTCTGTTTGCAGTGGACTTTCTTTACTGTAATGTGGTTTACAGTTGACATGAGTGTACCTGCTAGCAACTCACTGAGAAGAGTTAAATGATAGAGGTTCGGTGATAAGGTGGCGCAAAAGCGGTAAAACCAGAATAAACGAATAAATAAACAGTATTGCTTTACAGCCTTCCTAAATGCATTAACTTCACAAATCCCAGCTGCACGATTCATCTGTGGTTTTCACTGGGCCTAGGTACTTTGCTCTGTAAAACTTAATAATCTTGGAAATGTTGTATTCCCCAATAACGTGCCCTTAATTGTGTACATCTGTTACTAACCCAGTCTGGTGCATTCATGTTTTCAACATGTACATCTGCCCAGAAGGAATAGTCTTCCTTAAGACATTCCTTGCTGTTACAAAAATTGAAGTGTGCAGTTTTGTCTTGTGCAGTAGCGGTGTATCTGTCCACGATTTCATTGAAAGAAACTCTGTGCATTCATTCGTCTTGCCATTATCTTCCTATTTTCTATTGTTTTAATGAAATACAAATTTGTTGTGTTTCATTTTCCTTGATTGTGAGGTCTCCCTGACAAAAGTCTACACGACATGATTGCCTGTCTTATAACAGTTTGAGACTGTTATAGGTTCATAGGTTCATACTAGGCTATCTGCCCTAGGGCATTTATAAGCCTGGCCAGAGTGTGTTTGGCTTTCGCCACCCATTTTAAAATTAATTTTGCTATGCCCTTTTTCGAGGTTAGTTTACTGTGCCTCTGTCTAACAGTGACGCGGAAGTGATACCCGGGGTAAACCTACGATTTTCCATCCACTCATCAAGATTCCTCTTGAAGAGAGTAAATGTGGGACTCTGCCTAACCTGGACTGGGATTTTATTCCAGAGTGAAGGGAGCCTCTGGGTTATGAATCTGTCCCTCCAGCATGTCCTATTTATTTCAGTGCTGAGGTTCAAGTCTCTCGAGTGCGTAGCTTAATGGGATTTGGATTTTCTGAGGTGCAGCATGTCCATTAATTCCGGGTTGGACATGGCTTTATACGTCAGGCACAGATCGCCTCTGAGCAGGCGGTATGCCACTGAGTAGAGCTGGAGTTTCTTTAACCGGGCAGCATATGGCATCTGTTTGAGCCCTTTGATCCTCTTGGTGAGGTACTTTTGGGGTCTTTCCAGTTGCTGCAGGTGTTTGGTAAGGTACATCCCAAAAGGGGCATTGTACTCAATTATGGGCCTGATGAGGGATGAGTAAAGAGGCACGATGACCCCCCTGATCTAGATGTGAATCCCTTCATGATTAGGTGGGCTATATAAAATGTTTTTTCTAACCACTTTGGCCACGTGGTTGTCAAATGAGCGATTGCTATCAACTTGGGTCCCCAGGTCCCTAATGACTTCTTCTGTACTTAATGGATTACCACCTATGTGGTAATTTGTGGGCACTTTGTTTTTGCCAAAGGGGATGACTATACACTTTTTGGCGTTTAGCTTGAGGCCATGGCTCTGGCACCAGTTGTCTGTTTCTATGAGGCCCTTTTGGAGGATGCTTGTGTCAGCTGGAGAGTTGATTATGGCGCCCAGTTTGCAGTCATCTGCGAACTTGGTCAGCCACATCCTTCTGTGTTGGCCTGTACCGCCGAGAAATATATACCGAATAAGAGAAGTCCCAGGACTGAGCCTTGTGGGACGCCACTTGTAAATGGTTTGGAGTCTGACATGGCTCCAGCAATTCTAACCATGTGGGTTCTGTCCTTGAGCCAGTTTGCAACCCATCTAGTGACATAGGGGTTTATATTTAAGCTGGTGAGCTTATCTATAATGCCCAAGTGGGGTATTGTATCGAAGGCTTTTGCGAGGTCCAGGTAGGCTGTGTGGACCACCTTCCCCTTGTCAATGGCCTTGGTGACTGTTTCAAAGAAATCAACCAGGTTTAAGAGGCAGGATCTGCCCTTAACAAAGCCAAACTGGGTAGGATCCAGTGTCTGTAGGTCCCCAATATCTTTATTTATGAGGTCCATGATGATCCTTTCCATAGCTTTGCAGACCAAGCTAGTCAGGCTTATGGGGCGATAGTTTCCAGGATCCGTTGAGGCACCACCTTTGTGGAGAGGGACCACTGTTGCTGTACACCACTCTTTGGGTACATATCCTGTAGTAAGGCTAAGATTGAACAGTAGTTTTATGTTTGGGTTTAGCTCTTCTTGGAGTTTATGTAGGACGCAGCCAAGGACACCATCTGGTCCCATTGATGCTGTGTTTTTTGCTTTGGAGAGGGCGGCTCTTACCTGAGCATATGAGATGTCAGGGGGGCAGTACTCTGTTAGGATAGATATTTGCCCTTTTGGTGGGGAGAGGGGGGAGAAGTTTGCACTGAACTTGTCAGCTAGGATGTTGGCAATGTCTGTGGGCTCGGTGTATTTTTTGTCATTTTGGACTAATTCTGAGCATATCTGGGAATTCCCACCCAGGTTCCTAACATAACTAAAGAAAGCCTTGTGATTATTCTTAGTGTCCTGTGCAATTTTTCTCTCGAAGCTGGCCTTAGACGATTTTATGAGTGCACGTAGTTTTTTGTTAATACTGATCAGAGATGCCTTCCCTTTTTGGGATTTTGCTCTATCATGTAGTCGCTTCCTCCTTCTATTGTATAGTTTGTTTATGGCTGGGGTCCACCAGACAGGACGTCTGCCTTTGGAGGATTGGGTCTTGGTTTTATTTGGGATTGCATGATCCATGCATTCCTGAAGGTGTTCATAGAATGCGCTTATAAAGGATTCTGCGGTCTGGGCCGTATTTTCCACAAGCCCGGGGGCTTTGAAGGATTTTGCCTCGGTTTTGAGGCGTGTGAAATTTGCTTTAGAGAAGTTTTTCACTGTGGTTTTCTGGGCAGGGGTGGGGTCGGGATGTGAATATCCAGTGAGATTAGTTTATGGTCTGATCTTACCAGTGAGGGATACACTTCTGGTCTGGAG
This sequence comes from Protopterus annectens, assembly GCF_019279795.1. Classification (NCBI taxonomy): domain Eukaryota; kingdom Metazoa; phylum Chordata; order Ceratodontiformes; family Protopteridae; genus Protopterus; species Protopterus annectens. The sequence continues at coordinate 1,199,463,622 of NC_056737.1, forward strand.
CATAGTGTCCCCATGTTGGTGATGATCAAGTCCAGTATGTTTTCCCCTCTTGTGGGAGTGGTAACAAGTTGTTCCATAGCATTTGAGTTTATAAATTCTAGGAACCTTTGGGCTAGGGTGTTGGAGCTAGAGTAATGCTCCCAGTCTATGTTTGGGTAGTTGAAGTCGCCCAATATAATGGTGTTTGGAGAGACCTTCATATTTTCCAGTATTCTCAGGAAGGCCAAGTGGGGTTCCTGTGTTTGGGAGGGTGGTCTGTAGCAGGCTATAAACTGGAAGGCAGTTTTACCCACTGTTAGTTGCACATGGATAGTCTCTGATGCTTCGTGCTGTGCCACCAACCTGGAGGTGTGGGTATCTTTGACGAATATTGATACTCCCCCTCCTTTTGTGGTTCGGTCCAAGTTTTGGGGCCGAAAAGCATGGTATGAGGTATAACCTGGTAGTGCTGGAGTGCTCTCGGGAGCCTTGAACCAGGTTTCTGTTACTGCACAGATATCAATGTTCTCCATGCTAAGGAGAGTTTAGAGTGCGTGCATCTTGAGGTTTAGACTTCTGGCGTTGAGTAGCATTACTCTTAGTTTCTTATCCATTGTGATACCTATGGTGGTGGGTTTGTCTTTTGAGCCTTGCCTAAAAAAGGCACTATGGGGGTAGCAACAGCCTTTGCCAATATCCGAAAGCCCAGGGGTGACAGGTGCAAGCCGTCCCTAGCGAAGCATCGTGGCTTGTCGAGCATGTCATCCCAGGCTGACAGGCATTGGATCCCCTTTGAATGACACCAACACTTAAGCCAATTGTTGAAAGTGATCATTTTGTCTTCATATTGTGGCATCATTCTTGGTGAGGGTAAGATGCTACTCAAGGTCAGGGTCATACCGGCCTGGGCTACATGCTCAGAGAGCTCCTCTATGTCTCTTTTCATGTAGTCCAGGGAGGTACGTCTCAGGTCATTCACACCAGCATGGACAATGACTGAGTCATATTTGTACTTGCCTTGGAGTGACCTGAGTGCTTGTGTTATGTGGCAGATCCTAGCGCCTGACAGGCAGCTCACCGTGACCTTCTCCTTGTTCAGCCTGGTGAGCGGGACGTCAGTGTGCCTGATGATAGAGTCACCTATTACAAGTGTATCAGGTGTGTTGTTTAGCCTTAAGGGCTGTGACTGTTCGGCACACTGGCTTTGTGAGCTATGTGTTGCACGTGTTTTGTTTTGGGGTAGCGGTTGCTTGGGTGTCTGCTTTGGAGGTCTCTGCTGCTTAGGCAGATTTTTATTTAGAGCCTCCGAGTATGTTTTTGTGTGTTTATGTGCTTGGTTTGTTGTCGTGGTAGGTCTATGTGAGACTGGAATTGTAGTGAGTGTGGTTTCCTTCTCCTCCTGACTGGTTACGCCAGTACTGAGTTGAGAGAGCTTAGCCTCCAGTTTGGCTATATGGTTGCATCTCTCACATGTGTTGGAATTTGTTGGGAGGAGGAGAGGGTTGTCTGTGTACATGAGGCCATTGTAACATTGCCTCAAGATTCCCAGATTCACCAGCTGGACCAGAGAGGAGATTGACAACTGACCTTTGGACATGCTAGAATAGTATTGGGAATTCCTTTATAATTGAAAAAAAGGGCCAATGGGGAACAAGGTACTCAAGGGGGGTTTGTGAGGGTGTAGTGCTTTTAATTTTTTAGAGCTGACTTATATGATTGCTTTAGTGAGCAAGTGCCAGGTAACTTAAATGCAATGTGTTACAGGTAACTTAAATGCAAAAACGACAAACAGTAACTTTCTTTCAAGTGAAACAAGGAAATAAGTACAGTAAGCAATGCAGATATCACTAGGGATCCACAGAAGTGCTAAAAGGCCGCGTTTTAGGTGGAATTAGCGTTTCAGGAAAATAAACAAACAACAAGCATACAAATAAAGCTAGATTCAGCAGGCCTGGATCTAGTCTATGCTACAGCAAACAAGGTGTACCAGTTTCAGTAAGAAACAGTTAGAATATGCAGGCACTATAAGCCTCTAACCAGAAATTCCCTGCTCAGAAGGGCAGAGTCCAGCCTCTCCTCCCACAAGAGTGCAGACCGCAATCCTTCTTAACGTAAAATAACTGGCCCGAAGCCCAAGTGCTTAAACCAGAACTAATACACTTTTAGAATAACAGACACTGAGCTCTCAATCAGCAGTTCCCAACTTAGAAGGATGTAAGCTACCTGTCCTGCCACCACAGTGCAGGCCACAAACCTTCCTAATGTAAAACAACTGGTCTGAAGCCCAAGTGCTTAATCCAAAAGACTTAGAAATGATAGCTACACTTTAATCAAGTCACTACCAGCAGTAATAAATACAACTGAATACTTTAAAGAATGCCTGGATTAGTGCTCAAGTTATACAAACAAAGCTAGATTCAGCAGGCCTGGATCTAGTCTATGCTACAGCAAACAAGATGTACCAATTTCAGTAAGAAGCAGTTCAAATATGCAGGCACTATAAGCTTTAACCAGAAATTCCCAGCTCAGAAGGACAGAGTCCAGCCTCTCCTCCCACAAGAGTGCAGAACACGAACCCTCTTAATGTAAAATAACTGGCCTCAAGCTCAAGTGCTTAAACCAGAACAAATACACTTTTAGAATAACAGACACTGAGCCCTCAATCAGCAGTTCCCAACTTAGAAGGATGTAAGCTACCCATTCTGCCACTACAGTGCAGACCACAAACCTTCCTAATGTAAAACTGGTCTGAAGCCCAGGTGCTTAAACTAAAAGGCTTACAATGAGTTACACCAAGCAGTAATAAATACAACTGAGTACTTTTAAGATGATGCAAAAGCGAAATAATGTAGGAAAAAACACAAATACAGTAAAAGCAGATCAATTTTTTTTTTTTTTGGAAAGAGAGAAAGGAAAGAGAGAAAGGAGTAGCAGAAACTAAGCTGATTGGCCTTCTCAAATGCTCTCCCTGTACTGGGTAGAATGAGGTAATGACACTAGACTGGGAGGAGGGTCCCAGATCAAATTTACACTAGGGGCGGGCAACTGCAAAGCCACCAACTATAAAAAACACTATACCAACAGGGAGGGAGTGTGGGAAACAAACAGCAGAAATGTTACTCACAGCTGAAAAGCAGCAGTGAGCCTTTAAATGAAAGTTTTAAACAGCTAAAGGAGCCACTAGAAAAAAAAGAGTTTAACTGCAACAAGTTATCATAAACAAACAACCCAACAGATGCTTAATAAGAGTGGACAATTTCCAGTTAATACCTCACACATATTGAAACTAGCTAGAAAAAATACACAGTACACAAAGTGCTATAAACAACAAAGAAATAAAGAACAAAATAAACAAAAAACAGGATACTTAATGTTATATATTGTAGCTCCGAGTTTGCTGAGTGTCCTTCCTTCAATCAGCTATACAGTGAAAACTAATTTATATTCAAACACATAAACAATGATTGGTTGTTCACCTCACCAGCATGTGTTTATACATTAAATATTACCCATGGGAGCAAGTCCAGATAAAGTTCTTCCATAGTCAAAGTAATCTATGAAAGTGGCTACTAAAATATAAAAATTGCAGCTACCCTTTATTTCTACACCACAGGTACTATTCCATTACCTGTAATATTAAAAAAATCTTATTTAAACTAAAATGGAGAGTCTGTTCTTCACACCTCCGGGCTCCCATAGTCTCCCAGAAAAGTTTGCATATATTTAAGTGTGGCACCACCTACAGACCTGTGGTGTCTGCGAATCTTTTTAAATGCTATTGATGTGTGGATGAACATGTTTAAAAAGAAACATACTTAATTAACTATTTAGAATTCTGAATGGTTACTTGATTTATGTAAAAGAAAAAATGTGTTTAGTGAAGTGGCAGGAACTGAATTTCTCTGAGGTACATACTAGCATCATCATCACATACTCAGGAATACACATACACATTAGATTGTCCAGCTGTCTTGGAAACACACATCAGTTGGATGGGATGAATGAGAAATGAAGTTCTGTTACGTGATGGCAGTACTTACAAAAAGGCACTGTATTTCCTTTTTAAGTAATTTCACTGCAGCAGTATATCACGCTTGGGTGTGGATGATGCAAATTTGGTATAACTAACTTGTTTTGTCAGGCTTTATACTCTTACCTCAATCATACCAGGTGTAGGTAAACTTACATCACCCACACCTGAACGTAACTTACTGCCTAAGTTTATCACAAGGCCTAACACTGACTGACAGGTTTTGCACAGTCTTAGCACTTTAAGCAGGGCCTTGATAGGAGTCTGTCCAAATGAGGAATCACCCTTGCAATCCTACTGATTACACTTACCTGTCAAATATGTCATTTTGATGTCATCAAGGCAGTGTGCAACCTCCGAGCTTGCTTGGATGCATCATCTTAATGTTGCTAGAATAAAATGCTGATTTCTTCCCACCTTGCATACCCTGTGCTGTTATCATGCTTCTAAATGTTGCCAGCTCTTCGTACCGCGCCCATGCATATAGTACCGGCAAGTCCCATTTCCACCTGTACATCATATCCAAAGTAGTGAACCCCATACCCTATTCTTTTAAGTAACGTGTGTGTGAGTGTGTGTGTGTGTGTGTGTGTGTGTGTGTGTGTGTGTGTGTGTGTGTGTGTGTGTGTGTGTGTGTGTGTGTGTGTGTGTGTGTGTGTATATGTCTGTGTGTGTGTGTCTATGTATATATATATACATATATATATATATATATATATATATATATATATATATATAGATAGATAGATAGAGATATGTATGTGTGTGTGTGTGTGTGTATGTGTGTGTGTGTGTGTATGTATGGTTTTAATACTAAAACTGTGCATTAAAGTGTTTCTCATCCCTGCTCAAACCAGACTCTTCAATAATAAAATTGAGGATGAATTGTGTTCAGGGCTCTGCTGCCCCCATTTAGCACATTCATGTGCTAATTCCACTAATATTTTAGGTTTATAGATGGCTAACTGTACAAAATGTAAGTCTTTTAAGCGGTTCTTATTTTTTATTATTGACAGAATGTGCGAAGATCAGAGAGGTGGTGATTTTAAAAATTTACTTGAGGTTAAAGAAACAACGTGGCAACTAAGACTGAATGCCAACTGTTGCCCAATAATGAGTGTTTTAAAATCGAGGGCAAAGCACATCTGATTTATATCCTGGACTTTATTCTTCTGGTGGAAGGATTTTCATAGAATAGCAGTTGACTACATTTTTTTTTATATACATACAATGTTGTCTTATTGACAAAGGTACGTTTGTATAGAAATGGTTGTTTGGCTACAAATGTTATATAAACTATGTCTGTATTTTGGGGAGGAGGTGGTGAATCAGTTGTTCTTTCATGATTTTTTTATTTAGGTATTTCAATTTAATGATCATGTCATTGCTGCACTGACTATTTACGGGACTGGTGTTTCATAGTTAATTACGCTGATGAAGCCCTGGAATAGAAGGGCAAAAGCACTTAGTCTGTGTTGGATTTATTGCCAGTTCATGTTGATTTTAACTGTAATTTTCATTATTAAAGCATGCACCATTTAAGTTACAGTCATGTTTTTTCACACTTGTAATGTAAATCTCAGTGGCTTTTAATTTGATCTATAATATGTTGTCACTGACTCTGTTCCAAAATTGGTCAACTTTAAACAACATGACATTAGGAAGTTAGAAGAATGAATGAGAAATGACCTTGGGCAGTTATCTTTTTGTGTCTGTATTTTGAGTAGGAAGCACACGTGGCTGAGTACCACGGTTAGTGAAGTAGCAGTACAGAAGATGTTACTGCCGATATCTTGACATTATCCCAAGGCCACACAGTCACATGCAGTGCTCACTGAAGGGCTATTTGTTACGGAGCTCATAATCTCCCTCAATGGATTGGGGCATGGCTTTGTTACTGGACAGTTGACTTCGGTGCAGGCCACTCATTGTTTTACCAGTCGCAGTTAGTAAAGGGTTCAGTAAGTCCCCATGAATTGCTCAAAGGACTCATCGGTATATGGTGACTCACTGGCTGATCCTTCCTCCTTTCTTCTGTGCTCTGTGACAGAAATTTGGAATGTAGTTTGAAAGGACATGTAATTATTTTTAATCTTGTCTTTTTCATACAGCCTGACATGATGCACAGCCCTGTGACAGTTTTTGTGAATTAGACAGTGTTTTTTCAACTTGTGTGGTCTCAGGTATTTAATTTGATAGCCAATAAAAAGCTGCCTTTTAATGTGGCATTTTGATGCAATGCTTTACTATTTTATACTACTCTGCGTATCTCCAGAATTTAGCTCCACCTACTTAATGCTGTTTTAGAATTATAAAGTTAATTTCAGCAATACAGAAGTAAAACTGATAATAAGAAAACAAGCCTATTAACAACTTTAAACATATAGAAACATGACAAGGTCGGCATCTTATTTTCAAAGCCAAAAGTATTTACTCACAAAAAGCCTGAAGTTATACAACTGGAGTACAAGCACAAACTAAAGTTAGACAGCCTTCCATATGCAATTAAACCGTGTATAAAGAAAAGCACAAACTGATCAGTAGTATACTAGACAAACCATAAAACAAGTGTGTATAAAGAAAAGCACAAACAAATCAGTAGTATACTAGACAAACCACAAAACAAGTATGTATAAAGAAAAGCACAACCAGATCAGTAGTAAACTAGACAAACCACAAAACAAGTGTGTATAAAGAAAAGCACAAACAGATCAGTAATATACCAGACAAACCACAAAACAAGTATGTATAAAGAAAAGCACAAACAGATCAGTAGTAAACTAGACAAACCACAAAACAAGTATGTATAAAGAAAAGCACAAACAGATCAGTAGTAAACTAGACAAACCACAAAACAAGTGTGTATAAAGAAAAGCACAAACAGATCAGGAGTATACTAGACAAACCACAAAACAAGTGTGTATAAAGAAAAGCACAAACAGATCAGTAGTATACTAGACAAACCACAAAACAAGTGTGTATAAAGAAAAGCACAAACAGATCAGTAGTAAACTAGACAAATCACAAAACAAGTGTGTATAAAGAAAAGCACAAACAGATCAGTAGTATACTAGACAAACCACAAAACAAGTGTGTATAAAGAAAAGCACAAACAGATCAGTAGTAAACTAGACAAACCACAAAACAAGTGTGTATAAAGAAAAGCACAAACAGATCAGTAGTATAATAGACAAACCACAAAACAAGTGTGTATAAAGAAAAGCACAAACAGATCAGTAATATACTAGACAAACCACAAAACAAGTATGTGTAAAGAAAAGCACAAACAGATCAGTAGTATACTAGACAAACCACAAAACAAGTGTGTATAAAGAAAAGCACAAACAGATCAGTAGTATAATAGACAAACCGCAAAACAAGTGTGTATAAAGAAAAGCACAAACAGATCAGTAGTAAACTAGACAAACCACAAAACAAGTGTGTATAAAGAAAAGCACAAACAGATCAGTAGTATAATAGACAAACCACAAAACAAGTGTGTATAAAGAAAAGCACAAACAGATCAGTAGTATAATAGACAAACCGCAAAACAAGTGTGTATAAAGAAAAGCACAAACAGATCAGTAATATACTAGACAAACCACAAAACAAGTATGTATAAAGAAAAGCACAAACAGATCAGTAGTATACTAGACAAACCACAAAACAAGTATGTATAAAGAAAAGCACAAACAGATCAGTAGTATACTAGACAAACCACAAAACAAGTGTGTATAAAGAAAAGCACAAACAGATCAGTAGTATAATAGACAAACCGCAAAACAAGTGTGTATAAAGAAAAGCACAAACAGATCAGTAGTATACTAGACAAACCACAAAACAAGGGTAAAGACAGCCAATCTCATTTAAGTAAAAGAGTACAAAGAAGGACATGTCTTTAGATATAAAAGAAAAATAGTGAACCTCAGTGGTGAATAGGTGGGTCAAGCACAAGTGGAAACACCAAAGTCAAAACATACATGGCCTGCCAAAAATTCACAGACCCTCCAAGACCTCCTATGTGCCCCCATAGTCTCTGGGCATGGCTGGCTACCTGAGCCCTATCTTCATATGTTGAGAGCAAACTTAAACCTATATTAACTCAAGCACCAACTGTCCAAAAAGGCACTGGGCATTTTCTTACTACATTATATGATGGTATGGCAGGACTTGATGCATCTCATTATCATCTCGTTATATTAGATGTTCAAACTTTATTTACAGTCAGACTTTATTTTTTTATTTTATTTTATTTTATTTATTTAATATTTGTTGACCGGGAAAGTCCGACTAGGTTCCACAGATCCTGTTTTCAGCGGAGGCCCGGGGAGAAATGCTCCAGAAATGCTACTTAATGAGGAAGATGTTGGCTTGTTAAGACTGTTTTGACACATCATAGTAATTACTGTCAGAATACTATTACTGTTATCTTCTCTCTCTTGGAATTAATACTTGAGTTCAATATCTTTATATTTGATGGTGAATTCTACCTACAGAATCTTGGTGTAGCAGTGGGGACACCCTGTGCCAATAGCTATGCTAATTTGGTTTTGGCACAGTGGGAAGAGGATACCATTTTCACTGATAATATATATGCTGCATATAAATATTATGGTAGACTCGTTGATGACTTGTTTATAGTATGGAATGGTCCTGAGGGAGCCCTGTGTGATTCTGTATGTTATCTAGAGAGTAGTACAAGCTTCCTGAAATTTAAATTGAATTATTCTTGGAAAGGATTGATTTTCTAGTTGTAATGATTAGTAAAAATGGCACTGGAGGCCTGAATATGATGCTATTCAGGAAACCTTGTTGGAAGAATGGGCTTCTAGATTGTAGTAGCATGCATCCCGGGCACATCTATGCCAACATAGTGAAGGGTCAGGCTATGTGTGTTTTCAGGTGACACAATGATGATGAAAGGTTTGAAACAGCACTTTGTAAACTTTTTAGTGACTTCACTAACAGAGGTTATACCACCAATGATTTGCATGAACATGCAGATGTTATTAAAAAGGATAGGAAGGCTAGAGTAGCCCCTTGCTATTCATCTCAGAGGAAGAAACCTAGTATGCCTGTTGAACCGGCTACCACCTCAGCCCCTAAACGTATTTTTAGATATTCTAACAACATTAGTTTATTTTGTGATGTTATAAGGAGGAATTGGCCCGTTCTCCTATCCGATGAAAAGGTGAAAGCTGTAGTGGGTTCCAAACCTAGTATTATCTTCAGGAATAATTTGTAATTAAAATGTCTTCATTGTTATGGGAGTCAGAAAGGTCAATGGCCTTTAGCTGACCAAGTCTGCAGATGATGGCAAAGTAGGTGTAGTCATAAAATCCCCCTAAGACACTAATAGCCTCCAAGAAAAGTTAACTCAAATAACTGGTACCAGACCATGGTCTAAAGCTCAATGCCAAGAAGCATACAAAAGTATCCTTTGAGACGTCAGCTATCCCTGGAAAATACCTCATTGATAGCATACCCCTAAGATTAGTCCCAGTGGTGAGGAATTTGAGGATGCAAACAGGCAGCAACCTGGCCTTTGACCATCATGTAATGTGGAAGACGAGAAAGAAATCATGTACATATGTGGCTGAGGGCAAGGAAATTGGAATTCTGACATGAAAATAAATAAACCACAGACGATACAGACAGGCAGATGTGACAAAGAAGAAGGTAGAGAAAATCCTTGTTTTGACATAGTAATAAGAAATGTCAGCAATGCAACCCAAGAAGATATAACAAATGTTGACATGAGACATTAATACAACAGGCAGTGTAAAAAGTATGTTTCAGTATGTAAAGAATAAAAAAAAAAACAAATAAAGTGAAAGATAAAGTGAGCAGATTTGCTCTGAGCTAATGCACAATAGTACCTCCTATACTGAGCCAACAGATATTGCCAGTATACTGGCCAACAGATTCAGTGCCAACTTTACCCCTCCCCCCCCACCAAGGACCAATCACAATGCCAGCAGATTGCCAGACACCCAGTATTACTGCTGCACAGGTTAAAACAGCACTGTCCAAGGCCAAGAATACAGCTTCTGTGGGACCTGACAATATCCCTGGCTGTGTTCTACATGAACTACAGAGTGAACTGGCACCTCACCTGTGTGCCCTGTTCAAGCACAGCCTCACCTCAGGCTTTGTCCCTATCAAATGGTGCACTGCTACAGTCATCCCTCTCCACAAAGGAAGAGCAATTACAGACCCTGGGAACTATTGCCCCATTAGCCTGACAAGTCTGATATGCAAATCTATGGAATGCTTCACCATGGAGCTAATAAACAAAGATATAGGGAACCTCCAAACTCTGGATCCCACACAGTTTGGTTTTGTGAAGGGTCGATCATGCCTGCTCAACCTGGTCGACTCCTTTGAGTCAGTCACCAGAGGTGTAAATGAAGGCAAGGTGGTTCATACAGCCTACCATGATCTGGCCAAGGCCTTTGATACCATTCCCCACACAGGAACTATAGAAAAACTCACTAAGCTAGGCATCAACCCCTACATCACTAGGTGGGTTGCAAACTGACTCACAGATAGAACCCACAATGTGAAAGTAGCTGACTCCACCAGTCACGAATGGAGTCCCACAGGGTTCAGTCCTAAGTCCTCTCCTGTTTGGTATCTACTTCTCTGAAGTTCAGGCCAACATGAAGGGACTGTGGCTGACAAAGTTCACAGACGACTGCAAGTTGGGAGCTATAATCAACTCCCCAAGTGATGCTGACATCCTACAGAAAGGCCTCACTGAGACCAATGACTGGTGTCTCAACCATGGCCTTAAGCTCAAAGCCAAAAAAATGTGTCGTCATACCCTTTGGGAAAAACCTGGTTCCCATGAATTACCACAATAATGGTAGTCCACTGAACACAGAAGTAGTTATAAGAGATCTGGGAACACAGGTTGAGAGCAACCTCTCTTTTGACCACCACATTGCCACAGTGGTCAGAAACTCCTTGTATGTGACACATCTCATTTCTAAGGGTTTTGCATCCAGGAAGAAAGAGGTCATTGTCTCCATCTACTCTTCCCTCATTAGGCCAATCATTGGGTACAATGTCCCATTTGGCATGTACCTCACTAGACACCTGCAACAACTGGAGAGGCCACAAAAGTACCTTGCAAAGAGGATCCTAGGCTTTAAACACTTGTCCTATATGGGCAGACTCAAAACAGTCCAACTATTCTCTGTCTCATATCGCCTACTTAGAGGAGATCTCTGCTTGACTTACAAATCCATGTCTGAGCCAGCTCTGTTAGAAATGCTACAACTAAAGAAATCCCAATCCCTGTGCACCATGCGCTCCAGAGACCTAAACCTCAATACCACAATCAGCAAAACAAGCTGGAGGGACAGGTTCATAACCCAGAGACTGCCCATGCTGTGGAATAGACTTCTCTTACATGTCAAACAGAGCACCTCACTGGCTCTCTTCAAGAGAAATCTTGATGAGTGGATGGGAAATAGAAAATTCACCCCGGGGATCACTCCACTGGCTCTACTCGACAGAGGCACTTGGAACTAATGTCGGGTGGTACGACACCAGGGTAATCCTATGGACTAGGCTTGTAAAGGCTCCAGGACCATTAGCCTAGTACACACCTATGAACCTATGAAAGAAAAATGCCATATGTATGTATGTATGTATGCAGTAGACAAGATAAAAGGTAGCAAGTACTATATTTTATTTATTTTATTTAAGTTTGCTGAGCTGGGTACAGCACTGATCCCAAAGACTCTATTTCAGACTTAATTTGTCTGTAAAAAGTACAAGACATGAAAGACATTGTATTTTCATTATACAGAAGTAAATAACATCAAACCTTTCACACAAGAAAAATAAAATTTTCCACAACGAAAGGAGAAAAACAAAAAGTAATTGTGGCATGTACTGAAAGAGAGAAGTATTTGTGATTAATAAAAAAACTATTTCAGGCGCAGTCTATTTGTAAAAGCAAGCAACAGTCAATGCGCAAATCTTTTTAATGACCGTAATTTTATTTACATAAACTGGTGGATAAGCTGAAGGTCAAAATGAAAAGGACGTAGGACAGAGGGGAGCGTAGGAAGGAAATAATTTTGTTAGGTATTCATTCTGAGATTATTCTGCAGCAAATATAGATGGTTAATGATGGTTGCCCCTCTGAGATGTATTCAAGTTCTTCCAGGGTCATTAGAACAGTGACATTGTATAGCTTTGATTTGCTGTTCAATATTTTCTCTGTATTTCGGAAAAAAAGAAGTTATGTTCTTACCATAACATTCCATCTGTGTTGTCCAATTTCATTCTTCCTCACCATATGGGTTTGGATCTGACTCAGCCACTTTTTAACAGCTCGTGAATACTACAAGCTCTCTAGCTCCTCCCTTACCCACAATGCAACAGTTCCCCTCATTCCCCAGATCTTGTTTGCAGTTTCTTATTGCAAGATACCATGGAATTCTAGCTTTAAGATGGATAGTTAGTATCTGGAGCTCAAATGAAAGGAACTTTGGTTCCTATAATACTCTCCCGTTCTTCCAGAAGTCAATCAGAGAAACAGGGTAGAGGGCTGGAGGGGAGGAAGTTAAGGAAGAATGAAAATAGACAACACAGATGGAAAGTTATGGTAAGTATATAATTTCATTATCTGATGTCAGTTTTCATTCATTCCTCAACATATGGGACAGAGTCCCCAGCTACTTGCATCCCAGGTGGACTCTAAGGAAGGGTATTCTGAAAACTGTTGAGCCAAAGGCTGCTGTTCCCCTAGAGATCCGATCTAACTTGTAATGAGTAATAAAAGTATGAGGATTAACCCAAGTTGCAGCCGCACATATATCATCCATGGAAGACCTGGATATAAAAAGCTGATGACATTGTCATGGAACTGGTAGAATGGTATCTTACAAGCTTATCAGACCAGGCTTATTATAAACAAAGGAGATGCAGTCTGTCACCCATTTTGATAAGGTTACTTTTGAAACAGGCTGACCCAATATGGTTTCTGAAAAAAATACAAACAACTGATTTGATTTCATAAATTTCTCCGATCTATTCAGATTGAAGTGTAATTGTCTGTGAACATAAAATGCATGGAAAATTTATTCACCTTTCTTTGAAAAGTGTGGACATAATACTGGTAGGTTGATAGATTGATTAATGTTAGATCCTGATAACACCTCATGAAGGAAGGAAGGAAGGACTGGTTCTTAAGGGCACTCTATCCTTATGAAAAATTAAATAAGGGGGCTTAGAGGATAAGGCTTGAAGTTCTGAAACTCTCCCGGCTGATGTTAGGTTATCAGAAATATAGTGTTCCAAGTCAAAAATTTCAATTCACATTTTGCAGCCCATTCAAATGGTTTCTCAGTTAGGGCCAGTAACATTAAGTTCAGATCCCATGGTGGAGTAGGGTCCTTAAAGGATGGTTTGCCTTACAAAGACATGAAGAAGCCAACACAGAACTACCAACTCCAATATGGAAATTGGAAATGGCAGTTAACTGAACCATGACCGTTGAAGGCTAGCCCCATCATTAAATATAGAAGCCAGTAATTCAAGAATTTTTGATATTGATGCTGAGAAAGGGTTAATGGTTTGTTGTTGGGCCCAAGTGACAAATCTTTTCCATTTGCTCTTGTAAATTTTTCTAGTAGAAGGTTTGTGGGATGACAAGAGAAAATGATGGACAAGGGAAGAGAGATTGGGATGCCTGGCTATCAATGGAATTGGAGAAACCATGCGGTCAACTTTAGGCCCAAGACATCCAGGTGAGCACGATCTGTTATAGGCATATAGGAGACATGGGGGCCAATTGTGAAGGAAAGCATCTCTTGGTGACTCCCCTGGTGGGGAGATTAGGCAAAGAACCTGCTGCACTTGCTGTTCAGGGGAGATATGAATAGGTCACAGCATGACTGGCCCCATTGACGGAATATCATCTCTGCCACTTTCCTGTTGAGAGGCCATTCATGAGGTAGTAATATTGACTTGCTCAACTTGTCTGCTATCACACTGGATTTCCCCAGTATGTGCTTTGCTATCAGAAACTGACTGGAAGAGATTGCCCATTGCCACATTCTCATGGTTTCTTGATATAAGGGGTAAGAACTGGTTCCTCCTTGTTTGTTGAAGTACCATGCTACAGACATATTGTCAGTTTGAATCGCAATAGTTCAGGAAGGGAGAGAGTCTTGGAACACCTGCAGTGCTAGGAGTACTGCCCTCATCTCCAGGACATTGATATCTGTTTTGGCCTCCTTGATGGGCCACATGCCTTGAACAGTCTTCCCCAAGAAATGCCCCCACCCAATCTGGGAAGCATCCATAGTCACTCTGGTTTTGGTCAAGGGAAGGTGAATGAACAACCTTGTGAAATTTGATCTAAGTGACTCCACCACTGACGGGATTTCTTGCAGGCCTGAGTTATGCTGATCTGTGTTGACACAGGGTGCTGTAGAATGGACCACTGCATTGCTAATGTCCATTGAAGAATTCTCATATGGTATCTTGCTGGACCACTGGGTTGCTAATGTCCACTGAAGAATTCTCATATGGTATCTTGCTGGACCACTGGGTTGCTAATATCCATTGAAGAATTCTCATATGGTATCTTGCTGGACCACTGGGTTGCTAATGTCCATTGAAGAATTCTCATATGGTATCTTGCTGGACCACTGGGCTGCTAATGTCCATTGAAGAATTCTCATATGGTATCTTGCTGGACCACTGGGTTGCTATTGTCCATTGAATAATTCTCATATGGTATCTTGCTAGTGAGACTAAAACTATAGCTGTGGACATGGACCCCAGGGTCTGTAAAATCAGTCTGGCCAACATAAATGAGCTTTGAAGAATTTTGTTGACTTGAAAACAAATAGTTTGAATAAATGAGTTTTGAAGAATTTTGTTGACTTGAAAATGAATAGTCTGAACTCTTGACAAGGGCAGAGAAGCTATCATTGGCATTGTGCTGAAAAAGGCCACTATAAACTCTATCATCTGGTACAGCTGAATATGAGATTTGTTATGACTGATTGTAATTCCTAGATTGGAACATATTTGGAGTACATAGTCCAGAGCTGTTATCAGTAGATGTTTTGTTGAAGCAGTAATGAGCCAGTTGTCTAAATATGGAAACACCTGGAATCCCTGCAATCTCAAGTGAGCTGCTACTACTGCTATGTATTTGGTGAGCACCATGGGGACTGTGGTGAGGCCAAAGGGCAGTACCCTAAATTGGTAATGACTGGCTCCCAGCCAGAAGCATAGATCTCCTAGGCAGTCTGTTTATTTTTATGTGATAGTACACGTCCTGAAGATCTATTGAGCACATCCAGTTGTCCTTGTGAAAAAATGGCAATATGGACTGAACCATAACCATCTGGAACTTGGTATGCTGAAATGACTTGATCAGAATGTTGAGATCCAAAACTGGTCTTCAATACCCTGTATTCCCTGGCACTAAAAAGAATCTTGAGTACGTTCTGGATCCTTTCTGGTCTGGGGGACACTCTTGGATGACTCTTTTTTTCTAACAGCTTTTGTATTTCTAGAGGTGCTGTTTTCCTCTGACTAGGTGGAACATCAGGAATTTTGTTTAGAAATGGAGTGGGTAGTAAAAAGGGAATTATATAACCTCTGGAAATAATCCTCTGCACCCAAGTATCTCTTGTAATGTCCAGAAAGACTCTGGTGCAGGGATAAGAGACCCCCAACTGCGTCCAGAGGTGGGCAATCAAGCCTTGTTTCAAGAATGCTGACATGGTCTGTTGGAGAAAGAATCTCTGGACCTCTGGTTCTGCAGGCCTCCTCTGCCATGTGGGTGGTGCCTTCCATTTGAATTCCCCCCTCTGCCCCAGGGGAACTCTCTCCATGTGGATCATGGAATGGGCCCTGGGATTTTCTGAACCAGATTTTTCAACCACCTAATTGGTTTCTCAAAAAGGTTCTTTGAGAAGTCAAAAAAACATATGACCACTGCAGACACAATCTTACCATCTTATTCGCACCTGGAGAGTGTGTCTTTCATCTTGGGGCTGAATAACAAACTTCCATCAAAGGCAGCATTGATAACGGATGACTTGAAGGGCTCCACAAAATCACACAGGTGCATCCAGGCATGCCTCGTGATGGAAATGCCTGAACCCATTGCCCTTGATGCTCCTTCTGCTGCATGGGATATAAGCATCATGGATGAGTTAGCAATTGATTGAATGGTCAACAACTGTGAAGCAACAGAAGACTCTGCCTGAGAAGTACTGGTCCCTGAGAGAGATTTTGAAAGTTCTTTGATCAAATTCCTGTGTAATGGGTGAAGAGTCCCAAATAATTCAGAGACCTGAGTGCAAAGGTCACTGATGCATACAAATGCTTTCCAAACCTGTACAGCACCCTAGACTCCTTGTTAGCTGGATGAGCAGAGGATCTCTGTTCTGTGAGTTCCTTTTTGGTGGCTGTTGTCATGACCATAGAATCCACTGGTACATCTTTGTTCCAGAATTCCTTTCCCTTCATTGGTGCCAAGATCTTATCTGGTCTCTTTGGGATCAGCTCAACAGAATCAGGTTCCTTCCATACCCTTTGAGAGTCCAAATCAATGAGCTCATCAGTGGGCGGAGTCACCCAGGAAGTAGCTGGGCCAATACCAAATACCTAATACTAATTCCTCTTGAGAAGAGGTATCGGTAGACCAACCACTCTTCTGTTTCAGGATGTCTAAAATGTCTTTGAATGAGTGTAATCAGGTGGTGATCTTGAGGACCCTTCCTCTTCATCTAAGTCGGTATTCTCTGTAACCAACTCCTGAGGGGAGTCCAAGTGCCTTCTCTTGCACTTCCTCTTCCTAGGGACTTCTTTAGTGGGATGTTATGGAAAAGTATCGGAAGAAATAACTATCCCATGTAGGATGGCCTGGAGACTTTGGGCTAGCTGTCCCTGTAGAGTAAAATGTTAAGGCTCATGACACAAAGACATGTGAGATCCAGAGGGAAGTTCCGAAGGAGGGGCATCTGTTCTCTAGAAGAGAATACTTTCTCTACTACCTCAAAGGCAGAATGCCCCAGGGAGAAGGAAGCTGTTGCAGCTGAGAAGGCATACTTCTTGACCACCAGCTGCCTCTGACCTGAAGACACCCTACCTGAGGCAAGAGTCAGAAATGAGCTATCGAATGCCAAGGCTCTTGGGGCAGAGATGGCTCTAACAACTTCGGAGTTGATACCAACTCCTCGGTTTCGACAACAAACCTTCGGGTCTGAAAGTCACCTATCTCAGACACACTTGGAGCTGAAATTCTCAGAGAAGACATCTGATCTAAGGTTGAAGGAATCTTCAGATCTGAAACAGATGGCACTGGGAGTCTCAGATCCAAGTGCTCTGAAACTAAGAGATGGTTCAAAGAAGGTGCCAAAACTAGTGGGGTTTTACAAGAGAAGGTCTCCTGACCTGTGGGGGTAGGAGCCGGGAGAACTCCCATCTGAATTTGTGTTCAGAGAAACTTCCTCATCATTCTGTCCACATCGGCTTCTTTTGAGACTTCTGGATGAATGGGAAGAGGATATGAAAGGTGAATGCTGTCTTTCCAGGAACGGAGATGGGAGCCAAGAGGATATGTGGTCCAGGGAAGATGCGTACCTAGCCCTAGTTAACTGCTTAGGCTCAAGATGAGTTGGATCCAAAGATATAGATCTGGTGTCTGAAGAAGACAGATCTGAAGGCTTGTGTTTAGGATCCAAAGTTTTTCAGTTCTTCTTGAGTGGTTCCGAAGTCAGATCTGAAGAGGATTAAGAGGAAATGGGTTGCTCAGAAAGTCTTTTCTTAGCTTTCTTTCTTTCAGATTTGAAGTGTTGAGCTCCAGCAGGTGATTCTCCGTAGGCTGAAGGAAGAAGGCCCTTGAGAATTAATTTATTTTTCCAGGGAATTAATACTCTAGGGTGAAAAGCCTTACAGACAGAGCATAAAGACTGCAAATGTTCAGGTCCCAAACAATAAACACAGAGATCATGGTCATTTGCTGCCTGCATTTACAACATTTCTTAAACCCTGAAGGTTTATCTGTCATTTTATTGCACCAAAATCCTGTAGAAACAATTCCACTATTAGAAGGCAAACATGAGGGAAGTTAAAGCAGAGGAGTTGAAAGAATAGAAATAATCTACCTCTTTTTTTTTTGTTACAGAAAAGAAGGAAAAGGAATACCAACAATGGTTTTTAAGAAATTACTGATAAGTGGTAAGGGAGGATTATCAGCGATGGTAATGAAAAGCTACCGATGGTAAGAAGAAGAAGAAGGGATAATATAACCTACCACTAGGTAAAGGGAGGACAAATAAGAACATTTTTGTGAATAGGAAGATAGTATAAAGTAGAAATAACTTACCTCTTCAAACTCATGCTTGAGAGCTGCAGAATATCAGCAAATGAGATCTGGGGCATGAGGGGGACAGTTGATAAGGGAGGAGCTCGAGACCTTGTGGTATCCATGAGCTGTGAAACAGCTGCCGAGTTGGATCTGAGGATCAGATCTGAACCCATATGTTGAGGAATGAATGTAAACTGGCAACATCAGATCTAACTGTATAGCTGATATGGAGCTGTACTGTGTTCCAGAGTTTGGACTCTGGAATGAAGCAGCTGTGATTATTATATATTTTTTTGTGTTTTAGGGTGCAAAGACATATTGCATAAAGAGGATGTAACCTCAGATTTTATATTTTTTGCTCACTGTTACTCTACAAAAGAGGTAAGAAAAGCAGTTTGGGTGTAACAGTATAAACAGAAAAAAGCCTAAAAGAAGATCAGTCCTTAGCTGGACTGGAATCCAGTTAGTTTTTTTTGAGAACTGTACAATGGTATTCTCTTTTTTGGGCAAGAGAGATGAAATGACATATTCGGTTAGAGGTTATGTGCAGATTCTTTTTTGATGGAGAGGATGGAAGGCAACAGTATAGTTGGGCCATAAAGATCACTTTCCAATGGCTTCTATGTCCGATAGGGATGAAAAGTGGGGAATATTCTATGCCCAGAACAGAGTTTGATGCATTTTTATTCTATTTCTATTTTTTATTTATCTTTTTTTTTTTGTATTTATCTTTTGCTGACTGTGGTAGCCTCTTTTAAGGGGAGACCCAAGGTGGTATTTATACTACTACTATGGGAACTCTGGCCAGGCATCAGCGAACTTCTCCTACTGTTTTCAATAGGTGCCATGGGATATTTTACATTCACCTGAGCTATCAACAACTCAGGCAAGTGGGACCTTCGTTTAATGTCTCATTCGCTGTGCTTCTGGAAGTTTAGGTTTTGGTTTATGTGTAACCCAAATCCAAGGCATTTGGAGGAAGTAGCATTTTCAGTGGGTTTTGGGGGTGGTCAAGTCTGAGGGCACAGACTGTCATTTTTGATGATTACTGAAGAGAAGGATTTGGGTTTAGTCATGCTCAGTATTAGTTTTCAGGAGATTAATCTGTTGACAAGGGGGAGGAGGTTATGGTGTGAGGAATCTTGTCTACAGATGACCGTGTCATGTCCAAATAGAATAATAGGGATTAAGGAATTTTCTAAAAGAAGTGAGTTCAAATAAAAGCAGAAGAGTATGTGGAAAGAAATGAACCCTGACAGGCTTCTTTGAGAATAGTTGGTTTGGAGGAGAAGGTAGGCAAACAGTTTCACTCTGTAGGACCAATATGAGAGAAAGTTGTTGAACCATTGTTGAGCTTTGCTACTGATCCCATGAGATGCAGGGCCACTTGGAGTAGATGGTGTCATCCATATGAAAGGCTTTCGTAACATTTATAAAAATTACACCTGTTAGTTGCCTTTGCCCATTTTATTTAGGATGTTAGTGGGCTGTCATGGTGCTGGGTTTGCCCAAAATCCATGTTGGTTTCTGGGTAACAGACATTGGAATGAAATATAATCAAAGTTGGGCTTAAGCTAGTTTTTCAGGCCCTTCTCCAAGTATTGAGAGCATAAAATCTGAGCAGGAGATGAGCTTGCCTGTTTTGAGGATTAGCTTGATTATAGAATCGTTCTATATTTTAGGGAAAGTGTTATGACAGAAACACACATTTTCAAGTAAATAAACTATACACCTACAGCATGTCTTTACAAACCAGGGGTGTAGGCAGACTGTACCTTTGAAGGTTGTCATTTGGAGTTTTATTTAATATGGTTCACTTTCTTTTGTTGTGACTCCACTGAATTAAAGTATTGAAGTGCACTCTGGGGTGGAAACTTAGGGGGAGTGGAAGGTGGATCAAGAATATGGCTGAGTTTGTTTCATGAGGAAAAACTCTGTGATAAGTGGACATTTTGTGGTTAAGTATGAGATGGGGAGAAGTTATTTTTCTTGTGTCAGCAAATAATTTAATTTACTTTTGTCCATGTTTTTTTCATTGATCTAACAGGATAGTTTGGTGGTTCTGAAAGTATCTACTTTTAATGTTGTTTTGTGCTAGTTAGTGCAAACAATGATTTTCTCCCCTTGGATTCTGTCATATTGGTTTATTTTCATGTCTTCTGTTTTCCATCTCTAATTTGTAGGTAAAGATTTTAGTACTTTTATTAGATGTTCGTTTGGATTGTTAGAATAACAGCTGTCAGTATACTAGGCCAACTCTTAGGACCTTAGAAAATGAGAACTAGAGTTAGGGTCAAGATATTGTGAAGCTTTTGAAACATTTTGGTGTATCTGGCTTAAAGGCTATTATATTGACAGTCTGATTTATTATGATGTAAGTTGAGAATGTAATTTAGCAGTGACTGTTGAGAGAGGGTGGAAGAATTGATGGAGACGAAATAGTGAGGAATGTTTGTAATAACAACATCTAACAGCAAATGATTGATCTTAAGTTTAGTCTAGTGAATTCAGAGATTGTTTGGATTAAGCCATGAGCAGCTAGTCATTTGTTTGAGTTGTGATTGGTTTTATTTAGTAGGTTTAAGCCAAAGTCTCCCATGATTACAAACTGTGTGGTTTGAGGGATGAATTGTGTGATTGTGTTAATTAGATCTTCTTTCTTTTTTTTTTTTTTTTACTTTTGTTTGAGAGGATGGATATGGAAGGTAGGTTTAAGCAATATAAAGGTCAGGGCTTTGTGGTTATGAGATTTGCACTATTAGTCAGCTATGGTCACATTCAGAAGTGGTGACACCTTGAGAGTATGCCTTTAACTTTATCCATGATTTGTATAGGATCATTGTTCTTTCTGTTCTTGTTCTGTTTGCTGTTAAAAGGTAGTTACAGACTGAAAGGTGAGGATGGAGAGGTGGAGTGTCATTTTTTACCAATGATTCTGCAGTTGCTGTCATATGAGGAGAGTGGCTTTCCAAGTAGTTGTCTTTTTTTTTAATTTACTTTAATACTCCCTGCATTAAGGAGGCTGTGTTTTAGTGTTTTGAGGTCAGGGATTGTAAGGTCATTTTAATATGAGTTTGGGTCTGCATTTGCATTGATAAATGTGTAAAAATATAACTGAGGATAAAGAGAATTTTGGCCAGGTGTGGAGCATTGAATGTTTAATTTTCTGAAATGCACGAAAGTTACATTATTCTGCCTTCACCTAACATCTTCATGCAGTACAGTGAGCCTTTGTCATACACCAGTGGCAGATACCCTCAAACACTACAGCAGCAGCACCCTATAAAGCATGCTGGGCTAAGACAATAAGATACAATCCCCTTCTGTATGCTGTCTGACTGTGACTAAGACACTTCATAAAACTAAAGTTCCCAGTCCATTCCTGAAGAAAGGCTCATGTATTCACTAAATGTCACAATTTAACAAAAAGTTAAATTTTAAAGCAAACTTCTAAATGATTGCAACTTCCCTCTATTAGGCAAATTCGTCTACTTTGGGGAATATTTTTATTCCATGAGAAATACAGCAGATAATTTACTAATCATTCCAGTATGCACTGCCTACAATTGAAAAAGCATTTTCCAAATTAGCCCCAACATACTGAAACAACAGTCCCTAACAAATCAGAAGCCAATCCACACTGGTTGATTTTTGCAGACCTCAAGAAGCACATCAGGAAAAGCATGTCACTGATTTGACAGTCATAGATAAACAGTCTAACCCTGATCCTTTTTCATACTTAATAGATTTTCCCATCTTGCATTACTGCAGGTCTATAAATCTCTTCAATTATGCTTAATGCGTTTATACCACTAGACTGCTTACCTTTCACACGTTCTACTCCACCTCCTTCCCCTTAACTCTTTTTTTCTTTTTCCATAGTAGGAATCATGTCTCTGTATATCACCTTCTATCTGACTTACGGCTGTAAATATAACTGAGGTCTACAAAAACTTGTACTACAGTTTAATGTATAACTGCTTCTAGTTTATATACAAGTATACTACATCTAATTTTAATGTATATATTCAATTTTATACAATTTAATGCATGCTAATTTCTGTTCTGTTTATATGTACACTCTGTCTACCTTTGCTGTACGTATTGTTCCTTTGTTGCTACTTTGTTGAGCTCAAATGCTGTTATATATTATTTGCTTATTACCTTCATTGCCCAGGTCATGTCTGAAAAGGATCTCAAACAAGTTTGTTTGCCCTGTTATCAAATGTGAAAAATATATGAATAAATAAATAAAGGATAAAACTTAAAATGTATGAAATATTATTTCTCTTGTACAAAGTGCAAACCTTTCACTGTCATCACTAAACATGCCATCATGAAAATAAACATAAAACAGCTTGCATGTAAGTCTTTAAGGCAAGGTTAGTATCTGTTATAATATCATTTATATGGATAAGATACAAGTTGCATAAGCCCACAAAAAGGAGACAGGGGGTTAGCACACTGGCATTCCAGGGTAGAGAAAGGCAGACTTGTTATCTACTTTATAGGACTCACTTCCTTCCAAAATCCATAACAGATCTGATTTCATTATATTCAGATACAGCTTACTAAAGCACCTGAAGCAAAGAGTATCTTAAAGTCCTTCCTTATCACAGTTGCAGTATTCTTTACAGATTGGGTAATCTTGCTGATGGCAGCTGAACATCCAGCCAGCATACCAAAGGCTTGTCTCCTTCCAGGTGCTGTATATCAGATGTATGTCCTACATCCAACGCGTAAGGTACATAAGTGATGTACGAGCACCTAATCCTCAGAAGTTCTTTGCCACCAGTCTGAACCCTACTCTATGAATTTGGTCTGCAGGTCATTCACCGGAGTAGGTTCAGCTACCGAGATAAGTGCCCCATTGAAGTGTTTTCCTTCCTTTTTTCCTTTAGTAGTTTATCTTTTTCCATGTCATTCAGTAAGTGAAAATGTGAATGTGGTAGGCAGAGTCTCCATAAGGATAGACACTACAAGTGAATTTTCTGTTTGGGTGCTACACATGACCGTACTCAGTGTGAGATTTGTCAGGCATTTGTTCCAAAGGCTCTTCTCAGCCATCTAATATCCCTTTTTTATTTACTTGGAGAATCAACGTTTGAAACTTTGGCACAGGGTACCATTGTTTCTGAGTCTGCCCACTCTGACATTCAGTTGCCACTCAAAACAAGGCCTAAGAAGCCACATATTAAATCTGTTGGTGTCCAGCCTCCTCTGGACATCTCTATTTTTAATGCCCTTATGGCTTTAAAGCCTCATCAAGGCTTCTCTGTCCTTTCTTCTGTTCCGTGGTCCTGTACTCCTTCAAAATGTCATACAGAGTCTGTGCCCCCTGAAGAAGAGTTAGATTTGGGAAGGAGACCTTGGCTTACTTCTCTTAACTCCATTCTCCTCTTAGCTTAGGGTCTGAGGATGAGAATTCTCTTTCTCTAGATTCTCCTATCGAAGAAATATCCTTTGGGGTACTGTGGTTACAAATGATGGCACATTTTAAATGGGATTGTTCCCACGTTTCTGATGTCCAAAAGACATACTATGAGCTGTTGTAGATTTATTCATCCCATCCTTCTGAAGTCCCCCAGTGTTGAATGCTTTGTTGGCCACTTTCGCTTCAACTTCTCAAGCCCCTGATTCCCAGCCTCCCGCTCCAAACAAGCCTGTCAAGTTCTACAAAGTCCCTGAAGCTCAGACATTTTTTATATAAAAGCCCTTCTTCTGACTTGGCTGTTGTATCCTCAGCTCCTGAAAAGCCATTTAAATTGCTGTCCTCTTCTAAGCTTTTATCTTCAGACAAGGACAGTTGTGCTATGGAATGGTAGTGTGTGTGTGGGGTCTATATCAAAATATCGACATTTCAAAATGTTGACGCACCTTTATTTGACACAAAAATGTCGAACACTGAGTTTGTTGAACGGCCAAATCACCAATTTCTTCCAAGGGGAAAGAAATTGGAAGGCCAACAGACAATACAACATAAAAACTAACATATTTAAGTAGGGGGCTAAGCCTTCCAAAGCCCCCACCATGGGGGCTGTGCCCCCACAACCCCCTAACTAAATATTCTAACTCCGAGACTGCACTACAGTTGGGGAAAGGGCAGGTGTGACAGGACGGCCAACTGATTTCTTTCTCTTGGAAAGAAATCAATGTTTTGACCATTCGACAAACTCAGCATTCAACAGTTTCTCCTTTAGCTTTCAGGGCCACTAACTACCAGACTGATAGAAGTTTGTGTTGGGGGTTATTCTGACTGATCTGCCTGATTCTTACTCAAAGTCTTCTGCCATTTTTTTAGATGAGCCTTGTTCCCAGGTGGCTCACTGTTCTATGAAGTGCAGTTATAATACTGCTGATGCCACTTCTTGTGCAGGTGTATCAGGATCTATGATGGGAAGGTCCTCTTGGTTATGTTTATTGGCTTTCCCTGATGATATAAGTCAAAGCTCCTGGATTCTCCTTTAGATAACCAGAATCGCTTTGGCTCTACTGCGGCTGAGCTGTTTAAGAATTTACAAGGCAAGGGAAAAGTTATGCAAGATCTGAAACAGAATTTTATGTCTCCTGTTCCTAGGTTACAGAGAAATTATTCCTCTAAATCTTCCTTTGTCCAAAGGGCAGCCATGACAGCCTTCAAGGGATAGGAGATTTTCCAAGAGGGGGGTTTCCTGATAAATCTTCTCAGGGTTCGAAGAGTCAAAAGCCTTCTTTTTCTGACAAATCTGTTTTCATCTGACATTCAGCCACCTCTGCCTCTCGGCCAACTCATCTTTCCCTCAGATTAATTCTGCCCTTTCCTGTTTGGCAACAGATAGCCACATCTTCTTGGGTACTTTCCATTAAAATGGTTATTATGGTTTGGAAGTCCCTTCTTCTCTTTTCAGGTCTTTCCCAACCTCCTTCTTGACAGCTCCATCATTTTCCATTGATTCTTCAGGATCTTTTATCGCAGAGAACTTTTTAGCCCATTCTCCCCTCTCAACAGGGCACAGGGTTTAATTCTTGGGTGTTTCTGGTTCCCAGAAAGGAGGGGTCTTGGAGGCCCATTCTGGATCTTTCATTCCTCAACACTTTTTTAAAAGGTTCCTTCCTCAGGATGCTGTCTCTTCAATCTCTCTTCCCTCTGTTGCTTTCACAAGCTTTCCTGGTGTCCCTGGATTTGAAGGATGCTTACCTTCACACTGCTTTTCACCCTTTCTTCAGAAAGGTTTTACATTTCTCCATTTCTTCCTCACATTATCACTTCTCTGCTTTGTCTTTTAGTCTTTCTGTGGCCAAGGGTGTTTACCAAATGTCTAACCCTGGTGGTCTTTTGCAGGCTTCATAGAATTCACATGTTCCCATATTTAGATAACCTCTTGATTCAAGTTCCCTTCTGTGATGCCTCTGCACTGGCCCAGTAATCAAGGAGCCTCAGTCCTCACCACTAGCACCACTGAGGGATGTACACACTGGGAGGATGACAAGTACACACACAGTAAAGTACAATTTCCCTTAAGAGAATGCAGAGATCACAGTCAGTCTGGGGCTGGTTTCTCCCTCTTTCTCCAGATCCCAGTAAGACTCCCCACTGGCACAGCTATAGGGTTAAGATCTCGGCTGAGACCTCCAGCACCCTCTCTGTCCAACCAAGTAGCTAACGCTCACACACACACACACACACACACACACACACACACACACACACACACACACACACACACACACACACACACACACACTTTCGGATTTGACTTGTATACAAACCCACGGACACTCCTAGGGTAGGCTGGCACAGGTTTACTAGCTATGCCCCCTTATGCCCAGACTATAAGGTAGTTATCACTGCCACCAGCCAGCTCTTATCAACTACTTTTAAGGCCCTTACCAAGGGATGCCCAATCTTACTGTGTAATGTTAGTATTATCCAAATGGTAAGTGTTGCCAAGGCCAAGGCTATTTAGGAGTGGCCTATACAGTGTAACCAAATACATATGCAAGTACTCTGAGAGGTTAAATATTTCTAAAAAACAGCCACAATTAAAAGGTTTAAATATATTTAATAATAAATAATAAAAGAACAAAACAATACTCAGTAACTCAATACAGTGACTACAGAGTTTAGAATCACAGGAAACATTTTAAAACAACATTGCAGGACAGTCCCAAATAAATACAGAAAACATCTAAACTAATCATTGTACTATATTCCTATCTATATCTAAGAGAGATTACTGTACCCTGGTTACTTGCTATTAGCAAGGCAAGTGCTGATGAGACGATGTTTCCAGGTCCAAAGACAAATACAAAATGCACAGTCTCTGAGAAAGTTCCCAAATTCATATCTAAACATTACTGCTGGGTCAGCTGGATGACATCATTATTTGTCAGCTGCCTTCAGTTCCCAGGTTAACAGATACCACCAGAATTTAACATTACTCTGTGAAAAATACTTATCTCTCAGATGTGCAGCTACTAGGAAGTCACAGAGCAATAAAAACACCTTTCATTCCATACCTAGTAATTATTTCTGTTTCAAGACAATAGAAAAAAACTCTAGCTGTAGACATCCTGTCTCCTTCACTGAAACTGAGAGATAAACACAATTGTAAAACAATTCACTTATTTTCTTGGAGTTTGCAAGTTAACTCTGTTCTTTTCCAGTAGGGCACACTGTGTTGACATTCTTGAAGCTCAATACAGAACATACAGTTCAACACACACTTCTGCACCAGTAGTTTAATATACACATAACATATAGTTCTTTTACATTTGTAAGACAAGCCTATAAATAATATTAATATTCACATATGACATATGATTATTTACAACATTCCTGATAGCTGGACTGGCAGTGTCACATTTCTATATAAATCATATTAATATTTTCAAGTGACATATAATTATTTACAAAATTCCAGCTAGTTGGGCTGGCAGAATTTTGGTTTGTCACACCTTCCAGCATATTCTTTTTCTTCTTTGGGATCTCAGATTTACAATGCTTACTCTGCAAAATGAAGGGTTCACCTTGACCCTTAAAAGTCTGTCTCTTCTCAGGATCAGGTTTTTCCTAGACTGCAAGATTCAAATTGTGCTAATGATGGCTCTACTACCTCCTCCCACGGTTCTGTCCTTGACAGCTTATTTTCATTACCTTCTTCCTCTTTCAGTGCTTCTGGAAGGGAATTCCTTTAAGCTCTGGTGTCATTGAATTGCTGCTAAAGTAGAAGGCCCTAGAAAAAACATAGTAGAACCTCTAGCAAGCAGACTAGGTGTAAGTTTACTGCAACTGTCTAAGTTTGCCTATATATTATCGAATGTTGAGATAAAGTTCATAGGGATAAAATTGTAAATATTTGTTTTGTACTGTACTCCTAAGAACTGAATTTCCAGCAGTGAATGCATATTGTCTTGTTGGCATATTTAAGAGGAGACAATGCTGATTTGTCAAGATTTATGTTATGATTTCATTCTCTCGGCCGTCATTTGCCTACTGTATGACTTTGAGCAATTTACTCGACGAGATGTTGCTCCCAGGTCATTGCAGAAAAGGGATTGTGTGTCCAGTGGGCCTATCTGGTTAACAAATAGGTATTATTATTATTGATGTTATTATCCTTTTCTTGTTCCTATTGAAATCTTTATATGGGCTGAACTATAAAGAGGAAAAGACGTTTTCTCTGTCAAAGGATTATTTGTGTCCAGAGAAAAAAATTACATTTTTATTAGCAATGTTTGCATTATGATATAAATTGGTTTTAACAGTATATTATTATTCTGCGTCTGCCTGAAATTCCAAGAAGTTAAACTGAAACTTTGATATGACTTTATCTGAATGATAACTCTTAGCTTGAATAAATGAGTGAATTCTAATACCTAAATTTAGGGTGGGAGTATTTAATTAGAAAGAGATCCAAATTAGGTTTGAGAATAAAAATTGTTTTGACAGATTTGAGTATTTATCTGTACTGCTGTTTATTTTTATACAGTTATATAATTTTAAAAAATGGGGGTAGGTAACATTTAAGTTTCTCTCAGGAAATAGCAACTGTTTTGTATTACCTGTAATGCAATTTATTTGTATATAGCTGGGTAATTTTAAAAGAAGTCGGAATAGGTAACATTTAAATTTCTTATCAAAAAAGGTGGCAAAGTCACGTAGACTTTGGGATGATTTCCTGAATGTCCTTATGATATTTCTGCAGTTGATATGCTAATTAACTGATCTGGTAATCTGTATCCCATGAGGTCAGCTAAAAAAGAAATTATATTTCTCAGAGACATAGATTGCCTTCTGTATATCATGGAAAGTCAAATTGACATGTTGCAGGTGTGTAAGGTTATTTTATTTCGGTTGAAGAAATTATATTGGAACCATGTCTTGATTTAAGCAGATGACCTAGGTCTGAGGGAGTGCCTACCCACCTAGTATAAATGGTACCTATTTTGAATTTGAGAGACTGATTTGTTGTTTGTAAGAATTTGAGTTTATGTTATGGATTTCTTAAGAATTTAGCTTGCACTGGAGCCAAGATGATGTCAATTCGAGTTGAGAGATATGATTTTCCAGAGTAAAAATCTTTTCATGTTTGTAGGTCATAAGCAAGAACACTCCCAGCCAAAAGGCAGACAGCATAACACAACAGAGCACTCTAAGATTATGGCTCTGGCAAAAACATTGGAGTTAGTCTGGGTGTAGATGGGAGTGACCAATAGATCCAGGGATGGAGGCTGTCCAAATGATGCAACAGAAAAAAGACGTTATGTTCTTACCATAATGTTACATCTGTGTTGCTTATCTTCATTCATTCATTACTGATGAGTGTTGGTCCCATCCTTGGAACCAAGTAGGCCTTATAACAAGCTCGTGCCAGCCAAAAAAAACTCTTGAGCTAAGCTTTACCCATAGTGTCCCTCTCCCTGTTACCACAGATCGAATTTGCCCATGATAAAGAAAGCAGAGCCTTTTTCTGAGCAAGTCCCCTAATGTGGGATGTGGACCAAACCCAGACCTCCAAGAGCCCCTTGGAGGGGGAAGGAGGGTGGGACATAATGAATGAATGAAGATGAACAGCACAGATGGAATGTTATGGTAAGAACATAACTTCTTTATCTGATGTTGTTAATCTTCATTCATTCCTTACTGATGGGACAGAGTCCCTAGCTACTTTATGTCCGGGGGGTCCTTACGGAAGGATGTTCCTGAATACCACTGAACCAAAGAATGCTCTCCCTCTGGAGGCCAAATCCAATTTGTAATGAGTGATAAAGGTATGAGGGGTATCCCAAGTTGCAGCTGCACAGATATCATCCATTGAAGCCCTTGAGTGAAAACCTATAGAAGTTGCCATTGATCTGGTGGAGTGTGCTTTGACTTTGTTCGTTAGACAAATTTGACTATGTTGGTAGACAAAACATAAGCAATTTCTCAACCACTTAGATAAGGTCACTTTAGAAATAGAGTTTCCCAACTTAAGACCTGAATAGGAAACAAACAACTGGTCTGATTTATGCACTGATTTAGTTCTCTCCAGATAAAATCGTACTTGTCTATGTACATCCAGCAAATGAAGGCGGTATTTTCCTTTGAGTAGTTTGGAAAAAAGACTGGTAGGTCAATGGACTGGTTAATTATCAATTCTGAGATAATTTTGAGCAGGAATGAAGGGTTGGTCTGGAGTGATACTCTGTCCTTATGGAAGACCATGTAAGGGCGCTTTATGAACAAGGCCTGAAGCTCGGATATGCACCTTGCTGAGGTGATGGCTACTAAAAATCGGGATTTCCAGGATAAGAACTTTATAACCCAAGTGGCAGCAGGTTCAAAAGATGCTCGTGTCAGGGACTGCAGTACTTTTAGTTATGTACTCACCATAACTTCAGATGTTTGGGATCCATCTCGCCTACATTCTGTACTGATGGGTTCGGAGCCGATCCCTTGGCTCTGACTCGGCACGCTTATGCTATAGAGCGAGGCCTCTTATTGGCTGAGCTATCTTTATCCCAGGATGCACCACCACTAATCCCCCAGATCTTGTTTGTCCGCATTCATGCACACATGCACAACTTGATTATATAACATTGTTAGATGTTTCAAGATGAAACAACAGGATTCGGATCTTCTGATATCCTCTGATCTCCAAGGAAGGGGGAAGGAGGGTGGGTTATTAGGAATGTAGGCGAGATGGATCCCAAACATCTGAAGTTATGGTGAGTACATAATTAAAAGATGTTATGTGATCCTATCTCGCCTACATTCTGTACTGATGGGACAGCGTCCCTAGCACCTAAATCCCGGGTGGCTCATTGGAAAACACTCCTGAGCACTGTGGAACCAAATGAAGCTCGTCCTCTAGATGCCACATCTAATTTGTAGTGGGAAATGAAGGTGTACGGGGAAGACCATGTAGCCGCAGCACAAATGTCACTAATAGCAAGCTTAGAATGAAATGCTATCGAAGTAGCCATAGCCCTTGTAGAATGAGCCTTGACAGAGGTGGTAAGCTCTTTGTTAGAATAAAAATAAGCTTGAGTAATACAGTCCCTGATCCATTTGGCAATAGTGACCTTTGTGACAGCTTTGCCCAATTTGTTATCTGCAAAGGATACAAACAGCTGATCTGTTTTCCTTGTTTGTTTGGTCCTGTCTAAATAAAAACATAACTGTCTGTGGACATCTAGTGTGTGTGGAATATGAACTCCGCTTTGTTAGAGTATTTTGGGAAAAAAACTGGAAGCTCTAACGATTGTTGTAAGCAGAAAGTAGAACAAACTTTAGGGACAAAGGAAGGATTTAGTCTGAGGGATACTCTGTCTTTGTGAAAAAACAAGTACGGGGGTTTTACTGACAAAGCTTGAAGCTCTGAAACTCTTCTGGCAGAAGTAATCGCCACCAGAAAAGCTGTCTTCCATGATAGAAACTTTAGATCACATGTAGCTGCCGGTTCAAAGGGGAAAGAAGTCAAGGCGCGTAACACTGTATCGAGATCCCATGGAGGTGCAGGATGAGAAATCGGAGGTCTTAATAGAGCAGCACCTTTCAAGAAGGTCTTACACAATCTGTTGCTCATTAAAGGTGGGTCTATGGATTCGTGAAAATTAGAAATTGCTGCCAATTGTACCTTGATGGTAGAAACTGAAGAGCCTTGATTGAAAAGAGAAGTCAGAAATTTTAGTACTTCTGCCAAGGGAATAGAAATGGGGTCCAGGCCCCGGAGTTGAGCCCAAATAGCAAATCTTTTCCATTTGCTAGAATACAGTTTCTTTGTAGCAGACTTATGGGCCGAAGATAATATGTGTACAACATCTGGATCCAATGTATGACTCCTGACTATCGTCGGAAGAGGAGGAGCCAAGCCGTCAATTTTAAGGTGTGTAGGGACTGGTGGAATAGTCCTGACTGATGAACCAGTAGGTCTGGGATCTGATCCAGGAACCATGGACCTTCCAGGGCATGTTTCCGAAGATAGGGGAACCACACTTGACGAGGCCAGTAAGGAGCAATTAAGATCATTTTGCTCCCCAAGAGAGATGCCTTTTGAATCACTCTGGGAAGGAGAGGAACTGGAGGAAGGCATAAAGCAAGCCGGTGGGCCAAGGATGGACTAATCGTCCATGGGGCTCTTCCCCGAGCCGGGTTAGGGAGAAGAATTCTTTGCACTTCGCATTCAGAGGAGTCGCGAAGAGGTCGCAACACGGTACTCCCCATTCGCTGAAAATCTGACTTGCAACTGTCATATTCACAGACCATTCGTGAGGAGAGAGGATGGTCCTGCTCAATCTGTCGGCTATCACATTGGACTTGCCCGGTATGTGAGTAGCCACTAGGAAGCGTTTGGTCGAGACTGCCCATTCCCAAACTCTCATGGCTTCTCTGCAAAGAGGATAGGATCTGGTCCCTCCCTGTTTGTTCAGGTACCAAACAACTGACATGTTGTCTGAGTGAACAGCAATTACGCCCTGAGGGAGATAATCATGAAGGGCTTGAAGGGACAGAAGTACTGCCCTCATTTCCAAGATGTTGATATGAAGCAAAGTCTCTTCCGGATGCCATTTGCCTTGGACTGACCTGCCCAGGGAATGCCCCCCCACCCCGTCTGGGAGGCGTCCGTGGTCAAAGTGGCCGCCGGAGGAGGTAGAACAAAGGGTTGTCCCTGATCCAAGTTGGAGGGCACTAGCCACCAGCGAAGGTCCCGTCTGCAAGATTCCATGATCCATACAAGGTGACTGAGGGGGAGTTCCTGAAAGGACCACTGAGCTGAAAGAAGCCACTGGAGAATTCTCATGTGCAACCTTGCCAAGGGGACTAGAAGAACCGTGGCGGACATGGATCCCAATAGCTGCAGGACCATTCTGGCTGGGGCTTTGGATCTGGGAAGTAAGGCTCGAACTTGAGCCTGTATGGTTTGTATCCTGTCTGTAGGTAGATAGACCCGCATTTGGTTTGAGTCTATCTCTACCCCTATGAATCTTATTCGTTGAGATGGCAGCAACACAGACTTTGGCCAATTGAAGGTGATTCCAAGGGAATTGCCCAGTGATATAGTGGCTTGTAGGCTCTGCAGAAGTAGATGCTTGGAGGTGGCAGTTAGGAGCCAGTCGTCTAGATACGGAAACACCTGGAATCCTAGACTTCTCAGGTGAGCAGTCACGACTGCCAAACACTTGGTGAACACCCTGGGGACTGTGGTGAGACCAAAGGGCAGCGCACGGAACTGAAAATGACTGCCTCCTAGGCTGAAGCGCAGATGTCTCCTGGACGCTTGATGTACCATGATATGATAATAAGCGTCCTTGAGATCTATGGAGCACATCCAAACACCTTTCTCCAGCAATGGGAGAATGGTTTGTAGGGTGACCATTCGGAACTTGGACTTTCTGACTGAACGGTTTAGGATGCTGAGGTCCAAAATGGGCCTCAAGTCCCCGGTCTTTTTTGGCACCAAAAAGAATCTTGAGTAAGTCCCTAATCCGATCTGGTCTGCGGGGACCGGTTGGATGACTCCTTTTTGCAGCAGCTTTGAAACTTCTGAGGCTGCGGTATCCCGTTGACTGGGTGGTGGGTCCGGGATTTTTTTGGACTGGGGGGGGGTGAGAGAATGGGATGGAGTAACCTCCGGCGATAATCCAAAGCACCCATCGGTCCTGAGTGATACCTTCCCAGGCCTTTAGGTGCTTCGAGAAATGACCCCCGACTAGCTCTGGAGCAACACAGCCGGGCAATCCCTCAGGGACTATGAAAGGCTGAAGAGCCATGAAAGGACTCGCGGTCTCCAGTGTTGCGAGGGCCTCTGCCGCCTCTGGGATGGCGTCTTCCAGAAGAATTTCCCCCTCCTCTGCCTCTGGAAGGGGAATCCTCCTGCTGAGAGGGGTAAGGCTTCTGAGATCTACGGAACCACATTTTCCCTCCTCTTTTAGCCTTGGGATAAGGCCAAAAGGGAGTGGAAAATCGTGCCCCTACGGCAGTCAGAGTCTTACCCTCCTGTTCACAGCGGGTTAGTGTGTCCTTTACCTTGGGCCCAAACAGGGAGGACCCATCAAAGGGGGCGTCGGCAAATGAAGACTTAAAGGCCTCCGCGAAATGACACAGGCGGAGCCAGGCTTGTCTCCGTAGAGCAATGCCTGTACCCGCCGCTCTACTCACCCCTTCGGCCGCATAAGAAATGAGCCTCAAATAACAACGATAGCTGTTAAAACAGCTTTTGGGTTCAAGATAAGCAAATTTCTGACAGGAAAAGGCCTAAATAAATAGTACTTAGCCCAGCCAAGTTGAGACCACATCTAAGCTTGTTAGCGGCAAACGAGATCTGGGGGATTAGTGGTGATGCATCCTGGGATAAAGATAGCTCAGCCAATAAGAGGCCTCGCTCTATAGCATAAGCGTGCCGAGTCAGAGCCGAGGGATCGGCTCCGAACCCATCAGTACAGAATGTAGGCGAGATAGGATCACATAACATCTAATGTTAGGCTCCAAGGTTCAATCGGTTCTTTGATAGGTGGTTTGATATGCGAGACTCCTTACAAGAAGGTTTTACAGAGATGATGGGAGATTAAGGATGAGTCTTGGAATCCATTATGGAAGTTTGAGATAGCAGCCAAATGTACTCTAATGGTGGAGGCTGCTGCTCCTGAATGAAGAAGACCTGACAAATAATCCAAAACCACACTAATAGGAGCTGAGCAAGGTTCATAGGTTCATAGATTGGTACTAGGCTAACTGCTCTTCTGGGTCATTTAAAGTCTAGCCAGTTATCCATGTGAGAATCAAACCTTGCACCTTGTGCAAGGGTCTAGTTCTCTCTGTCTGGACCAAATAAGGGATCTCGTCCACTTGCTAAGATAGATTTTCCTGGTGGATGGTTTATGTGAAGTCAGAAGAATGTTACGCACTGGGGAGGAAAGGTTATTCTGCCTGGCAATTACTGGAAGTGGAGAAACCATGTTGTCATCTTGAGACTGGATATGTCTAGGTGAATCAACCCTTGCGGGTGTGAAATTAATTCTGGAATTGGATCCAGAATCCATTGTTGGCATACTAGGTGAGGCCAAAGGAAGGGAAACCAGATTTGTTGGGGCCAGTAAGGTGCAATGAGGATTACTCTGCTTCCCAGCCGAAGGGCCTTCTTTAGAAACTGAGGGATCGAGGAAGGAGATGAAAAGCATACAGAAGTCCCGTGGGCCAGTCGTGTATTACAGCGTCCCTCGTGGACTCCCTCTGTGAGGGAATTAGGGCAAAGTAGCTGTTGCATTTGTGATTTGCTGGAGAGGTGAATAGGTTGCAGCAAGGCTGGCCCCAGCGGCTGAAGATCTTCGCCACTACAGTTGAATTGAGGGACCACTCGTAAGGCAGGAGGATACATTTGCTCAGTTTCTCTGCAATCATGTTGTAATTTCCGGGAATGTGCATTGCTGTCAGAAAGCAGTTGTAAGCTATCGCCCACTGCCAAATTCTCATGGCCTCTCGTCACAATGGGTAGGACTTGGTTCCCCCTTGTTTGTTGATGTACCAGACCACTGACATGTTGTCAGACTGGATAGCAATTGTTCCTGACAGGAGGGCAGATTGGAATGCTTGCAAAGCTAGAAGCACTGCCCTCAGTTCTAGAACACTGATATACAGGAAGACTTCCATCTTTCCCTGAAAATGCCCCCCACCCTATCAGGGAAGCAGTCATGGTCACTGTGGCCTTCGGATGAGATGGGGAGAAAGGGCGACTCCATAAGTCTTTTTCTGACTTCATCCACCAAGTAAAATTTTGTTTGCATCACTTTGTTATGAGGATCTGAAAGTACACAGGATGGTATGAAGGGGACCACTGTGTTAGCAGGAGCCACTGAAGAAGTCTCATGTGTAGCCTCTCTAGGGGAACTATTGTAATTGATGCTGCCATTGATTCTAAAAGTTGGAGGACAGCCTGAGCTGGAACCTTGTTTTGAGAGAGTACCACCCGGAGTTGGGACCTCTTTCTAATCTGTGATCAGGCAGGGAGACTAGGCAAGACTGGATATTGAACGTTGCTCCAATAAATTCTAAGGTATGAGAAGAAATCAACTTGCACTTCTCCCTGTTTATAGAGATTCCTAGTTATTTTGGTAGTTTTAGAGTGTAGTTTAAGGCTATAACCAGTAGACGCTTGGTGAGGGTGGTAAGGAGCCAGTCGTCTAAGTACAGAAACACTCGGAATCCTTGTAGTCTCAAGTGAGCTGTTACCACTACCAAGCATTTAGTGAACACTCTGGGGGCTGTAGAGAGTCCAAAGGGCAGCGCCCGGATTTGGTAAGGATTGGCTCCCAGCCAGAAGCGAAGAAATCTTCTGGAGCGTTTGTCCATTTTTATGTGGTAATATGCATCCTCAAGATCTACTAAGCACATCCAATTGTCTTTCTCCAGGAAGGGTAGGATACACTGAACCGTCACCATCCGGAATTTTGTTTGGTTGACAAATTTGTTCAGAATGCTGAGATCTAAAATTGGTCTCCAGTCCCCTTTCTTTTTTGGCACTAAAAAGAACCTCAAGTAAAATCCGGATCCTCTTTGGACTGGTGGGACTGCTTGGATGACTCTTTTTTTGAGACAGCTTTCGTATTTCTTGAGCTGCTGCTTCCCTTTGACTGGGTGGAACATCGGGAATGTGCCTTAATGGCTTTGGACAAATATTGAAGGGTATGTGATAACCTCTGGCTATTATATTCTGCACCCAACAATAAAAAGTTATGTATTTACCATAATGTTCCATGTTTGTAGTTCATCTCGCCTACATTCTTGCTGGATGGGTTTGGAGCCTAACCTCGGCTCCGACTTGGCCGATAATAAAGCTCGAGAGCTTTTACTGGCTCGAGGCTATCCCCTATCCCATGGTGCACCACGGTAATTCCCCAGATCTTGTTTGTAAGAAAGTAACTAAATAAATAATAGTGATTATACTATCAATAACTATGTACATATAAACAAAGGATTTTGTTTTACTATCTATGGCATATGGACAGACAACTATAACAAGGTCAGACAGCATAATGGATAGTCCACCAGTTCCTCCAGGATACAGGAAGGGGGAAGGAGGGTGGGACGCAAGAATGTAGGCGAGATGGACTACAAACATGGAACATTATGGTAAGTACATAACTTCTTTATGTTATGTAGTCCTATCTCGCCATAATTCTTGCTGGATGGGACAGCATCCCCAGCACCTTTATCCTAGGTGGCTCAAGCAAAGAGACTCTTTAGCACAGTGGACCCAAAAGATGACCAGTCCCAGGAGGCCAAATCTAATTTATAATGAGTGACAAAAGTATGAGGTCTTGCCCATGTAGCTGCGGCATAAATTATATCAATTGGAAGTTTGAATTTGAAGGCATATGAAGCTGATACTGCTCTAGTTGAATGGCCTCCTACCTTAGCAGGTAATTGTTTCCCAACACTTTTGTAAGAAAAAGAAATACAGTCTGAAAGCCATTTAGACTGAGTTACTTTGGAAATGGGCAAGCCTTTGTTTTTCTCTGAGAAGGAAACAATTGATCCCATTTCCTGAAATCTTTAGTCCTGTACAGGTAAAATCGGAGAATTCTATCGACATCTAATTGATGCAGTCTGTATTCTGATTTATTACCATAATTGGGGAAGAATACTGGTAATTCAGTAGTTGTGTTTAGATTATGTTCTGAGCATACCTTAGGGAGGAAAGAAGGATTAGTTCTTAGGGAAACTCTGTTCTTATAGGTTCATAGGTTCATAGGTTCATACTAGGCTATCTGCCCAAGAGCATTTATAAGCCTAGCCCATAGTTATGTGGCTTTCGCCACCAGTTTAGTTTGAATAAAACTATGCCTATTATTTTGCTGTGCCTCTGTCAAGCAGTGACACTGAAGTAATCCCTGGGGTATATCTGCGATCTCCCATCCATTGGTCAAGATTCCTCTTGAACAAGGCCAGCGAGGTGCTCTGCCTTACATGTACCGGGATTTTGTTCCACAGCATAGGGAGTCTCTGGGTGATGAATCTGTCCCTCCAGCACGTTCTATTAATAACCGTGTCAAGGTTTAAGTCTCCCACCCTTGTGGTTCTGAGGGATCTAGATTTTTTGAGGTGAAGCATATTCATCAAATCTGGGTTTGACATGGCCTTATATGTCAGGCACAGGTCACCTCTGAGCAAGCTGTATGAGACTGAATAGAGCTGGAGTTCTTTCAGTCGGGCAGCATAAGACATATTTCTGAGACCCTTTATCCTTTTGGTGAGGAACTTTTGGGGCCTTTCCAGCTGCTGCAGGTGTCGGGTCAGATACATTCCGAATGGGGCATTGTACTCAATCATAGGTCTAATGAGTGATGAGTACAGGGGGACGATGACCTCCCTTGATCTAGATGTGAATCCCTTCATGATCAGGTGGGCAATGTAGAAGGTTTTCCTAACTACTTTAGCAACATGAGTGTCAAACGAAAGGCTACTGTCAACCTGGGTCCCCAGATCCCTGATGACTTCTTCTGTGCTCAGTGGATTGCCACCTATATGGTAGCTAGGGGTAACCTTGTTTTCCCGAAGGGTATGACTATGCATTTCTTGGCATTTAACTTTAGGCCATGGCTCTGGCACCAGTTATCCGTTTCTGTGAGGCCCTTCTGAAGGATATCTGTGTCAGATGTGTTTTTGACTATGGCCCAGTTTGCAGTCATCTGCAAACTTTGTCAGCCATAAGCCTGCTGTGTATGCATGTACTTCAGAAAAGTAGATGCCGAACAAGAGTGGACCCAGGACTGAGCCCTGTGGGACACCACTTGTGTCAGGCTTTGAGTCTGACATGGCTCCAGCAACTCTGACCCAGTGGGTTCTGTCACTTAGCCAGTTTGCAACCCATCTTGTGATGTATGGGTTTACATTCAAGCTGATGAGTTTTTCGATGATACCTAAGTGGGGTATTGTGTCGAAGGCCTTTGCCAGGTCAAGGTAGGCTGTATGGACTGCCTTTCCCTCATCAATGGCCTTGGTGACTGTCTCGAAAAAGTCAACCAAGTTTAAAAGGCATGATCTGCCTTTGACAAAGCCAAACTGGGTTGGATCCAAAGTCTGCAAGTTCCCTATGTCTTTATTTATGAGTTCCATTATGATCCTCTCCATGGCTTTGCAGATAGGGCTTGTCAAGCTAATGGGACGGTAATTTCCAGGGTCGGTGTAGGCACCGCCCTTGTGAAGTGGGACCACAGTCGCCGTGCGCCACTCCTTGGGTACGTATCCTGAGGTGAGGCTAAGATTAAACAACTGTCCTAACTGCGGGTTTAATTCCTCATTGAGTTCGTGGAGCACACAGCCGGGTACACCATCCGGTCCCATGGATGCTGTGTTTTTTGCCTTGGAGAGAGCAGTTCTCACCTGGGCGTTGGAGATGTTTGGGGGGCTACAATCCTCTGGTATAGATATCTCTCCTTTGGGGAGGGGGAGTTTGCACTGAACCTGTCAGCCAGTATGTTGGCAATGTGTGTAGGTTCAGTAATCTTCACATCATTTTGAACTAATTCTGAGCATATCTGGGAGTTTCCTCCTAGGTTTCTAACATAGCTAAAGAAGGCCTTATGATTGTCTTTTGAGTCCTTGGTGATTTTTCTCTCAAAATTTGCCTTGGATGATTTTATGAGAGCTCTTAGTTTTTTACTTATAATGATCAAAGGTGTCTTACCTTTCAAGGATTTTGCTCTATCTTGTAGTAGATTCCTCCTTTTGTTGTAGAGCTTGTTTATGGCTGGGGTCCACCAGACTGGACGCTTGCCTTTGGTACAAAGAGTCTTAGTTTTGTTTGGGATTGCCTGATCCATGCA
The DNA here is from genome assembly GCF_019279795.1 of Protopterus annectens. Lineage (NCBI taxonomy): Eukaryota > Metazoa > Chordata > Ceratodontiformes > Protopteridae > Protopterus > Protopterus annectens. The sequence continues at coordinate 1,199,503,275 of NC_056737.1, forward strand.
GTCCTGTAGGTGCTGGTAGAAGGCATTTGTAAGTGATTCAGCAGTTTGAGTAATGTTTACCACTGGCTCAGGGGCCTTAAAGGAGACCACACTAGTTTTTAGAAGTGTGAAGTCGGCTTTTGAGAAGTTTTTCACTGTGGTCTTTTTATTTCAGGTGGGGGCGGGATGAGGACCTCCAGAGAGATTAGTTTATGATCTGATCTCACCAGTGAGGGGTATACTTCCGGTGTTGAACATTATGATCCCATGTTCGTGATGATGAGATCAAGTATGTTTTCTCCTCTTGTGGGGATAGTGACTAGTTGTTCCATGGCATTTGAGTTTATGAACTCCAGGAACCTTTGGGCTAGAAAGTTTGAGCTTGAGTAGTGTTCCCAGTCTATATTAGGGTAGTTGAAGTCACCTAGTATGATGTTGAATGGTCAGAGTTTGCAATTCTCAAACCCTCCTAGCAGATGTTACAGCTACTAAGAACAATGTCTTCCAAGACAACAATTTCAAGTAGGATGAAGAAGACAGTTCGAATGGAGGAGAAATCAATGAGGTCAGAACTAAGGTTAAGTCCCAGGGCTCCTGAGGTTGCCTGATTGGAGGTCTGAGAAGGAGGACTCCTTTCTAAAAGGTTTTACATAAAGAGTGGGACATAATAGAATTTCCCATGTTCCCAAAATGATAATTTGAGATGGCAGCCAAATGAACACTAATGGTAGCAGCTGCAGCTCCTTCTTGAAAAACAGGTGCAAGGAAGGAGGAAGGACAGGATAGACTCTGTGGGAGCTGAGTAGGGATCTATGCCTTGTTTTTCCACCCAAATGGAAAACCTTTTCCATTTGCTGAAGTATAATTTTCTGCTGGAAGGTTTGTGGGAAGAAATGAGGATGTGTTTTACAGTAGGAGAAAGGGATATACACCTGGCTATTCTTGGAACTGGATGGTAGGATGGAACTGTCCTGATTGGTGAATCAAGAGATCTGGAGATGCTTCCAGAATCCATGGTTCCTCCATGAGATAAGGCCACAGGAAGGGGAACCAGACTTGGCGAGGCCAGTAAGGAGCAATGAGGCTCAGGGTACTCTTCAACAGTTTTGCTTTCTGAAACACTTTGGGTGTGAGAGGAAAGGGTGGAAAAGCATAAAGACGTCCTGGAGGCCATTTGTGGACCAAAGCATCCCTGGGTGACATCACCGAATGGGGAATGAGGGCAAACTAGTTGCTGCATTTGGCATTCATGCACGTGGCGAACAGATTGCAGCAAGGGTGCCCGCATCTGTGGAAAATCTCTTCTGCAACTTCTGTTTTCAGGGACCACTTGTGAGGCATCAGAACTGCTTGACTCAGTTTGTCTGCTATCACGTTGGACTTCCCTAGAATGCGCATTGCTACCAGAAAATGTTGAGTCCATCGCCCATTTTCATACTCTTTGTGCCTCTCGACAAAGTGGGTAAGACTTGGTTCCCCCTTGCTTGTTTATGTACCACACTACAGACATGTTGTCTGATTGAATTGCAATTGTCCAGGTGGGAAGAGAACTGTGAAGTACTTACAACGCATATAGCCCTGCTTTCATCTCCAGAACATTTATGTGCAAGTAGTTCTCGTGATCCTGCCAGATACCTTGGACTGTCATTCCCAGATAATGCCCCCCCACCCTATCTGGGAAGCGTCCATTGTCAAGACTGAATTTTGTTGAGGGGGAACAAGGGGACGACCTAGATAAAGCTGATCTGTATGTAACCACCATGTTAGATCCTTCTTGCAGGAGTTTGTAATGAGTATCTGGTGGGACACAGGTAGATCCTGCATTCACCACTGGGCAAATAGTAGCCACTGAAGCACTCTCATATGTAGATGGGCTAGGGGAACTAAAAGAATGGTGGACATCATAGTACCTAGAACTTGAAGAACTATCCTGGCTTGTACTTTGTCTTTGGTCAGCAAGAGTCTGACATGATTATGCCATGATTCTATCCTTTCTGTTGTCAGTTTTGCTGTCATGGTAGTTGAGTCTATGTCTGAGCTTAAGAAGACAATACGCTGCGATGGAGATAAGGTGGATTTTTTTAGATTTACTGTAATTCCTAATCTGGCGCACAAGGCTACAGTCTCGTCCCTGGCTTGGATTAGTTGGTGCTTGTTGGTAGCAGTGAGGAGCCAGTCGTCTGTACAGAAACACCTGGAATCCCTGACGGCTCAGGTGAGCCATGACCACCGCCATACATTTGGTGAACACTCAAGGGGTTGTAGTGAGGCCAAAGGGCAGTGCTCGAAATTGAAAGTGACTGGCTCCCAGCCGAAAGTGTAGATGTCTTCTGGAGTGCCTGTCCATTTTGATATGGTAGTACATGTCCTGAAGATCTGTGGAGCACATCCAATTGTCTTTTCTGATAAACGGAAAAATTGACTGCAGAGTGATCATACGGAACTTTGATTTTTTTACAGACTTGTTCACCTTAAAGAATCATGAGTAAGTTCCGGATCCTATTTGCTCTGTAGGGACTTCTTGGATGACTCTTTTTTGAAGTAACGTCATAATCGTTAATGTTGCATGGTCTATCTGATTGGGTGGTGCATTTGGTAAAGACCGATTTATAGGGGGATCAGAAACAAAAGGAATGAGGTAACATCTAGAAATTATATTTGTACCAATCGAGCTTGAGAAATTTGTAGCCAGGAGCTTGGGTACAGTGACAGATGACTCCCGACTGCCTCCAGAGACGGACAGTTGGGCAACCCTTCAGGGGCAATGAAAGAGTCGATTAGAGAAAGCATCTCTATCACCCTGGTGTTGCTAACCCCCTCTGCCGCGAGAGTGGCACCTTTCATTATAACCTCTCCCTCTGCCTCTAGGGGGAGGGTTGACTATGTGCTTGACGGAAACCTTTTTGAGATTTACGGAACCACATTTTCCCTCCTGTTTGACCCTTGGGATTGGGTCTGGAAGAAAGGGAGAAACGCACTCTCACAGCAGATAAGGTTTTCCCTCCTGCTCGGACCTAGTCATATTCTCTTTTACCTGAGGTCCAAAAAGAGATGAACCATCAAAGCAGACGTTGGTAAAGGAAGACTTGAAGGACTCCATGAAATTGCATAGACGCATCCAGGAATGTCTCCTAAGAGATATTCCTGATGCGGCCTCCCTGCTCACTCCACCAGCTGGGTAAGAAATCAGCCTCATGGAGAAGTTAGGAATAGAGGTAAGGGTGGAGAGCTGCGAAAATACCTTGTCAGTGGATCCTGAAGCTACTGAACCCTGAAGGGTATCTACCAACTCCTTTAAGAGATCCCTCTGTAGCCTAGTAAAATGGGACAGGTAGTTCAGCGATCGTAAGGTTAAAGCCTGTGAAGAAAAGGTACGCTTTCCATACCTATCCATCATCCTAGAATCTTTATTAGGAGGATGGATATTTGAGGATGTCTCAGATAACTCCTTCTTTGTGGCTGCTGCTACCACCATAGCATCCACAGGTACTCCCTTGGTTAGAAAGGTTTTGTCTTCTGGAGCAGTAATAAATTTATTCAGCCTCCTCGGGACAGGCTCCACTGTGTCGGGAGAGGTCCAAGCTTTCCGAGATATGACCCATAACAGTTGGTCATATGGCGGTGTCACCCAGGAGGTGGAAGGTCGGGAACCAAATGCCTCAAGGTACAGTGATTCATCCTCAGTAGGGTTAGAGGTCTTCCAATCACCCCTCTGTTTAAGGATTTCTAGGAAGTCCGCAAAAGAGAAATCCTCAGAGGAGGATCTTGGGGACCCTTCTGACTCATCCAAATCAGTGTCAGAAGTGACAGACTCAGGTGCGTCAATATGCTTCCTCTTACAAACTGTCTTCATAGGGACCTTTCCAGTGGGGTAATCTGGGGAGGTTTCGGAAGAGGGGACACCTCCTATGGGGGCTCCTTGGTGCTCTGGTTCCCTACGCTTAGGGGCAGGCGGGGGAGAAGAGGCTGCTACCAGCTGCTGGAGGGATGTCGGGTCCAATGGTAGGGCTTTAGTAATTGTCAAAGCTCTCTCTATCACCTCAAAAGCCTTACCACCCCGCTCCGAAGAAGACCTCCGCTCCGAAGAAACGGAAGGTCAACTCTGAACTGGGGGAACCATTTGAGGGGGGCTAGATCTAAAGCTGAATAGTTGTAGATAGCTGGGTTAATGGCTAATGTAATTGGTTTAACTTTGAATGGATTATATGGGTGATGGAAGTAAGTGTGCTGGGTGTAACTTAAGTTTTTGTGATAGGATGTAAGGTAGGACAAGGTGCTAAGAGTGAATAGTGCTACACAATGAAGGATGAGCATGGTGTAGTAGAAAGTCAGTGAGTATGGTAAGAATGAGGTGGGTGTATATTGGTTGGTAAGTGTATTTTGGTTGAATAAAGTGTGATGGAGTAAGGAGAGGTGATTATGGAAGTGAGAGCAAGGTTGGGATATGGTCTTAATTAACTAGAGGAGGTGTCTAAGGTGTGTCCTATGAGTGGATAATTGGTGAGGAGTGCTGAGGAATTTTAATTGGGTGACAGAAGCAGTGGGTGTGGTTGGCTAGGAATAAATCTAATTGAATAGGGGTAGGGTAGGGGAGCAGGTTACACTCAGGAGAAATTGAGCAGCAAATGCTGCTAAAAACAATCTATAGACTTGATTTCAGCTGTGTCCTTTCTAGACAGATACTTAGTTTGAAGCAAACACCTTACTTATAGTGTTATGTACTGGATAATTTAGGTAGCCCGTGAATTTTAAGAGACAGTTCTATCACAGATATAAAACTATCACAGCAACTGTATATAACAGTACTTAAATATTGCAACACAAACATTTACATATCTACTTTGCTATAATAATTCTCATGGTACAGCAGTTAAAACAACTAGGGATCGCTCTGATTTGCAAGCAAAATAGGACTTTTAACCATAAAATGGTAATGTATGCTTTCCTTCAAACTGAATCACAGAACACTCGGTCAGACTGCTTAGCATCTATTTTTAACTAAAAAGTATGTACTAAACAAAAATGATGAGGAGTAGCAACCTAGTTCGATACTATAGCATCTGTAAGTCCTAGCAGCACGAAGCACACCAAGCACCAAGTCAGACTGGCAAATTATACATTGTAACACTTTGTCTACAACTTGTATAAATAGGAGACCAGTTCTGCAACAGTAGCAATGCTGATAGTAACCAAAATAAAGAGATGTGAAGTGAGTGAACAACACGTTACCAAAAACACAATCAAAGCTCACTTTGGAAGCTCCAGAATGCTGATAGTAACAAAGCAATAGAACAATTGAGCTTGTAGAAACTTTAGCTGCAATATAAAAAGTAAAGTTCACACTTACAGTGAGATACACCATGAGCTGAAGGGAATGGGCAGCTGCTGTGAGTAAGCCAAGATGGCTCCAGGGGTTTAAAAACTATTCTGGGACAATATTGGAGGAGGGGGGAATGGGAGTGGTCACAGGTAATGTGAAGTAGTTAGTTCTTGTAGAAAATCACACTCAGGAGAAATTGAGCAGCAAATGCTGCTAAAATCAATCTATAGACCTGATTTCAGCTGTGTCCTTTCTGGGTAGGTACCTAGTTTGAAGCAGACAAAAAGTGGCAGTTTAAGTACCTTTTTGCCTCTATTTTACAAGTGGCCAATTCCAGTGTATCTACCAGGTTACCTTTTTTTGCCTAGAGCTTTATCTTGGTTTACTGATAACTAAAAAGAAAAAGTTTAACTGGTGAATGTATTTACATCTGATGGGGGTGGGGTCAGCTGCTGTCCCTAGCCGTGGGTAGAGCCACTTATTTCTGCTTTAGACCAGGTATACTTTCTACAGTAGCAGGCTAAGAGGGAAGCATAGCTAGACACCTGCAGTAACTTCTTTTCTTTTTAAAGCCCTTGAGTCCTTATGGCTGGTTTCTTCACTGCAGATGTGGTCAATGACCGAGGATTCAGCAAAGGGGGGGGGGGGGCTGAGAGAGAATCCATTCGCAGGGACAGTGGTCAAGTAACTTACTTTCTTTTAAAGCCCTTGAGTCCTTGTAGCTGGTTTCTTCACTGCAGATATGATCAATGGCTGAGGATTCAGCAAGTGGGGGGCTGAGAGAGAACCCATTCGCAGGGACAGTGGTCAAGTAACTTCTTTTCTCTTTAAAGCCCTTGAGACCTTGTGGCTGGATTCTTCACAACAGATGCAGTCAATGGCTGAGGATTCAGCAAGTGGGGGGACTGAAAGAGAAAACATTTGCAGGGATAGTAGTCAATTAACTTATTTTCTTTTTAAAGCCCTTGAGTCCTTGTGGCTGGATTCTTCACTGCAGATGCAGTCAATGGCCAAGGATTCAGCAAGGAGGGGGGGGGGCTTAGTGAGAACCCATTCGCAGGGACAGTGGTCAAGTAACTTATTTTTTTTTTAAAGCCCTTGTGGCTGGTTTCTTCACTGCAGATGCAGTCAATGGCCGAGGATTCAGCAAGGGGGGGGCTGAGAGAGAACCCGTTTGCTCGGGACAGTGGTCAAGTAATTTATTTTCTTTTTAAAGTCCTTGAGTCCTTGTGGCTGGTTTCTTCACTGCAGATGCCGTCACAGGTCGAGGATTCAGCAAGTGGGGGGGGGGGGGTGAGAGAGAACCTGTTCGCAGGGACAGTGGTCAAGTAACTTATTTTCTTTTTAAAGCCCTTGAGTCCTTGTGGCTGGTTTCTTCACTGCAGATGTGGTCAATGGCCGAGGATTCAGCAAGTGAGGGGGCTAAGAAAAAACACGTTCGCAGGGACATTGGTCAAGTAACTTATTTTCTTTTTAAAGCCCTTGAGTCCTTGCAGCTGGATTCTTCACTGCAAATGCGGTCAATGGCCGAGGATTCAGCAAGTGGGGGGGGCTGAGAGAGAACCCATTCGCAGGGACAGTGGTCAAGTAACTTATTTTCTTTTTAAAGCCTTTGAGTCCTTGTGGCTGGTTTCTTCGCTGCAGATGTGGTCAATGGCCAAGGATTCAGCAAATGGGGGGCTGAGAGAGAACCCATTCGAAGGGACAGTGGTCAAGTAACTTATATTCTTTTTAAAGCCCTTGAGTCCTTGTGGCTGGTTTCTTCACTGCAGATGTGGTCAATGGCCAAGGATTCAGCAAATGGGGGGGGCTGAGAGAGAACCCGTTCGCAGGGACAGTGGTCAAGTAAAAAGAAGTTATGTACCTACCATAATGTTCCATGTTAGTTGTCTTCATCTCGCCTTCTTTCTTGCTGGTTGGGATCGGAGCTGATCCTCGGCTCCGACTCAGCCATCTTCTATAGCTCGAGAGCTGTTTACTGGCTCAAGGCTACCCCTTATCCCATGATTCCTAGCGCTAGCTACCCAGATCTCATTTGAAATAGCTAACCCCAGACATAGCCAGAGAATCAACCTGTCCAAGCAAACAGGTTGAGCATACCTGTCATACTCTCTAAGTCAATAGAGGAAACAAACCAGAGAACACTCAGCCAGTGAAACCAAAACTCCTCTCGATCCAATAGGATAGGGGGACGGAGGGTGGGACGCAAGAAAGAAGGTGAGATGAAGACAACTAACATGGAACGTTATGGTAGGTACATAACTTTTTTATGTTAAGTTGTCTATCTCGCCTTCATTCTTACTGGTTGGGACAGCGTCCCTAGCACCTACAATCCTGGACGGCTCATTGGAGCAGACTCTTCAGAACAGTGGAACCAAAGTCAGCTCTGCTCCTGGAGACCATATCTAGCTTGTAATGAGAAATAAAGTTATGAGGATTTGCCCACGTAGCAGCTGCACAGATAGAATCCATGGGCAACCTAGATTGGAAGGCCACAGAGGTGGCCAACACCCTTGTAGAATGACCTTTCGGTTTGATAGGCAACTCTTTGTTTCTCAACTGATAAATGAAAGTAATAATGTGAGACAACCACCTGGATAAGGTCACTTTGGAAACTGGGAGACCTTGTTTGCCTAGAGCGTAGGAAAGGAATAGTTGGTCCGACTTCCTTATATCCTTAGTCCTATGCAAGTAAAAACGCAATTGTCTATGAACATCCAATTGGTGTAATTTGTATTCTGCCTTGTTAGTGTGGTTAGGGAAAAACACAGGAAGGTCTATAGATTGGTTTAAATTGTTTTATGAGCAGATTTTTGGAAGGAATGAGGGATTAGTCCTCAGAGCAATCCTGTCCTTATGAAAAAACAAGTATGGAGGACGAACACATAGTGCCTGAAGTTCAGAGACGCGTGTGGCTGAAGTAATAGCTACCAGAAAGAGTGTTTTCCAAGATAGAAACTTAATGGAGCAGGACGCTGCAGGTTCAAAGGGGGGGGCATAATTAAGGAGGTTAGTACCAAATTAAGGTCCCAAGGAGGAGGGGGATCTCTCACTGGAGGTCTAAGGAGAGTAGTCCCTCTTAAAAAGGCTTTACAGAGCTTATGAGACATAATGTTTGAATTAGACAACCCAACATGAAAGTTAGAAATGGCCGCCAATTGAACCCTGATTGTAGCAGAAGCGGACCCAGAATGAAAAAATTGCGCTAGGAACTCCAACATTTCGTGGACTGGGGCTGAAAAGGGATCTACGTTCCTAGCCTCTGCCCAACAAGAAAAATGTTTCCATTTGCTAGCATAAGTTTTTCTAGTTGTGGACTTGTGAGAGGAGACAATAATCTCACGCATGGCCGGGGAAATGCTGGGAAGCCTGGCTAAGAGTGGAAGCAGAGTAACCAAGCTGTTAGCTGGAGTGTTTGGAGGGATTGATGCAGCCTGCCTGATTGATGAATCAGTAGGTCTGGAATCGGATCCAGAGTCCAGGGCTGATCGAGAAGGTAATAGTGCAGGAACGGAAACCATATCTGTCGAGGCAAGTAGGGGAAAATGAGGATCGTTTTGCAACCTAACGATATTGCTTTCTGTATGAGTTTCGGTATCAGGGGAAATGGAGGGAAGGCATAAAGAAGTCCCTGAGGCCAATCGTGGACTACAGTGTCTCTGGGAGTGTGACCTGGAAGCAGAAGAAGGGAGAAGTAGTTGCTGCATTTGCTGTTGAAGGGGGTGGCAAAAAGATCACAGCAAGGCTGTCCCCATTTGCGGAAGATCAGATCCGCAACGACCTGATTCAGAGACCACTCGTGAGGCATGCGAATAGCTCTGCTGAGCCTGTCCGCTATGACATTGGTCCTCCCAGGGATGTGCGTCACAATCAGAAATCGTTGGGAGGAAATCGCCCACTGCCAGAGTCTGAGTGCTTCTCGACATAGGGGGTAGGACCTGGTTCCGCCCTGCTTGTTGATGTACCACACCACTGACATCTTGTCCGTTTGAATTGCAATGGTCCCAGAAGGGAGAGAGTCCTGAAGAGCTTGCAATGCTAGGAGCACGGCTCACATTTCTAGGACGTATATATGCAGATGGTACTCGTGAGTCTGCCAAGTGCCTTGGACTGTCCTGCCCTGATAATGCCCCCCCCCCACCCTATCAGGGAGGCATCTGTGGTTACTGTGGCAACTGGAGGGGGCTGAATGAATGGTCTGCCCTGAGTCACTAGTGGGGAGACCATCCACCAGCAAAGTTGCCTTTTGCATGCTTCTGTAATCATGATCATGTGAGACATGGGCAGCTGTTGGAAAGACCACTGTGTGAACAGAAGCCACTGAAGGATCCTCATGTGAAAGCAAGCCAGTGGGATTAGAAGAATTGCCACTGCCATGGAACCCAGAGTTTGAAGGATGAACCTGACTTGGATCCTTTTCCTCTGCATTAGAATTTGTACTTGCTGGCGAATTGTAGACACCCTTTCTGGCGGTAGCCTTGCGGACATGTTCCTTGTGTCTAAGTCTGCTCCTATATAGGTGATAGATTGACAGGGCAACAAGGCAGATTTTTTGAAGTTTATTGTAATGCCTATCTGGGAGCAGATTGTGATTGTGTAGTCCCTGGCTTGCAGAAATTGATGCCTGGTAGTAGCAGTGAGGAGCCAGTCATCTAGATATGTAAACACCTGGAATCGTCGACGTCTCAGGTGAGCCGTGACCACTGCCATACATTTGGTGAACACCCTGGGGGCTGTGGTGAGACCAAAGGGTAGAGCTCTGAACTGGTAATGACTGTCTCCCAGCCGGAAGCGAAGGAATCTCCTGGAGCGTCTGTCCATTTTGATGTGGTAGTACGCATCCTAAAGCTCTATGGAGCACATCCAATTGTCCTGACCCAAAAAGAGTAGAATGGACTGTAGCGTGACCATCTGAAACTTTGTTCTTTGAACAGACTTGTTTAGTCTGCTGAGATCCAGAATTGGTCTCCAGTCCCCGGTCTTTTTTCGTACCAAAAAGAACCTTGAGTAAGTTCCGGATCCGTGTTGGTCTGCCGGGACTTCCTGGATGACTCTTTTTTTCTAGCAGTTTTGAAAGTTCTATGACTGCTTGGTCCCTCAGATTGGGTGGAACATCTGAAAGTGATTTGCTTGACGGTAAGGGGGGGTTGAGAGAAGGGAATTTTGTAACCTCTGGATATAATTGACCGTACCCATTTGTCTTGCGTTAAATTTTGCCAGGCTTTTGGGTACAGTGAAAGTCTTCCCCCAACTGCCTCCATAGGCGGGCAGCCGGGCAATCCTTCAGGGATGCTGAAAGAGCTTCTCAGAGAAGGATTCTCTGTTGCCCTGGTTCTGCGGACCCCCTCTGCCATGAGGGTGGCATTTGTTGTTGTTGTTTCTCCCTCTGCCTCTGGAGGAAAAATCACTACGTGTGTCAGGCGAGGCTCCCAGGGATTTTCGGAACCACATTTTACCACTCTTCTGACCCTTGGGGTATGGTCTGGAAGGAGTGGAAAAATGGACTCCCACAGCAGAGAGAGTCATGCCTTCTTGCTCACACCTAGTCAAAGTGTCTTTCACCTGTGGTACGAAAAGAAAGGAACCATCAAAGGGGGTGTTGGTGAATGATGCTCTAAAGGGTTCCGGAAAATTACAGAGCCGCATCTATGCATGTCTCCTAATGGCCACGCCTGTACCTGCGGCTCTACTTGCACCATTGGCTCCATAGGAAATGAGCCTCATGGAGGAGTTGTCTACAGAATTAAGGGTCGCCAGCTGGGAAGCCACTTTAGCTTGAGCCCCCTCAGCTGATGGATCTTGAAGGGTATCTCCGAGATCTTTAAGGAGATCCCTCTGAAGCCAGGTAAAATGGCATAAGTAGTTCAGTGACCTCATAGAAAAGGTCGCTGAAGCAAAAATTCACTTCCCATATCTGTACATGGTCCTAGACTCCTTGTTAGGAGGATGGACAGATGAAGAGGTTTCCCATAACTCTTTTTTGGTGGCTGCTGCTACCACCATGGCATCAACAGGAACACCTTTGGTAAGGAACTGCTTATCATGGGGTGCTGTGATGAACTTGCCAGGTCTCCTCGGAGTTGGTTCCACTGTATCCTTGGCTGACCAAGCCTTTCGAGCCACCACTGACATAAGTGGATCGAAAGGCGGAGAAACCACTTGGGCGGCGCAGTGGTGCAGCGGTTAACGTTGTCACCTCACAGCAAGAGGTTCTCTGGTTCGATTCTCGGATGGGGTGCCTTCTGTGTGGAGTTTGCATGTTCTCCCTGTGCTCGCGTGGGTTTCCCCTGGGTACTCCGGTTTCCTCCCACATTCCAAAGACATGCATCTGGAGCATTATACCCCCGGGCCTCCGCTGAAAATAGGATCTGTGGAACCTAGTCGGACATTCTCAGTCAACAAATGTTAAATAAAAAATAAATAAATAAAAACCCAGGAGGTGGAAGGTCGGAAACCAAACGCATCCAGGAATACAGACTCATCCTCGGTAGGGGCTAGGGTATTCCAGTTCCCCCTTTGCTTAAGCATTTCTAGGATGTCCGAAAATGAGAAGTTATATACCTACCATAACGTTCCATGTTAGTTGTCTTCTCTCGCCTTCTTTCTTGCTGGATGGGTTCGGAGCCGATCCTCGGCTCCGTCTCGGCCACTTACTAAAGCTCGAGAGCTAATTTTACCGGCTCGAGGCAACCCTATATCCCATGATGCAAGGCACTAACTACCCAGATCTCGTTTGGTAGCTAAGGAAAAATTATGCAATATATTCCTCCAACTGGAGAGGAGGAGGAAGGGGAAATAATCCCTCGAAAAAGACCAATCTGATCTAGTGACACTAGGAAGCTAATTAGCTTGGAAAAATTGAATCAGGACTCTTCAAGGAAGAGGAACGAACTTCTCATTCTGACCAGACCAGGGGTGGAGGGGAGGAGGAGAAAGAAGAAAAGACGAAGAAGACAACAAACATGGAATGTTAGTACATAACTTCTCAATGTTGTTGTCAATCTCGCCTTCATTCTTGCTGGATGGGACCGCGTCCCTAGCACCTTTATCCTGGGTGGCTCAATGGAACAGACTCTTGAGAACAGTGGAACCAAAATTTGCTCTGTTTCTGGAGGCCAAGTCCAATTTGTAATGTGAAACAAAGGTATGAGGAGAGGCCCATGTGGCTGCTGCACAAATAGTGTCTATTGGAAGTCTAGCCTGAAAAGCTGTACATGTAGCTAGTGCTCTAGTTGAATGGGCTTTTGGCCTAGAAGTCAACTCTTTACCTCTGAGTTGATAAATGCATGTAATCACAGAAGACAGCCACCTAGATAGGGTTACCTTGGATACCGGAAGGCCTTTCCTGTTCTCTGCATAGGATAAAAACAGTTGATCAGATTTCCTAAATTATTTGGTTCTGTCCAAATAATATCTGAGTTGGCGGTGAACATCGAGATAATGTAGCTTTTGCTCTGCTCTATTAGAATAATTTGGGAAAAAACTGGAAGATCAATAGATTGATTTAAGTTCGTCTGCGATGCCACTTTGGGTAAAAAAGACAGATTAGTCCTTAGAGGAAACTCTGTTTTTGTGGAAGATTAAGTAGGGAGGACGAATGCAGAGGGTATGAAGCTCAGATACTCTCCTGGCAGAAGTAATGGTGACCAGGAAGAGTGTCTTCCAAGAAAGAAATTTCAATGAACAGGTAGCCGCAGGTTCAAAGGGGGGAAGAATCAAGGATGTTAAGATTAAATTTATATCCCACTGTGGTGGGGGGTCTCTAATCGGAGGCTTAAGTAAAAAATACACCTCTAAGGAATGCCTTGCAAAGTTTATGGGACATGATGTTGTGGTCCAACAAGCCAATATGAAAATTTGAAATGGCTGCCAACTGAACTTTTACTGTGGAGGAAGAAGATCCTGAGTGAAATATTTCTGCTAGGAATTCCAAGACCGAATGAATCGGAGCAGTAAAGGGATCTATGTTCCTAGCTTTTGCCCAGAAGGAGAAACATTGCCATTTACTAGTGTAAATTCTTCTGGTGGAAGATTTAAGGGAAGCTACTATGATATCCCGGACGGGATTAGAAATCATAGGAAGCCTGGCTAGTGACGGAAGTGGAGCAACCAAGCAGTGAGGTTGAGAGAAGGTATGGATTGGTGCAGCTGCCCCGACTGGTGGGTCAGAAGATCTGGAACCCGGTCCAGATGCCAAGGCTGTACCAAAAGATAACGATGCAGGAATGGAAACCATATCTGTCGAGGCCAATAAGGGGCAATGAGAATCATTTTGGCTCTCAAGGCAGTTGCTTTCTGAATCACTTGTGGTATTAGAGGAAAAGGTGGAAAAGCATAGAGAAGTCCCCAGGGCCAATCTTGGACTAGAGCGTCTCTGGGGGGATGGCCTGGAAGGGGGAAGAGGGAGAAGAAGTCGAGGCATTTGCTGTTTTGAGGCGTAGCAAAAAGATTGCAGCAAGGAAGGCCCCACTTCGGAAAAATCTCTTCCATCACAGATTGTTTGAGAGACCACTCGTGAGGCATGAGAATAGCTCTGCTCAACCTGTCCGCTATGATGTTCCCGGGGATATGCGTTGCTATCAGAAACCGCTGAGAAGAGATTGCCCACTGCCAAAGTCTGAGTGTCTCTCGACACAGTGGATAGGACTAGGTTCCGCCCTGCTTGTTGATATACCACACTACGGACATATTGTCCATTTGGACTGCAATAGTCCCCAGGGGAAGAGAGTCGTGGAGGGCTTGCAACGTTAAAAGCACTGCTCTCATCTCCAGGACATTTATGTGCAGGTGGCATTCGAAAGGTTGCCAAGTGCCATGGACCATCCTGCCCTGATAATGCCCCCCCCCACCCGATCAGGGAGGCATCCGATGTAACCGTGGTGACCGGGGCGGGAGGAACAAAGGGTCTGCCCTGATGGACTTGAGGGGACAATATCCACCAGGTTAGATGCCTTTTGCAAATTGGAGTTATCATGATCCTGTGACGCATGGGAAGTTGTTGAAAAGACCATTGGGCAAACAGCATCCACTATAGGAGACGCATGTAAAAGCGGGCAAGGGAAAGAAGTGTTATGGCGGCCGCCATAAGACCCAATACTTTCAGGGCAAACCTGGCCTGAATTTTGTTGCTCTGGAGAAGCACATGGATGTGGTTTTGAATATCCAAGATCCTTTGATCTGTTAACTTTGCTAAAAGTTGTACGGTGTCCAAATTGGCGCCTATAAAGGTAATAGATTGACAGGGCGACAAGGCAGATTTTTTGAAATTTATAGAGATCCCTAGCCCTCTGCAAATGTGAATGGTGTAATCTCTGGCTTGGAGAAGTTGATGCCTGGTGGTGGCAGTGAGGAGCCAGTCATCTAGATATGGAAACACCTGGAATCCTTGACGTCTCAGGTGAGCCGTAACCGCTGCCATACATTTGGTGAACACTCTGGGGGCTGTAGTGAGTCCAAATGGCAGGGCTCTGAATTGGAAGTGACTGGCCCCCAGCCGAAAGCGGAGAAACCTTATGGAGCGCCTGTGAATTTTTATGTGATAGTACGCATCCTGAAGGTCCACCGAGCACATCCAATTGTCCTTGCCCAGAAAGGGTAGAATGGACTGAAGCGTGACCATCCGGAATCTTGTTTTCTTTACAAACTTGTTTAGTTTGCTGAGATCTAATATTGGTCTCCTGTCCCCTGTCTTTTTTGGTACTAAAAAGAACCTTGAGTAGATGCCGGATCCTATTTGGTCTGCTGGGACTGGCTGGATGGCCCTTTTTGCTAGCAGTCTTGATATTTCTGGTACTGCTAGTTCCCTTAGACCGGGTGGAACGTCTGGAAGGGTTCCCTTTTGCTGAATTGGGGTTTGGATAAAGGGAATTTTGTAACCCTCGGATATGATCGACTGTACCCATTTGTCTTGAGAAAGGGAAAGCCAGGCTTTTGGGTACAGCGATAATCTTCCCCCGACTGCCTCCGAAGGTGGACAATCGGGCAACATCTCAGGGATGCTGGAAGGGTTTGTCAGAGAGAGGCTCCCTGCTGCCCTGATTCTGCAGACCCCCTCTGCCCCTAGGGCGGCGTCTGTTGTTGTTACCCCCCTCTGCCTCTGGGGGTAAACTGACCTCGTGCGTCAGGCGTGACTCCTTGAGATTTGCAGAACCACATTTTCCCACCCTTCTGACCTTTTGTGTAAGGTCTTGAAGGGGTGGAGAAATGGACTCCTATGGCAGAAAGAGTCTTGCCATCTTGTTCACATCTAGTCAAGGTGTCTTTCACTTGAGGTACGAACAAGGTCGAACCATCAAAAGGAGAGTTTGTGAAGGACGCCTTGAAGGGGTCTGCAAAATTACAAAGCTGCATCCAGGACTGACACCTTAAAGCCACTCCTGTGCCTGCGGCCCTACTCGCTCCATCGGCTGCATATGAAATGAGCTGCATAGAGGAGTTAACAGTGGAGTTTAGGATTCCTAGCTGTGAGTTAATTTTATCCTGGGACCCAGCAGCTGACGGATCTTGTAAAACTTCTCCCAACTCTTTAAGAACATCTCTTTGAAGGCGGGTGAAGTGACACAAGTAGTTCAGCGACCGCATGGCAAAGGTCGCTGAAGAAAATATCCACTTGCCATACCTATCCATAGTCCTGGAATCCTTGTTAGGAGGATGGACAGGTACTGAAGGATCAGCTAGTTCCTTCTTGGTGGCTGCAGCCACCACCATGGCATCCTTTTGTCAAAAATTGCCTATCAGGTGGGGCCGTGATAAATTTAGAAGGCCTCCGAGGAATGGGTTCCACCGAATCTGGGGCCATCCACGCCTTCCGAGCCACCACGTCCATAACAGGGTCAAAAGGCAGAGACACCCAGGAGGTGGAGGGTCAAGACCCGAACGCCTCCAGGTATACCGACTCGTCCTCGGAAGGATTAAGGGAAGGCGAGTTCCCCCTCTGCTTAAGGAGTTCAAGGATGTCTGAGAAAGAGACATCCTCAGAGGGGGACCTTGGGGATCCCTCCGACTCATCCAAGTCAGTATCGGATGTAATAGACTCGGGGGAGTCTAGATGTTTCCTCTTACATGTCCTGTTACGCGGAGGCTCACCTGACGGGTCAGGAGAAGCCTCGGAAGAGGAAGATATTCCCAGTGGGGAAACCTGAGGCGTTGGATCTCTGGGTTCGGGAGCAAGAGAGAGGGAAGAGACGTCAGCAGGCACTGTAGTGGGAGGAGCTGATGGAACTGACCATTGACTACGCCCTGGGGCTAGTACACTCCTCATCACCTCGAAGGCTCCCCCATCAGAGAGGCCAGATGGCTCCCGCTCCGAAGAGATAGGAACCCCAGGCCGCATCGACAGGGACGACTCCGAGGCTGATGTCGGGGCTGAGCTCACCAGCGCCGAAGTTGAGAAGAGATTGCCCACTGCCAAAGTCTGAGTGCCTCTCGACACAGTCGATAGGACTTGGTTCCACCCTGCTTGTTGATATACCACACTACGGACATATTGTCCGTTTGGACTGCAATAGTCCCCGGTGGAAGAGAGTCGTGGTAGGCTTGCAACATTAAAAGCACTGCTCTCATCTCCAGGACATTTATGTGCAGGTGGCATTCGAAAGGTTACCAAGTGCCATGGACCATCCTGCCCTGATAATGCCCCCCCCCACCCAATCAGGGAGGCGTCCGATGTAACCGTGGTGACCGGGGCGGGAGGAACAAAGGGTCTGCCCTGATGGACTTGAGGGGACAATATCCACCAGGTTAGATGCCTTTTGCAAATTGGAGTTATCATGATCCTGTGATGCATGGGAAGTCGTTGAAAAGACCATTGGGCGAACAGCATCCACTATAGGAGACGCATGTAAAAGCGGGCAAGGGAAAGAAGTGTTATGGCGGCCGCCATAAGACCCAATACTTTCAGGGCAAACCTGGCCTGGATTTTGTTGCTCTGGAGAAGCACATGGATGTGGTTTTGAATATCCAAGATCCTTTGATCTGTTAACTTTGCTAAAAGTTGTACGGTGTCCAAATTGGCGCCTATAAAGGTAATAGATTGACAGGGCAACAAGGCAGATTTTTTAAAATTTATAGAGATCCCTAGCCCTCTGCAAATGTGAATGGTGTAATCTCTGGCTTGGAGAAGTTGATGCCTGGTGGTGGCAGTGAGGAGCCAGTCGTCTAGATATGGAAACACCTGGAATCCTTGACGTCTCAGGTGAGCCGTAACCACTGCCATACATTTGGTGAACACTCTGGGGGCTGTAGTGAGTCCAAATGGCAGGGCTCTGAATTAGAAGTGACTGGCCCCCAGCCGAAAGCGGAGAAACCTTATGGAGCGCCAGTGAATTTTTATGTGATAGTATGCATCCTGAAGGTCCACCGAGCACATCCAATTGTCCTTGCCCAGAAAGGGTAGAATGGACTGAAGCCTGACCATCCGGAATCTTGTTTTCTTTACAAACTTGTTTAGTTTGCTGAGATCTAATATTGGTCTCCCGTCCCCTGTCTTTTTTGGTACTAAAAAGAACCTTGAGTAGATTCCGGATCCTATTTGGTCTGCTGGGACTGGCTGGATGGCCCTTTTTGCTAGCAGTCTTGATATTTCTGGTACTGCTAGTTCCCTTAGACCGGGTGGAACGTCTAGAAGGGTTCCCTTTTGCTGAATTGGGGTTTGGATAAAGGGAATTTTGTAACCCTCAGATATGATCGACTGTACCCATTTGTCTTGAGAAAGGGAAAGCCAGGCTTTTGGGTACAGCGATAATCTTCCCCCGACTGCCTCCGAAGGTGGACAATCGGGCAACATCTCAGGGATGCTGGAAGGGTTTGTCAGAGAGAGGCTCCCTGCTACCCTGATTCTGCGGACCCCCTCTGCCCCTAGGGCGGCGTCTGTTGTTGTTACCCCCCTCTGCCTCTGGGGGTAAACTGACCTCGTGCATCAGGCGTGACTCCTTGAGATTTGCAGAACCACATTTTCCCTCCCTTCTGACCTTTTGGGCAAGGTCTTGAAGGGGTGGAGAAACAGACTCCTATGGCAGAAAGAGTCTTGCCATCTTGTTCGCATCTAGTCAAGGTGTCTTTCACTTTAGGTCCGAACAAGGTCGAACCATCTAAAGGAGATTTTGTGAAGGACGCCTTGAAGGGGTCTGCAAAATTACAAAGCCGCATCCAGGATTGATGCCTTAAAGCCACTCCTGTGTCTGCGGCCCTACTCGCTCCATCGGCTGCATATGAAATGAGCCGCATGGAGGAGTTAACAATGGAGTTTAGGATTCCTAGCTGTGAGTTAATTTTATCCCGGGACCCAGCAGCTGACAGATCCTGTAAAACTTCTCCCAACTCTTTAAGAACATCTCTTTGAAGACGGGTGAAGTGACACAAGTAGTTCAGCGACCGCATGGCAAAGGTCGCTGAAGAAAATATCTGCTTGCCGTACCTATCCACAGTCCTGGAATCCTTGTTAGGAGGATGGACAGGTACTGAAGGATCAGCTAGTTCCTTCTTGGTGGCTGCAGCCACCACCATGGCATCAACCGGGACACCTTTTGTCAAAAATTGCCTATCAGGTGGGGCCGTGATGAATTTAGTAGGCCTCCGAGGAATGTGTTCCACCGAATCCGGGGCCATCCACGCCTTCTGAGCCACCACGTCTATAAGAGGGTCGAAAGGCGGAGACACCCAGGAGGTGGAGGGTCGAGACCCGAACGCCTCCAGGTATACCGACTCGTCCTCGGAAGGATTAAGGGAAGGACAGTTCCCCCTCTGCTTAAGGAGTTCAAGGATCTCTGAGAAAGAGACATCCTCAGAGGGGGACCTTGGGGATCCCTCCGACTCATCCAAGTCAGTATCGGATGTAATAGACTCGGGGGAGTCTAGATGTTTCCTCTTACATGTCCTGTTACGTGGAGGCTCACCTGACAGGTCAGGAGAAGCCTCGGAAGAGGAAGATATTCTCAGTGGGGAAACCTGAGGCGTTGGATCTCTGGGTCCTGGAGCAAGAGAGAGGGAAGAGACGTCAGCAGGCACTGTAGTGGGAGGAGCTGATGGAACTGACCGTTGCCTACGCCCTGGGGCTAGTACACTCCTCATCACCTTGAAGGCTCCCCCATCAGAGAGACCAGAAGGCTCCCACTCTGAAGAGAAAGGAACCCCAGGCCGCACCGACAGAGACGGCTCCAAGGCTGATGTCGGGGCTGAGCTCACCAGCGCCGAAGCTCCGAGAGGGAGAACGGGGTCGGACAAGGGTCCGATTGCCACTCGCCCCCTCGGAGCCGACGAGAGAGACCAGACACCCAGATCCCTCCAATGAAGGAATCAAGGAGGAGATCAGAGCAGAGGACGATGGTGCCGAAGGGGGAGGTATCAGCTCCGAAGCCACAACAGTCACGGCTCCGAGGAGCTCCGGCTCCGAGCTCTGTAGGAGAGTCGAAGGAGGAATGTTAGCTGGATTTGTAATAGCTACCGTCTGATGAGACGGGCTATGGAGCATTTGAGCCAATGCCTGAGACTTTAATAGTCTACTCACCACTCTCTCAAGGTCGTGGTCAGACAGCCTGGACGACCGAGAAGACCGGCTCCGATGGCTCCGCTCCGAGAGCAGGGGTGTTCTTGGAGCCGAATGTATAGACTCCAACAAAGGGGATCTTGATCTCTTTCTGGAGATGGGTGGAGCCGAAGTTGCAGAGGATACGTCGGCTCCAGCCGGAGCCAACAGTGAGTGCCTAGATTTAGTGGTATCGGCGCCGGGTGGAGCCAATACTGTAAGCTGTGACACAGAAGGATCGGCTCCGGCCAGAGCCTATCTCGTCACAGAAGGCGAACCAGTAGCCGATGGCTTAGGGCTTGGAGCCGAAGGCTTTACTGGTTTCGAGGGCTTCCCCGAAGCAGACTTAGTCGAGGAGCTCTCAGGCTTTAATAAGCCCCTCAGTATTAGTTTATTTCTGCACTCCTGCAGGACTCTTGGGCTGAAGGCGTGGCAGACAGAACAAGAGTCCTGCAGGTGCAGAGGTCCCAGGCAGTAAACACAAGAAGTGTGACCGTCTGTCAGAGACATTTTCTGACAGCACGAGTCACACTTCTTGAAGCCTAAGACCTTTGTGTCCTTCGACATAACGGTGTCGAGGGAGCACCAAGTACTAAAAAACACACACACACAATAAATACCCAATCTGAATAAAAATTAAATAAAACAGGGATACAAACACACCCAAACACCACAGAGAATCCCTGACAAAAATAGGAAAGGGGGAGGCTTAAGACCTAACTTAGGGGAAGGGATAAATAACTGGATAAGGGGAACCACTAACGGGAGATAGGGTTAAAAATCTAACCGCTAATAGTTAAGATAATAACAGTAGTGAAGTAAAACAAAGGGGATTGACTAAAAGTCTGAAAAATTGAAAACTTACCAGGAGCTGGTAAAAATGTACCTCGCAAGCGAAAGCGGCAAACGAGATCTGGGTAGTTAACGCCTTGCATCATGGGATATAGGGTTGCCTCGAGCCGGTAAAATTAGCTCTCGAGCTTTAGTAAGTGGCCGAGGCTGAGTCTTGGCCGGTAAATCCTGGGGCTTTAAAAGACCCCTAAGAATAAGCTTATTCTTATGCTCCTGCAGAACTCTTGGACTAAATGCATGGCAGATAGAACAAGAGTCCTGCAGGTGCACAGCGCCTAAACAATAGACGCAAGAAGTGTGCCCATCTGTCAGAGACATTTTCTGACAGCATGAGTCACACTTCTTGAACCCAGACACCTTGGATTCTTTTGACATCCTGTAACAAAAAATACAACAATAGCTAACAAATCAAAATACAGTCTACAGAAAAACACAGTATACTACAGACTAAAGCTAAAGTTTTTTTTTTTTTTTTTGATAGGAAAGCCTCTAACTCAAACGGCTAGCCTATAAAGAAGGTAGAAGGAAAGCCTCTAACTTAAACGGCTAACCTGACAAGAAAAGGATAGGGGGGGGGGGGAGAACTCTCTAAATTAAATGAGTTCTAAAGGGGAGGGAAGGAAGCTACAAATACACACTTAGCTAACACAACAAATATAAAACTAAAAGTTAACAATAACCCCTAGGAAAAAGACTATTTCTAGTAAAAAAGTTCTATAAAGAAACTGTATACGAGCTTGAGCCAGAAAACGACACTTCGCAGCTGAAGTGGCAAACGAGATCTGGGTAGCTAGCGCTAGGCATCATGGGATAAGGGGTAGCCTCGAGCCAGTAAACAGCTCTCGAGCTATAGAAGATGGCTGAGTGTGGGAGCCGAGGATCGGCTCTGGTCCCAACCAGCAAGAACAAAGGCGAGATAAACAAGTTAACATCTTATTTTCTTTTTAAAGCCCTTGAGTCCTTGTGGCTGGTTTCTTCACTGCAGATGTGGTCAATGGCCGAGGATTCAAAAGTGATATATATATATATATATATATATATATATATATATATATATATATATATATATATATATACACACACACACACACATATATATATATATATATATATATATATATATATATATATATATATATATATATATATATGGACTGTCCTTGGTCTAAATGTTCTTTGTTCGAATCTGGCTGGCTAAACATATGGTTGAGGAATATGCCCTTGCCTCAATATTGTGTAACCTTAATAATTAGCAGGGGAAGCAGGGGAAAAGCAGAGCTTCTCACATGCAGTGTGCCCTGCAAGAACGATGATTTGTTTGTTATTTTTTATTAAATATTGCATGCACCAAGGCTGTTTCTTGTTGCATATATGGCAGTGTGTCAACATCAGCTTTGTCGATGTTTTACAGTCGACATTTGGAAGGTCGATATATAAGTGACTTGACAAAAAATGAGTATACCCAAATACACACACACACATCTATATATATATATATATATATATATATATAGATATGTAAATATAGATATATGTTTTTATATATATATAGATATGTAAATATAGATATATGTTTTTATATATATATATATATATATATATATATATATATATATATATATATACGATAAAAGACCAGCCCAACAAAGAAGTAAATGGAAGAAACAGTCCCAAAACCGCAAACGGATGGATACGAATGCAAAAAAGTCATAAGCACATGTGCTAGAGCTGTAACTGAAGCAGTACTCCAAATGCGATAATCCTAGTGTAGCAAAGGACACATACGGTATTAATTTCCTTGAGACAGAGCTAGAGATGTAATAGATCCAAGTACGGACTCCGTATACTTAAAAACAGCTTTAATAGAGCAAAAAACGTAAGCGCTTTCACTATTGAAAATAGCTTCCTCAGACGTTACAAGTTAAAATACAAAGACTAATATATAGGTGCAAAGTCACATCTCTCGATGCTACCATACTACGCAATTTCCTGTTCTCTGAATAGTTATAAATATAGATTAAAATATAAATAAAAACGTTTGTTCTAGACAAGAACTAATGCAATATTAAATTATATTAAATTAAATGTCTTATATATGAGATAATCTATCATATCGTTGTCCAACAAGTACGACATCTTAATAGATTAGACATTCAATCCACAAACCTAAAAATATGCTAAATAAAACATCAAAATCTGGCCATCCAAATCTGAGGACACACAATATTAATAATCACAAATGCCATCAATCAGACCCTGGACTGTATACATTGACGAGAGCAACCAGGGACGTAAATTATCTATACAAGCTGTGTGTCATGTATAATGAGTTACGGCGAACTGGCAAATGCACTTTGCTATAGTTCCTCATTGCTACGGCTCCAAATAGACATTATATGCATTAATGTAACGCAAAGCTGATATTAAAAGTAAGATGTGTATTTATTAAAAATTTTTATTAAAAAATGGGGGCCGTTGTCATTCATTCTTAGAGGCAACGATATGTGTATAGTGTTTCGCCTCATGATGTAAAGGGCTAGAAGTCGTCGATTCCACTATGTGACTAAATAATATTTTATTAATAGATATGATCATATGTCATAGTGTGTGTGTCATATGTGTATGGAAGTATGCTAGTGACACTTAAAATATGTGAATATAGCAATACAATCCACACACATAAGTGTGTTTATCATCATAAGATGATACACACGGCCTAAAGTATTACTTCACTGATTGACATAAACATATATTATCATGTATAGTCACTTATAATGTCATCAAGTTCATATCTTAAGCTTGGCAATCTAAAATGCATTGTGTCGTATATTAAAGATGGTGACGGACCATCAATAAATAAAGAATTGCTATGATTTAAACTTAGCATTATATGATGAGTATGCTTAGAGGAAGGTACTCATTATAATGGCCTAGATTTAAGTATGGGTCTTATAGACAAGGTCTCATTCAGGCCGAGGCACCTATGGGCACCCAGCCTAAAGATCCACTTTAATTCTAGCTCTTCTGTGGTGTTGACTATATCGCCCCCCCTCGCTGTGGGGTGCACGACCTGTAGGACTTGAAATAGAAATCTATGATCTTCTCCAAATGTAAGCATGTGCTTAGAGATGGCACTATATGATTCCCTCCTAGCATATGCATAGAGGTGATCTCGAATTCTTTCCCGAATAGTCCTATTAGTTTTTCCAATGTAAAATGAAAAACACGTTTGGCAGCACGCCACATAGACAACGTGCTTGGTATTGCAGTCGGAACTGTAATAAAGTTCCCAGAGTTTCCCATCATTTGGGCACCTAAAAAACCTTGAAGTGTCAATAAATGCACATTGGGCACAGGACCCACACTTCATGGTCCCCTTACGCCATGGTGGGGTTTGGTTGCTAGTGGTACCAGATAGTCTAGGATAACATAACAGTTGCTTCAAGTTGCTGGTGTTCTTAAAGGTGTATTTGGGGCAATTACCTACAATTTGCCTAATGTCTTGATCCACCATTAGTGTATTCCAATGGTCGTCTATGACACGTTGTACAAATGGTGTGTTGATGCCCAATGGCATAACTATGGATAACTGCTTGTTGTGGTGCAGTGTCCTAGAAGTAATGTATTTTCTTTCTCCAAAATAGGGTTTGCCTCGTGTATTTCTTAGTTTGTGAACCATATTACATTGACTCTCTACTTTTTCACGGTCATAACCCCTTGCAATGAAATTTTCTTTCAGCTGATCTAGATGTAGTTCAAAATCGGTTTCATGAGAGCATAGACGGGAGAGGCGAAGTGCTTGGCCTTTTACTATATTACCAAATATTTTCTGATCATGCATACTGTCACTAGCAAGGTACGACGGCACATAGCATGGTTTCCTGTAAATACAGGAAGTAAATTCATTGCCTTTTTTGGTGATGGTAATGTCCAAATAGTTGATGGAATGCCAAGATGACTCCATTGTAAACTTAAGAAAACTGGATAGGCTATTTAAGTGTTTGTGAAACTGTTTGAGGGAGTCCATTGTGCCTCTCCAAAGAATGAACAAATCGTCCACAAATCTTCGATAAAAGACTATGTTGTCATGACTCATCAGTACGTTAGTCTCCCAAGACACCATCACTAAATTGGCATAAGAGTTCGCACAACTTGTACCCATGGCGACTCCAGTGCTTTGCCTATAGATGCTGTCATCGAATACAAATATGTTGTTTTCTAGTACCATCTCAAGTAATAGACACAGGAAATCACACTCCACCATGGGTACATGGTCAAGCAATAATGATTTGACCATACATATGCCTTCATAGTTGGGGATACACGTAAACAAAGAGACGACATCAAAAGTCGACAGAATCAGCTCTGTTTTATCATTGATGGAGTTGGTTGCATCAAACAAGTCACCTAGAAACTGGGCAGTGTCTCTAAGGACATATGGAAATTTAGATAACACTTCCTTTAATCTGTGGTCTAAATATATGGAGATAGGCTCTGTGAGCCACCCTGATCCGGCCACAATGGGCCGTAGCGGAGGTTTGCTGGAATCCTTGTGTATTTTCGGAAGACCTCCAATACTGGGTATCAGTGGTGATTCTACCCGAAAGAAATCCAGCAACTCTTTGGTTAGGACACCTAGTTTGTGGCAATCATCCAATGTACAGGAAACACGATATATACAATTTTCCACAAATTGTCGGTCTACTTTCTCATAGGATGAAGTGTTGAGCATTTCCAACATTGTCCCAACATAATAGGACCTCTCCATTATTACAATACGGCCCCCTTTGTCGGCCGGTTTAATGATGATGTTATTGTTGTTCCTTAAATCAGTTAATGCTTTTTTCTCAAATGATGATAAATTCTCCTCTAGGGGATCTTGGGCATGGCCATGACCCTGGTAGATATAGTTCTCTACACCTTTAAGGAACGTGTCCAGGCTGGAACTCAATGGAGGATTGTATAGACTTTTTCGCCTGAATAATTGTTCACTCCTTGGTGCAGTATTTCGAAACTGTAATTTCAAGGCAATATCTCTAATAAAAAGCCTTACAGCTGCTAAAATGTCACTTATGTCCGTTCTCGTGCTTGGAATAAAAGTCAACCCCTTTTCAAGCACCGATAATTCACTTGCATTTGGTTGATATTGGGATATGTTGCATACTAACGATCGTTTGTCCACCTCTTCCTGGGTTGATTGTACCGGCCTATATGATCGTTTCTCATATTGGTTTCGTGCCCCGATACAAATTCGATCGACCTCTTGCGGCCTGTTCGTATTGGGAGCGGGACATCCGGAAAATCCCGTTTGTCTACTGGACGTAACTTGTCTAGTTGTATTTTTCTACGGACAATGGTGTCCCCATTGATAGCATTTGGACCAACGTCCGTGGTTGAAGATTTACATTGGAAAGACTAACAGGACTATCCGGGAAAGAATTCGAGATCATCTCTATGCATATGCAAGGAGGGAGTCATATAGTGCTATTTCTAAGCACATGCTTACATTTGGAGAAGACCATAAATTTTTATTTCAAGTCCTACAGGTCGTGTACCCCACAGCGAGGGGGGGCGATATAGTCAACACCACGGAAGAGCTAGAATTAAAGTGGATCTTTAGGCTGGGTGCCCATAGGTGCCTCGGCCTGAATGAGACCTTGTCTATAAGACCTATACTTAAATCTAGGCCATTATAATGAGTACCTTCCTCTAAGCATACTCATCATATAATGCTAAGTTTAAATCATAGCAATTCTTTATTTATTGATGGTCCGTCACCATCTTTAATATACGACACAATGCATTTTAGATTGCCAAGCTTAAGATATGAACTTGATGACATTATAAGTGACTATACATGATAATATATGTTTATGTCAATCAGTGAAGTAATACTTTAGGCCGTGTGTATCATCTTATGATGATAAGCACATTTATGTATGTGGATTGTAGTGTTATACCAACATATTCTCAGTGTCACTTGCGTACTTCCATACATATATGACACACACACTATGACATATGATCATATCTATTAATAAAATATTATTTAGTCACATAGTGGAATCGACGACTTCTAGCCCTTTACATCATGAGGCGAAACACTATACACATATCGTTGCCTCTAAGAATGAATGACAACGGCCCCCATTTTTTAATAAAAATTTTTAATAAATACACATCTTACTTTTAATATCAGCTTTGCGTTACATTAATGCATATAATGTCTATTTGGAGCCGTAGCAATGAGGAACTATAGCAAAGTGCATTTGCCAGTTCGCCGTAACTCATTATACATGACACACAGCTTGTATAGATAATTTACGTCCCTGGTTGCTTTCCTCAATGTATACAGTCCAGGGTCTGATTGATGGCATTTGTGATTATTAATATTGTGTCCCCTCAGATCTGTATGGACAGATTTTGATGTTTTAATAGTATGCGTTGTATTTATTTAGCATATTTTCAGGTTTGTGGACTGATTGTCTAAAATATTAGGATGCCGTACTTGTTGGACAACGATATGATAGGCTACCTCATATATAAGACACACTGATCTAATACAATTCATTATTGTTTTTGTCTAGAACCAACGTTTTTATTTATATTTTAATCTATGTTTGTAATCACTCAGACAACAGGAAATCACGTAGTATGGTAGCATCGTGAGATGTGACCTTGCAGCTATATATTAGTGTTTGTACTTTTAACTTGTAACGTCTGAGGAAGCTATTTTTAATAGTGAAAGCGCTTACGTTTTTTGCTCTATTAAAGCTGTTTTTAAGTATACCGAGCCCGTATTTGGATCTATTACATTTCAAGCTCTGTCCTAAGGAAATCACCATTGTATGTGTTTTTTGCTACATCTGGATTATTGCAATTGGAGTATTGCTTCAGTCATAGCTCCAGTACATGTGTTTATGACTTTTTGCATTAGTATCCATCCGTTTGCGGTTTCTTGGGACTGTTTCTTCCATATAAATATATATATATATATATATATATATATATATATATATGTAAATATAGATATATAGTTATATATATAGCTATATGGTGATATTATATAGCTATATATATATATATATATATATATATATATATATATATATATATATATATATGTATATATATATATCAATATTTCTATATATCTATATATCTGTATCTATAGCTGTATCTATCTATCTATATATATATATGTAAGTATTTATATCTAGTATACACCCTCGCCCTTGTGGTCTGGGCTGTGCCAGAAACAGCTTCACAGACCAGGCCACTTATCCGGTTAATGAATGATAAATAAATAAACTGGCTTACAGTAAGTGAGCTGAGTGAGCTGTAACAGAATTTGCTTTTCATACTATTGCAATGTTCACATTTGAATGGATTCAACAGTTTTCTGAAAATTCCTATGCAAGTTTACATACAGAAAAAATATAAGTGAATATTTTTCATTTATTGATCAATTTTCAAATTCATTTTAACAGTCTGTATTTGCTTTAGCTAAGTTTTTTAAGTCTATATAACTAATTTCTGTACATAGTTGCACCCACCCTGTTGTGTTGTTAAACCCATTGTTTCTGTTGTTCCCTGCCCAATATGATAATTTGATTACATAATTCCCTCTCCCTCCCCTTTATTGGCTGTTGACAATAAGCACAGAAGGATCATTTTGCTAAGTCTTACTCACTGAACTATTCACCAGATAAAAGACCTTTGATAAAACTGCTTAACATTGACTGTACTGACACTGCTTGCACTGATTTTAGTATTAAATTAGAGTGAGTTTTTACCATAATTAGTTTACTGGTTTCTTCTGGTGGCAGAAGAAGGTTTCCAGGTTCATTTATTTTGTACTGAACTTTACTTAGTAGCAAGTCCTCGCAAACATTATCATAAATAAACCTAATGACAAGCAGTTATAGCCACCCCTGTCCACTGAGTCATTCTATCAAAACCATGGACCAGTACATGTTCACAACTACTGTAGCCAGTCTGATTGAGATGGGTATCTAGAGACGGTGTAAAAATTGTCTCATGCTGTCTGACGATCATCTATTACTCAGGCGGCATAATGCAGTGTGTGAGAGATGTCCATATATCCTTGGATGTAAAAATCTCACACGCCATAAACTCAAACACCAAAATCGTCAGCAGTACACTACACAACACACCTCTCCAAGGCCATCACAATATAGATAATCCATTATATGCTGAGGTTCTAAAGATTAACTTGCCTAAACCCCAAATTCATCCAAAAAACAAAACAGGCAGAAAGCACACTCAACAAGTTAAGCCTGCCTCCTCACATGGCCAAGGAGTCCCAAAGTCATTAATGCTGTGGCATTGACCCAACCAAACATTCTTGTTATAGGTGACTCCACTGTAAGACTTACAGATGTACCTCTTACCAGGCTAAGCAAACATAGTGGTGTCAGGATTCATCAGATTATTCACACACTCTTGTCCTTGAACAGCAAGTACCCGTATCACTCAAGTACATACCAGTGTCAGTGACCTGAGCTGTACCTCCCTGGACTATATGAAGAGAGACATGATGGAGCTCTCAAACTGTGTGCCTCAGACAAGTTTGAGCCTAGCATTAAGAAGCATTATAGCTTCTCCAAGGATGATGTTGCAATATGAGCAATAAATAACTGACTTCAATAATTGGCTTAGTTTTCGGTGTCATTTGAAGGGGGTCAAATATTTGTTAGCTTGGGAGGATATGATCAATAGACCATGCTGCTTCACAAGGGATGGCCTGTATATGTCCCTTTGAGTACTTTAACTACTGGCAAAGACATTGTCCACCCTCATAGTGCCTCTTTTAGGCAATGCCAAATGGATAAACCCACCAATATAATGAAACAAGCAAAGGAAAATATGAAGGTGGTACTGATCAATATGAAGGTGGTACTGATCAATATGAAGGTGGTACTGATAATACTAGAAACCTAAACAAGAAACTCCACTGCTTACAACCCCTTCTCACCCTGGAGGACATTGACATCTGCGTAGTGACTGAGGCATGGTTTAAAATGGTGGAGAGCACTCTGGCTGTGCAGGGCTATAACACCTTCCACATATTTAGATCAGCTACTGCACAAGAAGGGGGAAAAGTGGAGGAGTCTCCGTCTTTATCAACAAGAGACTCACATCAAGGCTGGTAAAGAAGCATGATGCACAAGAGCTTTTCCATGTCCAGATAACCATCAGAAAGATCCTGTACCAGATATTAGCTAGCTACAGAACTCCTTCTATAACCCAAGAAAGCCACAACACTTATCTACAGGAAATAGAATAATTCAGTGTTAAACCAAATACCGTTTTCCTAGGTGATCTAAAATATACAACTATAAACTAGTAACATACACCACTACTACTAGTGTACAAGCACAGAGATACCTGGACTTGTTGATTTAGACACTATGGAACAATTAGTCAGAGAACTCACTATGGTGAACGTCATCTTGGATCTTTTCCTTAACCAATATTTGGGCATCTTGCAACATCCCTTGCATATCTTTGTTACTTGTTAGGTCTGACTAAAAAGCCATCTCCTTCAAAATGAAATTAAAACCAGAAATCCCTTCCACCTAAGGTACTTTAAGAAAATGCTCTAAGAGAAACTACTTACTCCTAAGTGATATATTGGCAAGTTTCAAATCTCCACCAAACACAGTTTTGTAGAGTGGATCCTCCACTGAATGCATGGACATTTACACCACCACACTATATCAACATGTAAAGAACTGAATAGATGCCGCTGTACCTTGTAGAAACAAGGGCAGGGCAAACCACAGAAATGAACCCAAATGGTGGAACCATAATATCAACATGTGTTAAAATAAAAGGAAAGGAAGTTTGACCAAAATACAGAAACAGCAATTCACAGAATGAAACAGCCCTTGTAATTATAATAAACAAACAACTCAGGAACTTAATAAAATCCACCAAAGTCAAGTTTGAGGTGAAAATAGCTAATGGCTAATGTAGCATGTTCATAATCTCAGAAGCACAATACAGCAATGTGCTAAGCTGATTGTGCACAATGTTACGGACACTGAGGTGGAAGATACTGTGAACCTACTGGCAGATAAATTAATCTCTAACTTTACCCCTCTCTCCCCTCCTTCTATCCTCAATATAAAAATGAAATGGCTTGCCCTAGCTATCACAGTCCTAAAAGTGGCATCAAAAGCTAAAAACACTGCATCAATGGGCCCTGACAATATCCTTGGATGCATCTTTAACATGAAGCACAATTTAGCCACACCCCTAACAACAATGTTCAGTAACAGCCACACCCCTAACAACAATGTTCAGTCTCAGCCTCCATATAGGTTTTAAACTATTTCCCTACATAATGAAGGACCTTTCACAGAACCAGGCAATTAACGACCTATAGATCTGACCAGCATCATATGTAAAGTCATGGAAAAGCTTACCATGGAACGATTAAAGAAGGACATAGTGAACCTCTGAACACTGGACCCATTTCAGTTTTGATTCATCAAGGCAGGTCATGCTTACTCAACTTGGTGGACTTTTTGGGAAGGTCCCTAAAGCAATGGATAAAGGTAAAATGGTACACACCTCTTATTTCAATCTGACCAAATCTTTTGACATAATCCCTCACTCATAGTAGAAAAGCTAAATAAACTGGGAATAAACACCTGTGACATCTGATGGATGACCAACTGGGTCACAGAGAAGATGCTGGAAATCAAAATGGGGAAATTACCTTTTGCAAAGAGACCAGTCACCAATTATGTCCCCCGTGGTTCTATGCTTGGACTTCATCTGTTTGGTATCTACTTCTCTGAAGTAAAATCCATTACCAAAGGGCTCTGGACTACAAGATGGAAGCAGTCACTAAATCCAAAATCAGACCATAAAACAACCTGAAACAAAGAGAATGCAAAGCTGACAGGTGTTAGGTTAAAAACAAATTTAATACAAGAAACAAATAAAAATAAATATTTTTAATTGTTTCATGTATTAAATTTGTTATTAACCTAACATCTTTCAGCTTTGCATTCAGTTTGTTCCAGGAGTTACTAAATCCCCTAAATGTCTTAGCCATCTTGCAGGAAGGTTTGTTCAAAATAAATAAGTGGTGCCAAAATCATGGACAGAAACTAAATGCCAAAAAATGCATTGTCATATCCTTTTGGAAATCATGTCACCCAGGGAATTGCCACATAAATACGCCCATAACAGCTAACCTAGTTGTTTGGGTAAATAAGAAAGCCCTTCTATAATGTATAGTTTATAAACAAAGGGATTGTGTCTAGACGTAGGAATGTCATTGTCCCCCTTTACTCAGTCCTCATCAGGCCAGTCATTGAGTATAATATCCCTTTTAGCATGTCTCTGTCCATAAATATGCAACAACTGGAATGCCCATAGAGATACTTTACTAAAAGGATACAAGGCCTAATTAGTGTCTCCTACATGGACCAACTCAAAGCCTTGTCACTATATTCAGTATCCTACAGACTGCCAAGATGTGACCTATGTTTAGCATATAAGGCATCCTCTGGCCAACTGCTGGAGGATTTACTGCATATCAGCAAGTCAAATCACATCAGAAATACTAGGTCAAGGGATCTAAACCTCTTCTGCAACATGAACAGAATGGCTTGGAGGAACAGGTATAGCTCTCAGAGGATAAAGTTGCTCTGGATCAGACTCACAATCCATATAAAACAAAATACATCCCTGTCCAGATTCAAGCATAATTTGGATGTCTGAATGAGAAACAGAAAACTTATCCAGGACTGCCCCTATACTACTAATGTACAGAGGTAGCTCTTAAATACTTTACCCGTGCATGGTCCCTTGAAATTATCTATCGTATGATCCAGTTATTCTCATTAGGGTAGTATTTAATTATCGACTATGGGATTGGTAAGGCTAATCTATAATCAGATGGGATAGGGTAATTCAGCCGCAAAAGGCTTAAAATGGCCCACAAGGAGTAGTTAGTCATAGTACTTAGGTATGACCCTATGAATGCTCCTTGTACTTTGAATGCATGAGCTTTTGCCTGGAATGTTCTGGAAATTGTGAGTCACCTAGTAAAAGCAGTGACATGTAGAGAGAAATGGGCATGTCTTTAAGTGCCTGACATATCCTTTAAGTGTGATGCAAAAGCCTTCTGCATGCTTTTACTTTATTTTTTTGTTTGTTTCTTTTGGCTTTTCCCGGTTAGGGGTCGCCACAGCAGAACTCCGGTCCACTAATGATTGGTAGTTGATTTTTACATGCCGAGTTACCAGCCCTGACGCACAACCTTCAACGAAGGTACGCCCATTCACGCATATCTCCACGCAGAAGACGCTCTAACTGAGAATTGAACCGGACAGCGTCTTACTGTGAGGCGACAATGCTACCGCAGCACCAATAATACAAATAAAATAAAAGTAAACAAAAAGTTATCTATTCTGTTTCTTTATAAGTAACATTTTCCTTCCATATACTGGCATCTTATAATCTTATTTTTGCCTGCTTTGTTTTGACCATGAATACTCACAGACAGAAGCATGTCACTTTATCATTTACTTTACAGCCTTATAGTGACTGATTTAATCAATGACCAAGAGAAAATACTAGGAAAATATAACTGCCTTTGATTTCAGCTCAATGAATTTTTTTTCTCATGTCAGAAGAAGCAGTATATTCCAGTACATTGTACAGACTCAACTCTGACAAGCAGATCCTAGATATAACTGTTATAGATAGAGGAACAGAGATACAGTGATTCAAAAGAACAATCTAGAATATTGCTTATACATCTTTGTCATGGTTTCCCAGTAGCTGATGATTCATGACTGAAAAGAATCATGGAAGGGTACTGATATGACTGCAATGTGCCTGAATAAATAGGAACAGAGTAGGCACTGGTATATATCTCAGTTTCTCAAATGGCCCAAGTATGCCCTTGCATTGCTGAAATTATGTACTATGGACATTAACCATTCCATAATGGTTTTATATGGAATCAGGGTAAATACAGAAATAAAGAAACACATGAATAAGTATATTTGAAAACAATCCTTCAGAAGGGTCTCACAGAAACGGATAACTGGTGCCAGAGCCATGGCCTAAAGTTAAATGCCAAAAAATGCATAGTCATACCCTTCGGGAAAAACAAGGTTACCCCTAGCTACCAAATAGGTGGCAATCCACTGAGCACAGAAGAAATTATCAGGGACCTGGGGACCCAGGTTGATAGTAGTCTGTCATTCGACACCCATGTAGCCAAAGTAGTTAGGAAGACCTTCTACATTGCCCATCTTATCATGAAGGGATTCTCATCTAGATCAAGGGAGGTCATAGTCTCCCTGTACTCATCACTCATCAGACCAATGATTGAGTACAATGCCCCATTCGGAATGTATCTGACCCGACACTTGCAGCAGCTTGAGAGGCCACAAAAGTTCCTCACCAAAAGGATAAAGGGTCTCAAACATCTGTCCTATGCTGCCCGACTGAAAGAACTCCAGCTCTATTCAGTCGCTACTGCTTGCTCAGAGGTGACCTTTGCCTAACATACAAGGCCATGTCAAACCCAGATTTGATGAATATGCTTCACCTCAAAAAATCTAGATCCGTCAGAGCCACAAGGGCGGGAGACTTAAACCTTGACACGGCTATTAATAGGACGTGCTGGAGGGATAGATTCATCACCCAAAGACTCCCTATGCTGTGGAACAAAATCCCGGTATATGTGAGGCAGAGCACCTCGCTGGCCTTGTTCAAGAGAAATCTTGACCAATGGATGGGAGATTGCAGATATACCCCAGGGATTACCTCAGTGTCACTGCTCGCTCGACAGAGGCACAGCAAAATAATGGGTATAGTTCCCCATACTAAAGGGGTGGCATAAGCCACAAAACTATGGGCTAGGCTTGTAAATGTCCTCGGGCAGATAGCCTAGTATGAACCTATGAACCTATGAACCTATGAAATCAATAGTAAATTTTTAGCTAAGTTTAGGAGAGAGAGAGAGAGAGAGAGACGGAGACAGAGAAAGATAGTGCGTGTGCCTGTTTGTGTGTGTGTGTGTGTGTGTGTGTGTGTGTGTGTGTGTGTGTGTGTGTGTGTGTGTGTGTGTGTGTGTGTGTGTGTTTCTAGTATGTATACCACATTCCTAATGCAAATGCTATTGCTATTATCATAAACTTAATATAAAAAAATATATATACTGTTAAATGCTTGTTAAATGTATAGACTGTAAAATTTTACAAATATTTTCACTTTAAGTGTACATACAATTTGTTTTAGTCAGTACGTATGCTAATAATTTGGTGCAAGCCAATTGATGTTCTTGCCTTCAACACTATTTTCTGCCTGTGGCCTGAGTAATGGCTGAAAGGGTCTGCAGAACAGACCACCTACTCCTGGTGTAGTTCATAGATTTTGAAGTTATAAATCAATATATAGAAAATGGAACATTTCTTTTCAGATATTTTATTGACTAAACATTTAAACAGAAATTGTTTTTTACTACATGCCCAGATAAATAAAATTATCCAATAGATAAACTCAAAATATTCTAGAAGAGTCACTGTTCCATCAGTCTTGAATGTTAATTTATTAACTTTTTCATTGAGTTCCACATCTGAATGAAAACAGGTATTTTCAGACTTGCTTTTTCTGTTGGAGTTTGGGGATACAGGTCATGTTGTCTCCTTCACTACTATTACTAGTATAATCAAATCCAAGGCCACAGTATTTCAGGGAAAGAGAAAACTTCATCAGCTGTGCATTAACTCACAGTTAATCCATTCTACAAACTAGAGACTCCTCCATGCCAACATGCATGTAAAAACTTATTAAAAGATCTTTAAAATGGCAGCAACATAAACAAGACTAACATCTAAACCAATTTGTAGTACACATCCTACCCACTATCCTCTTTGTAAATGACACAATTACAGTCAGGTACTGCAAATAAGGTTATGACACAATACTTACGACTACTACGGGAACAAAGCACATCACACTGAAAAACAGAATATAAAATGTAATTATAGCATAAAATAGAGTTTTTAGGATATGAGTGGCTTAGTGAAAAAAGGAGGGGAAACAGGAAAGAACGATGAAGTACTCTATAGAGCTAGAGTGACTGGGAGGTGTTTTTTAAGATGCAAGAAGAGAAATCTTTCTAGGCTAAATGAACAAGTTCAAGGCCCATGCATTTGTACAGTGAACTTTGGAGAGGTGTATTTTTGTGTGAATAGCATATTGATAACTAGTTTAACAGATTTATTCTTCTTCAGAGGCTGAAAATTTAGAGTACATTTTGCCAAGTGGAATCTCTACACAGTCTTATGTGTTTCATGAAGAGTGTGTACGCTGATATGTTCAACACCGGATGCTAAAAAGAAAGTATCAACGATAATACCTGGTCTACTTTGTCTGGTAACCCAGATAATTTGTTTTGTTTTCATTTTAAAGTAAGTCTGTCTCAGCTGTAGTATGGGGTATTCCACTGCACTGTAATTGATAGTTCCAAGGCAATACTGTGAAATTTTTGCATAGCTCTCTTGGTATACAAATACTATTCCATTAATTGTGTTATGGTGTAGTCACATCCAATGCCACGTAACAAAAGTCTCCATCGTTTTCATAGCCAAGCTGAAAGGTAGCTTTCAGGAATGGAATAACTGAAGTAGCAAACCTTTGTGAGACACCCCATGCAAAGTTGCCTGCATGACAGGTAAGCACTCCAGTGATGTTACTGTTCTCCTGTGGTCAGTACAACACAGCAGGGTCAACCTGTGAGATTCTCTCTCTCTAGGCTGAACACAGGGTTGCCACCTTTTCAAATGCCCAAAGTGGGACATTTTGGTACAAACATCACATTTTGCAGGGCAAAGCATACCTCTGGCCATTACAAAGGACAGAACTTCACTTTTTTGCCTAAATAAAAGCTTATTCTTGTAGCATTTTAGTTGCTTATTCCGTTTCTTATAATATTTAGGTGTTTCAGATGCAGAATAACTGTTTTATGCAACTATTACATAAAATATAGGAAATAATTTTGTCTTAAAATCTCAGGACAATTGCCATTTCTTTCAATTTTTCGCAGGACACAACTGCTCAAAGAGGGACTGTCCCTTACAAAGTGGGACAGGTGGTAACCCTAGCCAAAGAGTGACATCTTTTACTTTGCTAGAGCAGTAGAGTGACATGGTCAGCAAGACCATAAATATACTTATTGAGTTTCCACAATCATTCCACAATCATTCCACATATTGCTTCAGGAGAGGGGAAAACATAACCACCATGAGAGAATGTCATACCTTATAAAAGTCCACACTTAATGTTCATGGAATTAAATTTCTACTGCTTTAAAAATACAGTGCAGTGGAATACCCCATACTACAGCTGAGACAGACTTACTTTAAAATGAAAACAGAACAAATTATCTGGGTTACCAGACAAAGCAGACCAGGTGTTATTGTTGATGATGAAATTCTTCACAAGATGATGGATTTTTTGAAAGTTTTCAACTCCCCCCAGCCACAAGACATATTTTATTGCTATTCATTTTGTAGTTTCAATATATACCCATCTAACTGAAATGTAGGATTATCAGCTTCTTCAAAAACATCATTATCTTTTCACCTCCATATCTCATCCTGCTTTGTTGATTCAATTATATGTCCTCAGTCACAAGTACAAGGGATGCATCTGATCTCTTCCCAGTTTAGTGTGAGTGTTACCTGCATGTGACATGTCAAGATACTTTTCTGTGTCTGTACTGTCAACTGGGTATAAACTTTTCATGGTATAATCATTTGTGTGTCTTCCTGTAGCTTTATCACTCCATGTAAGTTTTCAGCTGTATGTTGTACCATTTTCCCCTCTGTCCACAACCTTAAGTTTTGACTTGAAACTGAGACTACTACCCTTATAACATCTATGGCTACTTCGCTCCATTAGTTCCAAATTCTTCTTTACTGACCTTGAAATTCTGCATACCATCTTCATTTCCATTTTCCGAGTTCGTTGGTATAATTTCTAGAAAGTCTCTCACTTCATTGCTGTCATTTTTGTTGATGTATTGGTCCTCCTCTTCAATTTTGACTTACACAGCCTGGAATGATGCATGCTTACATAAATACCACAACTCCATCCTGGACATTGTTGACTCCAGGGCCTTTCCACACTCCACAATCAGTCATTTTGTTATTCGTCTTCCATTTTAGCCCTTTCATTTGTGGAACACAGTTCTTTCCATAGTGTTTAGTGTTAACTGAATTTTCTCTGAACAGTCAGCTTCAACAAATGGTCTCTTTAATGCATGTAATGCTGACCTATGTCTTCCCACTGCCAGGCTCATTCTGGTCCCTTCAGAGCAGGCAACGTATCAGTCAGTTAGAACAGAAAGGAGACTTGGGTTCTGACCAAACACAAGCAGGTATGCACTGTAGAATAGTATGTGTTGCCATCAGACCCCAATCTAAAGCCATTTCCCGGTCAGTTCCACTACCTTTACTCTTAAGATTATTTATTTTATTGTCTGATTGCATCTTTCTAAAAGCCCACTGCAGCAAAGCTTCTATAGACCCATAGTCACAGTTTCAATATTAAGACGTCTTCTAAGTTTCACTACTTAAGCTGTTTTTTTATATACAGATGTTATGCACTTATCATAACATTTGAGCTAGACAGTCTGTGTCCATCCTCTTCATCCTCAAGCACTTAGCTGCAGGCTAAACATTTTGAATTTGGATAACCACCATGCTCCTCCCCTCTAGCATCACAGTATTTCACACAGAAGTGAATCCCGCTGCTATCTGTTTTATTGTTTACTACAGTAATACAACAAAAATGCAGGACTAGATGTTTACACTGTTATTTGACATTATACCTATAACACTAATTAACAGCCAGATACACAATTATTTTGTACTTACACAGACAGAGTAAACAGCACCAATCAGAATAAAAATGCAAACTATGTGTGTACCACTGCTCCAATCTCTGTCACTGAATGTGATCTGTTTATGTGCTCTTGGAGTATTGTCTTCATTGCGACTTACATGGCTGTTTATAAGGAAGATATGTATTACTTACTACTTGTATATATAACTTAAATCTGATGAAGTGCTGACAAGGGTGAAAGTGCTCATCTTTTGTTTTTACTTAACAAACAGTGGATTAAACAAGCAATACCAGCTTAAATCCTGTTTTCTTGTTTTTATAAGAATGCAAGGTAATCTTTAACACGGATCTTACTTTAGTAGTTGACAACAGTCTATTTTAGCAAGTTGTACACCAATATCGTTCCTTTACACTTAGCTTTCTCCTTTTCTTGGTTCCTTAATAGAAGCCAGAGAATTGCAGTGGAATCCCTGACAAAAAGTGGATATGGCCAAAAGATGCACTTTGATTGGTGAGAAACTAAGCCCTGAATAAAAGACCCAAGACTAGTAATCCAGAACAGCCAGAGTAGGCGGTGAAAAGTGATATAACCCCCTGGCAGCTGAACATATTGCACAAATATGCCACTTTACTCTGCAAGTTTTCCTGGTGTTGGGCCACTGGGTAGAAGTCAGAATACGGACCATGGGAGGATAGGCAGCATCCCTTGACATTATCGGAAATGGAGAAACAAGGCAATCTGAGGGAGTGAAAACCCAGATGGCATTTCCTGGATGGATGACTAAGGTAGCCATTTGAAATGTTGTGACCCACTACAGCGAGTCCCAAAACATGGAGACTGAATGGCTGAAAGGCCAGACTTACATATACTATGTCCAAGATGGCCATTTCTGAGAAAAAGAAGTTATGTCCTTACCATAACGTTTCATG
Organism: Protopterus annectens; assembly: GCF_019279795.1. Classification (NCBI taxonomy): domain Eukaryota; kingdom Metazoa; phylum Chordata; order Ceratodontiformes; family Protopteridae; genus Protopterus; species Protopterus annectens. The sequence continues at coordinate 1,199,542,787 of NC_056737.1, forward strand.
TGGAGTGTTCATCTCGCCTTGGTTATTACACATGGGTTCGGAGCCAATCCTCGGCTCCTGCAAGCTCTGCATCGAGAAGAAGCTCGAGATCACCTAATACCCACAATCCCCCTCTGCCTTTACCTCAGATCTAGTTTGCAAGCAAACCAGTCATAGAGAGCACACACATACCAAAAATTACCTAATGATAGGATTATCTATATAGATATATATATATATATACATATATACACAAGTGTATAATATAATACAACTAATGCAACTGCAGAAGGAGAATACTCCAGACCAGGCACCAAATCGAACGTTCTTCCTAAGGGTGGGAAGGGTGAGATGAACACTCCACATGGAACGTTATGGTAAGGACATAACTTCTTTATGTGAGAGTGTTCAATCTCACATGGGTAGCCCTAGCTCCATGATCCTGAGGAACTCAAGGGAGAACGTTCTTGAGCACAGTGGAACCAAAGGTTGCCCTATCCCTAGAAACCCTGTCCACTTTGTAATGAGAGATAAATGTATGTGGTTTAGCCCAAGTAGCAGCCGCACAGATCGTGTCTAATGGTGCGGAGCTAAAGATGTAGACACTGATCTGGTAGAATGTCCTTTGGGTTTGACTGATAATGTTTGATTAGAAGCCTCATAAACGTATGTGATACAATCAGTTAGCCATTTGGAAAGAGTTCATTTCGTAACTGCTACACCCTTTCTGCTGTCAGCAAAAGCTACAAATAGTTGATCAGATTTCCTGTGATCTTTTGTTCTATCCAAATAAAATCTGAGTTGTCTATGGACATCCAGTTTGTGCAACATATACTCCAATTTATTAGAGTGGTTTTTGAAGAAGGTGGGTAATTCAATGGACTGATTAATATTATTAGTAGAGCAAACTTTGGGGAGAAAGGATGGATTAGTGCGAAGGGATACTCTGTCAGAGTGGAAAATTAAATAAGGGTGTTTAATAGAAAGGGCTTGAAGCTCAGACACCCGCCTAGCGGATGTAATGGCCACTAGGAATAGAGTTTTCCATGACAAAAATTTCAATGGGCAAATTGAGGCTGGTTCAAAGGGGGGCAACATCAATTTAGAAAGCAAGAGGTTCAAATTCCACGGAGATGTAGGACTTCTGACTGGTGGTCTGATATGAAAGGATCCTTTTAAAAAGGCTTTACAAAGTCTGTGAGCCATAATAGGCGCACCACATTCTTCCACATGATAGTTAGAAATGGCAGCCAACTGCACTCTTAAAGTAGCAGGAGAAGCTCCTTCATGAAACAATTCTGTCAAGAACTCCAATATCTTGTTCAACGGAGCTATAACAGGGTCCAAATGATGTGAATCAGCCCAGAAGGAAAGCGTTTCCATTTACTGGTGTAGGTCTTTGTAGTGGAAGCTTTATGAGAAGCCACTAAAATATTTTGAACCGCGGTGTAAGGAAACAGACCTGGCTAGGAAGGGAGCAGCCAAGCTGCTAGATGGAGTGATTCGAGAGATGGGTGAGGGACTCCTGATGAGTGGGTCAGTAGATCCGGCTCTGGGTCCAGCATCCAAGGTCCCGGTGATGCAATAGAAAGGGAACCAAATTTGACGAGGCCAGAATGGGGCAATGAGGATTATAGTCCTCTGAAGGTTGTTGGCTTTCTGCAGAAACTTTGCAATCAGGGGAAATGGAGGAAAAGCATATAGGAGACCGCACCAGCGTCCCTGGGGACTTCCCTGGAGGGTAATAGGGCAAAGTAGCTCCTGCATTTGGCGTTCATTGGAGGCAAACAGATCGCAGGAAGGCTGGCCCCATTTGCGAAATATCATGCAATTCGCACTGACTGTTTGAGGGACCACTCGTGAGGCAACAGTATTGCTCTGCTCAGCCTGTCAGCTATGACGTTGGATGACCCGGGATATGCGTTGCGATCAGAAAGCGACCCGTCCGCCCATTGCCAAATTCTCATGGCCTCTCTGCATAGTTGATAAGACCTGGTTCCCCTTGCTTGTTTATGTACCAGACTACGGACATGTTGTCTGTCTGAACTGCAATAGTCCCTAGAGGAAGAAGGGGAGCAAAGTGTTGCAACTAAAACACTGCCCTCAACTCCAGAACATTGATGTGCAGATTGTACTCCAGATTGGTCCATTCGCCTTGGACTGTCTGTCCCTGAAAGATGCCCCCCCACCCTATCAGGGAAGCGTCCGTGGTTATCTGGCCGCTGCGGGTAGCACAAATGGTCTTCCGCTGGACAGGTTGCAAGTCTGTAGCCACCAAGTTAGGTGTGATTTGCATGTGTTTGTTATCAAAATTTCGTGAGTCAAAGGTAGTTGTTGGAATGACCATTGTGCAAACAGGAGCCATTGTAGAACTCACATGTGCAGTCTTCCCAATGGTATCGCAATGAGAGAAGCTGCCATGAGACCCAAGACCTTCAGAACCAGCTTTGCCGGGGACTTTTTGGACGACAGCAGGAGAGAAATGTTGTTTTGAAGTGAGACTATCCTTTCTGTAGGAAGCCTTAGAACCAAATGATACGTATCTAATTCCGCTCCTATGAATAAGATATGCTGTGATGGCTGTAGCAAAGATTTTTCGAAATTTACGGAAATTCCGAGGTGAATACAAAGTTGTAGGGTGTAATCCCTGGCCTGTATTAGTTGACGCCTGGTGGTGGCAGACAGGAGCCAGTCGTCCAGATACGGAAACACCTGGAATCCTAGGCGTCTCAGATGAGACGCTACCACTGCCATGCATTTGGTGAAAACCCTGGGGCTGAGGTCAGACCAAAGGGCAGGGCCGAAACTGATAGTGACTGGCTCCCAGCGGAAGCGCAAATGATCCCTGGGCCTGGCCATTTTGATGTGGTAGTATCGTCTTTCAGATCTATTGAGCACATCCAGTCGTCCTTCTGTAAGAATGGAAGGATCGATTGAAGCGTGACCATTGAACTTCTCCTTCTTGACAAAGGTGTTGAGGTTGCTTAGGTCCAGAATCGGTCTCCAGTCCCCTGTCTTCTTTGGAACTAAAAGAACCTTGAGTAAATCCGAATCCTATTTGGTCCGCTGGGACTGGTTGGATGACTCTTTTTCTAGCAGCTTTGAAATTTCTGTAGCTGCTGGGCCCGCAGATGGGGTGGTACATCTGGGAGTTTTTTCTTTGGAATGGGGGATAGGAATGGTATTTTGTAACCTCTGGTAACAACGCTTTTACCCAGTTGTCTGTAGTAATGTTTTGCCAGGCCTGAGGGTATAAAAGCGACCCCGACTGCCTCCAGAGCAGGACAGTCGGGCCTCCTCTCAGGAGTGCTGAAAGGTTTACCAGGGGTATCCCTGTCACCTTGGTTTTGCGGACCCCTCTGCCGCCCGGGCGTCTTCCACCTCTGCCCTCCTCTGCCTCTAGAGGGGCATCACCCTGTGTGCTTGGGAAAGATCCTTGGGGTTTTGAAACCACATTTTTCCACGTTGCCCTTTGGGGCGGTCTGGAAGGGTGGAAAAATGGACTCCGACAGCAGACAGAGTCTTTCCTCCTGTTCACACGGTAAGGGTCTCCTTTACTTTAGGGCCAAAAGTGTGGCACCATCATTAGTAAAGGAAGACTTGAAGGCTTCCAGAAAACATAAGCGCATCCAGGATTGCCTCTGAAGAGCAATCGCTGAAGCCGCTTTACTCGATCCTTATGATATGAGCCTCATGGATGAGTTAACAATGGATGTAAGGGTATTTAGATGTGCCGAAAATAGAAGTTATGTTCTTACCATAACGTTCCATGTTAGTTGTCTTCTTCTCGCCTTCTTCTTGCTGGATGGGTTCGGCCCCCGGCCGGCTCGTCGACCGGAGCCCCCCACCGCCACTCTAAAGCTCGAGAGTTGGTTCCACCGGCTCGAGGCTCCCCTTATATCCCACAATGCTAGGCGAGAGTTACCTCAGATCTCGTTTGTAAGCTAACCCCAGCTTATAACAGAAAAACAGTATAACTGTGAAAACATAGAATCCACCTCTAACAACAGGAAGAAGAAGGGTGACCTATATCCTGAACAGGAAATATGCATAATAGCATATAGCTAAGAAAGAGGTGGTAGAAAGAGAGGTCACGATCACAACTCCTCTAGGTCTGTCCAGGCCAGGGGGAAGGAGGGTGGGCCGCAAGAAGGCGAGAAGAAGACAACTAACATGGAGCGTTATGGTAAGAACATAACTTCTATATGTTAAGTTGTCTATCTCGCCTTCATTCTTGCTGGATGGGACCGTCCCTAGCACCTTGTCCCGGGTGGCCTAACGGAACAGACTCCTGAGAACAGTGGAACCAAAATTAGCTCTATGCCTAGAAGCTAAATCCAACTTATAATGGGAAATAAAAGTGTGAGGAGTAGCCCAAGTAGCCGCTGCACAAATGGTGTCAATAGGCAGTCTGTCTTGGAAGGCTAGAGAAGTAGCCAAAGCTCTGGTGGAATGGGCTTTAGGTTTATTAGGCAGTTTTGGTGTCTAATCTCATAAACAAGGGTAATCAGAGATGTTAGCCATCTGGATAAAGATACCTTTGAAACTGGAAGTCCCTTTCTGCTTTCCATAGGAGACAAACAGCTGATCAGATTTTCTGAATTGTTTCGTCCTGTCCAAGTAGTACCTTAATTGACGATGAACATCCAGGCAGTGTAATTTTGTTCAGACCTATTTGAATACTCCGGAAAAAGACAGGAGGTCAATGCATTGGTTTAGATTTGATGTTGAAACCACCTTAGGCAAAAAGGACGGGTTAGTTCGTAAGGAAACTCTGTCCTTATGGAACACAAGGTAAGGAGAACGACAACTGAGTGCTTGAAGTTCTGAAATTCTTCTAGCTGATGTGATAGCCACCAGAAAGAGAGTTTTCCATGATAACTTTAAGGAACATGAAGCTGCAGGTTCGAAAGGGGAAAGAATCAAAGAAGCAAGAACTAAATTTAGGTCCCAAGGAGAAGGAGGATTTCTTACAGGAGGTCTGAGAAGAAAAACTCCTTTCAAAAAGGCTTTGCAGAGTTTGTGGGACATTAGGGCAGATTCAGAAATACCCACATGGAAATTAGAAATAGCTGCCAATTGAACCTTAAGAGTAGATGGAGATGAACCTGCATGGAAGAGTTCAGCAAGAAAATCAAGGACTAGTTGGATGGAAGCGGTGAAAGGATCTATGTCCCTTCCTTGTGCCCAACATGAGAAGCGTTTCCACTTACTCAAATAAATCTTTAGTGGAAGATTTATGGGAAGCTATCAAAATATCTCTAACAGAGTGAGATAATTGAGGAAGCCTGGCTACGGTTGGAAGTGGAGGAACCAAGCAGTGAGGTTCAGAGAGGGAGGGGCGATGAAACTGACCCGACTGATGGATCAAAAGATCTGGAACTAGGTCCAGATTCCAGGTCGCTCAAAAGAAATCGATGTAGAAAGGGGAACCACACTTGTCGAGGCCAGTAAGGAGCAATGAGGATCAATGAGGCCTTCTGAGCGATAGCTTTCTGTATTACTTGAGAGATCAGTGGGAAGGAGGAAATGCATACAGAAGTCCCGGGCCAAACTTGGACTAGCGTCCCTGCTGGGTTGGCCTGGTAAAGGGAATAGAGTGAAGTATTCTCTGCACTTGCTGTTTTGGGGAGTAGCAAAAGATCGCAGCAAGGCTGACCCCACTTGAGAAATATCTCTCACTACAGAGTCTTTCAGAGACCACTCGTGAGGCATGAGAATAGCTCTGCTCAACTTGTCCGCAATGTGATTGGACTTCCGGGATGTGCGTTGCTATCAGAAAACGCTGAGAAGAAATCGCCCATTGCCACAGTCTGAGTGCTTCTCGACACAGGGGTATGATCTGGTTCCGCCTTGTTTGTTGATGTACCACACTACAGACATATTGTCTGTCTGGATTGCAATCGTTCCCAAGGGAAGAGAGTCTTGAAGGGCTTGCAACGCTAAAAGCACTGCTCTCATCTCCAGAACATTTATGTGCAAGTGGCATTCGTTTGGTTGCCATGTGCCCTGGACTGTCCTGCCCTGATAATGCCCCCACCCGATCAGGGAGGCATCCGTTGTCAGAGTAGCAACGGAGGAGGTGGAACAAATGGTCTCCCAACAGGAGCTGGGGAAGACATCCACCACATGAGATGCTTTTGCACGCGTGATCATAATGGTGTGAGACATTGGAAGTTCCTGGTATGACCATTGAGAAAAGAGCATCCACTGAAGGATCCGCATGTGGTATCTGGCCAATGGGAGAGGTATGGCGCTGCCATGATTCCCAACACCTTTAGAACTAACCTGGCTTTGGCTCTGTTGTTGTTGAGAAGAAGTGACACCAATTTTTGAATGTCTGATATCCTTTGGTTCGTTAGTGTTGCAGACATGTTTACAGTATCTAAATTTGCCTATGTAGGTAATACGACAAAACAGACTTTCGCAATTTATTGAGATACCCAGTCTTTGACAGGCGAAAAGTGTAATCTCTGGCCATCAGAAGGAGATGCTTGGTGGGAGCTGTGAGGAGCCAGTCGTCCAAATATGGAAACACCTGGAATCCTTGTCGTCTCAGGTGAGAAGCTACCACTGCCATGCATTTGGTAAACACCGGGGCAGTGGTGAGACCAAAGGGCAGGGCCCTGGATTGAAAATGACTGGTTCACAGCCTGAAGCGGAGGAAGCTTCTGGAGCGTCTGTTCATTTTATGTGATAGCAGCGTCCTGAAGGTCTATAGAGCACATCCAGTTTCCTTTTCCCAATAGGGAAGAATGGATTGCAGCGTGACCATCCGAAATCTTGTTTTCTTGACCGATCTGTTCAAGATACTGAGATCCAAAATTGGTCTCCAGTCCCCTGTTTTCTTTGGAACTAAAAAGAACCTTGAGTAGATTCGGATCCTTGTTGGTCTGCTGGCACTGGCTGAATAGCTCTTTTGCAAGCAGTTTTGAAATTTCCAAAGCTGCTATATCCCTTTGAGCGGGTGGAACATCTGGAAGAGATTTTTGATTGACTTGGAAGCGAAGAAAGGGAATAGAATAACCTTGAAATAATGGACTGTACCCATTTGTCTTGTGTCAGTGATAGCCAGGCTTCTGGGTACAGTGACAATCTTCCCCCGACTGCCTCCGAAGATGGGCAGTCGGGCAACTCAGGGATGCTGAAAGGGCTTATCGGAAGACGTTTCTCGATTGCCCTGGTTCTGCGGACCCCTCTGCCTCTAGGGCGACATCTACCATTGTTGTTCCCCTCTGCCTCTGGCGGGAACCGACTCTGTCGTCAGGCGAAGTCCCTTGAGATTGTTTACGGAACCACATCTTTCCCCTTCTGGCCTTTGGGGTAAGGCCTAGAAGGAGGAAAAACGGACTCCGGCGGCAGAAAGGGTCTTGCCATCCGTCTCGCACCTAGTCAGGGTTTCTTTCACTTGTGGACCAAAGGATGATCCATCAAAAGGGGAGTTTGTGAAAGACGTCTTGAAAGGTTCATAAAGTTGCATAGCCGCATCCAGGCGTGTCACATAAGGCTACCCCTGTTCCTGCTCTGCTCGCTCCATCGGCCGCATAAGAGAGGAGGCGCATGGAGGAGTTGGAAATAAATTAAGGATAGCCAGCTGCGTGTTCATTTTTTCTTGAAACCCGCAGCTGTAGGGTCCTTTAGCATTTCACTCGCTTCTTTGATCAAGTCCCTTTGAAGGCAGTGAAATGGCACAGGTAATTCAGCGAGCATAGTAAATGTCGCTGAGGAGAACATCCGCTTCCCTATCCATGGACCTAGATTCCTTGTTAGGTGGATGGACAGGCACTGAAGGATCAGCCAATTCCTTCTTTGTGGCAGCTACCACCATAGCACCCACAGAGACTCCTTTTGATAAAAATTCCTTGTCTGCTGGAGCTGTGATGAATTTGGAGGGTCTCCTGGGAGTGGGGTCCACTGAATCAGGAGCCGTCCATGCCTTTTTAGCAACCACCTGCATGAGGGGGTCGGGGGGACACCCAGGAGGTGGAAGGGCGAGCCAAACGCCTCAAGATACACAGATTCGTCCTCCGAAGGGTTGAGGGCTGGCCAATTTCCCCTCTGTTTAAGGATCTCTAGAATGTCTGCAAAAGAGACATCTTCAGAAGAGGAACGGGGGGAACCCTCAGAATCATCGAGATCTGTGTCGGACGTGATAGACTCAGGTGAGTCAATGTGCTTCCTCTTGCACTTCCTCTTCCGAGGGGCTCTTCTGCCAAATCAGGAGAGGCCTCGAAGAGGATGAAATCCCACAGGGGCTCCTGAGGAGTTGGCTCTCTGCGGTCCGGGATGAGGGAGTGAGTCGACTTACCCTGAGGCAGCATAGAGGGAGGGGCGGAGCCGACTGTGGAGTAGAGCCAGGCTCTAACACACTCCGCATGACCTCAGCACCCCTGTCAGGCAGAGCCAGAGGTCCCGCTCCGAGGAGCTAAGACCCCCCTCGGCACCGACAGTGATGGCTCGAGGCCGATGTCGGAGCCGAACTCACCAGCCAAGCACCGAGAGGGAGAGGGGTGGACAAGGGTCGATGCCACTCACCTCGGAGCCGGCGAGGGAAGTCCGGCGCCGAGATTCCTCCATGGAAGAAACGGAGCCGGACGACGGAGCGAAGACAATTGTCTCGGCTCGAGGTGACTCCCTCGGTTCCATGACCCGGCTCCGAGCTCAAGAGAGTCGAAGGAGGAAGGAGTTGATGGACGGAACAGGCACCGACTGATGAGTCGGGCTCTGAAGCATCTGGGCCAGTGCCTCAGACTTAAGTAGTCGACTCACCACCCTCTGAAGGTCATGATCGGACAACCTCGATGACCTAGAGGAATGAGACCTTTGGCTCCGTTCAGACAGCAGGGAGAACCTGGAGCCGAATGAACGGAGCCAAGAGAAGGTGACCTAGACCTCTTTCTGGTTGTCGGCTCCGAAGATCTTGTCGGAGCCGACACGGACCTCGATAACCTCGGCTCCGGCCGAGCCACAGAAACTGTGGACTGAGTCTTATCGGCTCCAGCGAGCCGATAAAGGCAAGGTTGAACAACCTGAGGTCTCGGCTCAGAAGCGGAGCCGAGACCTCGATGCCTTGGAGGGCTTCCTGTTGAGACAGACAGGGAATCCTCAGGCTTCAACAAGCCTCTCAAAATGAGCTTGTTTTTCTTTCCTGCAGGACCCTGGGGCTGAAGCCATGGCAGACAGCACAGGAGTCCTGCAGGTGCAAAACCCCAGACAATAGACACAAGAAGTGTGGCGTCTGTCAGAGACATTTTCTGACAGCACACATCACACTTCTTGAATCGAGACCTTTGCTTCTTTAGACATAGCCTAACTGGTGAACACAAACACACACTCAAACACACCAGTTATACCCTGTCAGAAAAAATTACTTTAGTAGAAATACTAAAATAAAGTACAATAAAGTACAATAAACAGTAGCTTAAACTACACAAACACTCCTAGGAAGAAGGCCCAAGGCCCAAGGGAAGAACTAAAAGTTCTTTCAAGAAAAGCAGGAAAAAGTTGGGATAAAGTACAATGAACTACACTAATAGGACAATAATTAAACTAAAAAGGAAACAGAGTGACTTTTAATAGAAAAAGCTTAAACTCACCAGGAACCGGTAGAACAACCAACCTCGAGCTGTAGCGGCAAAGCGAGATCTGGGGTAACTCTCGCCTAGCATTGTGGGATATAAGGGAGCCTCGAGCCGGTGGAACCAACTCTCGAGCTTTAGAGTGGCAGTCGGGCCGAGGTCGGCTCCGAACCCATCCAGCAAGAATGAAGGCGAGATAGACAACTTAACATCCTTCTCTGAGACAGCAGCATCTGTAGTACCCCGGAGGGTATCTCCCAACTCTTTGACTAGATCCCTCTGTAAGCGTGTAAAATGAGTCAAATAGTTCAGGGAACGCATAGAAAAAGCTGCTGAACTAAAAATGCGCTTCCCGTATCTGTCCATAGTCCTAGAATCTCTGTTAGGCAGATGGACAGATGAGGAAGACACCGACATCTCCTTTTTCGTGGCCGCTGCCACCATGGCGTCTACTGGGACTCCTTTAGTGAGGTAAGCCTTGTCCTGGGGTGCAGTGATGTACTTATTAGGCTTCCTAGGGACTGGTTCCACCGTGTCAGGTGTCTCCCACGCCCTTCGAGCAATCAACTTCATTAACTCATCGAAGGGCGGAGTGACCCAGGAGGAGGAAGGGCGAGCACCAAATGCCTTCAGCAAGACTGACTCATCCTCAGAAGGGGGGAGGGACTGCCAGTCACCTCTCTGTTTTAGGATCTCCAAGATGTCAGAAAAGGAGACATCTTCTGAAGGTGACTTAGGGGACCCTTCTGACTCATCCAAGTCAGTATCGGATGTCAAAGATTCTTGTGGAGAATCTAAGTGTCTCCTCTTACACAATCTTTTCCTAGGGACTTCTTCGTGGGGAGCATCCGAAGAAGCCTCCGAGGAAGAGGGGGCACCCTCCAGGGGTGGCTGAGACACCGGTGCTCGACGCTTGGATGTAGCCGTGGGTGCAAAGGAGGATAACGGTCCTTTATGGGGAGGAGAAGCTGTTTCTGCTGATGTGGTTGTCTGGGTAGACAACACCTTCCTCATGAGGTCGAAGGCCCCCGGGTCCCGAGTCGAGGTATCTCCCGGTTCGAAGAAATGGGAAGAATCCCAAACAGGCACGAAGGCACCGACCCGAGGCGGAACCGAGTCGATCCGCGCCGAGGCCCGAGAGGAGCGTCGGAACGAAACATCGGTCCGACTCTCGTCCCGGATCAAGGATGGATCTTGGCTCCAAGACTCGGTACGGATCGGACGGAGTCGAGGTGAACGAGCCGACCGAGAAAGGCGGTTCTGGCACCGAGGGCTCCACAATCAGCAGCTCAGCTTCTTCCGGCTCCGAAGACTGGACAGGTCTCGGAGGAGGAACAGATGGAGATAGTGGAAGGCCTTCAAGTCTCGACACCAATTGAGAGGAGACCGAGATGAGCTTGGATAAGGCCGTATTCTCCATTAACTTCTGCACCACGCGGTCTACATCGGTGTCGGAGAGGGGTCTGGAAGAACGAGTCGAAGGGATCGAAGACGGAGCCGACCTCAACAGAGTCGGTGGAGGGAGCTCCATCACTGGTTCCAAGACTCGAGGCTCGGAAACTGCCAACAGTTGAACACTCGGCCCCGAAGTCTGTGGAACCGGTGATGCAACTTTACTCGAAGAGCTTGGAGCCGATGACTTGGGCTCTGACGTCTTTGATTCCTTCGAGGACTTGGATGCCTGGTCAGAAGCATCCAGAGCCTCCTGAAAGGAAGGTTTTAATAAACCCCTGTCCATTAATTTCCTGCGCCTATCTGTCATGACCCTCCCACTGAAAGAATGACAAATAGAACAGTCTTCTTGCAAGTGGAGAGGGCCAAGACAGTAGACACAGGAAACATGGTTGTCAGTTACTGACATTTTTTGCCCACACTGGCAACGCTTGAAACCTGATTTGGTCTTTTCAGACATGTCAAGGTAAGTAGAAATATAGTCAAATCCAGAAAAAAACAGTCAAGTCCGGTAAAATTGTCAAATCCAGTAATGAGTCAATCCAGTTGTCAAATCCAAAGAGTGGAGGTAGGCCCCGAAGAGAAACCTGACTAAGTTTTATAACTTAAACGGAACCGAGATTTCCCTATACCTTACCACACTCACACAAAATATTAATAAACAGTTTCTAATACTAAAGTACCAGAGAAAAAGCAAGAATAAAATTCTAAATCTTATCTGAGGTGCTCGAGCTCGACCCAGTGATGCGAACGCTGCAGCGGCAAACTAGATCTGAGGTAAAGGCAGAGGGGGATTGTGGGTATTAGGTGATCTCGAGCTTCTTCTCGATGCAGAGCTTGCAGGCGGGATCGGCTCCAAACCCATGTGTAAGAACAAAGGCGAGATTGAACACTCTCACATTATTCTGTTTTCTCTGAGGTATGGTGATCTCAGAGTTGGTATATATAACTTTGGGGGGGGGGAGTGGCGGGGGTTAAAGGAGAACAGTGATCTTTGAGATCTGCTCTTCTCATGGATTTTCAGTCTTTTAGTTTTTTCTGGCTTATCAGCGCTCAGCATTTTGAGTGCCAAAATTTCAATAGGGAGCCAATGACTAAGCATATTTCTGTAGGATCAAAAATGTAGAGGTATGTACAGAGATGAAGCCACAACAGACAGACCTGTTGAGGCCAAATCCAATAGATAAGCATGGCTGCTCTGTGAGCATGATCTTGAAGTTGTTCTCTGTGGCTTTCTTTGGGAATCAGTGGGAAGAGACAAAAAGGGTACAGTAGTCCTGATGGCCAATTACAGATTATAGCACCCCTGGACCACTGCCACACAAGGAAGATAAGGAAGAAGAAGTAACTTAAAAATTGTAACAAAATATTACATTTAACAAGACTGAAGAGCCTGAGGCCATGTTCCAGTGCTGTCAGCAATGTGAACTGTAAAGGAAATCTGGGTAATTTAGCCAACACAAAGCATGATAGGAAGATGAGAAGAAGCTGTTGCCTGGGAAGCTTGTATTGCTGAGCTGACTTGAGACTGTAGCTAAGTCATAGAGGTTAAAGATGATGGGCGTCTCTAAATACAGCATTACCAAATTCTTCATCATTATTATTGAGTAAGTTTTGAGGTGGCTCTCACTTGCTTATTCAGCAATCAATAACTTTTTTTTTACAGTTTCTGATGGTCTCTTCATGGTCACAATGTTTCTGACACTGAAACACTTTGGTAGATTATATGTATGTACCAAATGCCAGGTATACTCGGAGATCAAAGGCATGCTGAAAATAAGACTAGGTTTAGGTCTGCTGTTCTTCAGGTAAACTTTATTAACTGTCAACAAACTGCAGCTGAGTGACGTCTCCAGGCATTTCTGCAGTTACCTCCTACTGCTCTTCTAGGCGTCAAATATTGCATGTTCATATTTGCATGAATAATTTCAAAACCATGTTACATACAAGGTATCAGAATATTTTATCTTGAAGCATACATGGTGGCAAACACAATTGTTTTGATATTTGAACTCTGTAAATGAGCATTTGTTAATACTGTAAGGTGATAACTTTATTTTTTTAAAGGCTGAAGCCACACCCACTGGGAGTTAAAGGTACACACTCAAAAGAGCTCTACCAGAGGGAATGAGTTAAAGACAGAAATACATTGAGTGTCTTTATTTCTTGAACTAGAATATTGCTTCTGCAGTCTGTACATAGAAACATTTCTAAACTGAAGATATAGTTTCTTTAAAACGTTTTGCTTCTTCTTCTTGTCACGTTCCCTGAATCTGTGAGGACCTTATTAGAATGACTCTTCTTAATGTCCTTATCTAGAATGTTAACGCAATAATGTCCAGAGCTAGTGAATTCAACAGTCGCTGTTTGTTTAAACATCACTGCTTTGTCATTTTCCATGTCCAGGACTGTTCCTGTCCTTTTTAAAGGCACCTTACTCATCAACAAACATACCTCACCTAGAGTTACTTCTATTTCACTACTACACTTAACCTATCCTGATGTCATTGATATTTTCAGTCTGTTGGTGGGATCACTATTTTACATCTCTGAAGCCCTGCTACAAGGTAAATCTGTTTCCAGTATTAGTTCCACCTCACTCTAAATTTACTAATATGGCTATCTAACACTTATTCAATGAATGATGTGTTTGCGCACAAGTGTGCGTGTGTGTGTGTGTAAGTGTGCAATAATGCTCATACAGTATCAATCAACGCTGACTCAAAAGGCTATACTACAAAAACCTTTGCATGTTCAACTGGCACTGGCAAATAAAGTTATGCTGCATTCATCTTTGCCTTTAGATACTTTGCTTTCCCTCTTTATTTTAACTTGTTCACCTCTGTGTGGTAGTCCTTAGTTCAGTGATAGCTGTTCTGGTGTACAGAACACTTGGATTTCCTGCCATACTAATCCAGTGGATTTGCGCCCGGTAATAGTGGTCTCACTGAGATCTTTTCTCTGCCCAGCGTTTTACTTGAACTGCTCTGAGCAATAAGCTGTCTCCTGACTTATGTTCATGGATGCTTGTTACAGTACCTGATGCCTTTTTTTCTGAAAATGCATTTTTGTGCTGACTTTACTCTGGTAAAAGTTCAGAACATGCTGTTAAGGCTACCTATCTTTTACTTTTAAGTGTATGGCAGCTGACTGTTTAAAGTAAGCTTCATACTTATGCATCTGACTACATCTGCTGAAAATCACTTAGATAATCTGGCAGAGAAATTGCACTGTGTTTGATAATCAAAGCCGAATTAGGGCATGCCTCAGAAACCTGATCCTTCACCTCTCTCAACAAAATAGTAGCATCAATTTAAGTTATTAAAGAAAACATACATTCTCCTGAGTTCAAATCCTTTGCTGAAATCTACTTTACAATGTCTTTTGGTCCCACCGCAAAGACGTTTTCATATTTACAGCTCAATAACGCAAGCCAGAATCAACCTAATTTTTCCAGTTCTCAAAGGAAATGTTTTCATGAAACTCTGGTTACAGGTAGGATTCTGTAGTTGGAAGCTATCCTCTGCTACCAGTGAAAGGCTGATCGAATTAGCCAACTTGCCCAGGGAAAACAACAGGGACACACACATATATACACACACACACACACACACAAACACACACACACACACACACACACACACACACACACACACACACACACACACACACACACACACACACACACACACACACACACAGTTACTCTCTCTCTCTCTTTCTCTCTCTTTTTCTTTTTCTCTCCACCCTGCCCCCATTCTCTCTGTCTTCTCACCCCTGGCTGCAGCTTTAAATAGGACTACTACCACAGTTGCACTATACATAAAGCAAGTAAACCCCTAAAACCAAACAATCATGCATGTGGCAAACTGAATGAGAGTTTATAAAAAATATTAAAATACATATGCCACTGAAATTTATTTATTATTTATTTTACATTTGTTTATCGGGAAAGTCCAACTGGTTGCAAATCCCATTTTCAGAGGAGGCCTGGGGAGAAAAGCTCCACAGCAGTTTACAGCAATACACAATGTTATAAAAACGTACAACCATAATATAGTAAATAAAAATGTACAACAGTAATATAGTATACAAAAATGTACAAGGAATTTTTGAAACATGAAATTACAGAGATTTACAATGAGAAGAATATTGATAGTCAGGCCTAGAGTGTAATAGCTGATGTCACATAGGTTGAAGGGTATATTGTCTAAAATAGTAAAAGGGCGAGCATGTTATGTTTATTATAACTGAGTTAGGTTTTCCTGTTATAGTATTAATATAGATTCTCAGAGCTGAATCTGCTTGCATTGGTCACTCTAAATCTACGTTGTTTAGTAGGATATTTACATGGATACCTGAGGCAGGAAAAGTAGAGATGAATTTGGTAAAGGGAATGAGATTCATTTTTTAGTTTAAGAATTTGGAGTATGGATTAGGAAGATGGGAAGGGAGGGGTAAATTTATAGGGGGAATTGGACTAAGAAAGTGAAAAGACTGGTTTAGGCTAGATGGTTTGGGGGTGGGGGGGGTGGAAGGATAAGTAGGTTTAGAATTATAAGAATAAAGGTTTATTTATGTACGTTTGATATGACCAGTAAGAAGTATTAGAACTGTGAAGAAGAAAAGTGGAAGGTGGGAAAGGAAGGAAGTTTAAGGATTGTCATATTATTTTCAAATTGTTAGATTATTTTCATCTACAAAATTGCTACCTTCAAAGTAACCATCATTAAAAATGCTCCCCGTCTGAGTTTGCTACCATCAATGTTAAGCATGTTAGCATCATAGAGCAATACGATGATCATACCTCTCAAATATACAGATTTTCGCACAATATCCAGATTTTTGCCTAATATGTTTGGTACATTTTTCATACATTTGTTGTTTTCTGGCAAATTGGTGGCAAATTATTAAAGACTGAAGTTAGAAAATAACGACAGACATTTGACTTTCAGACTTCATACCCTTCAGAGTATTCATGATAATGCAATACCTGTTATTCTATCAACTTTCTAAGTTTGTAAGAGCAATATTTAAAAATTGTCCATATTTTTGAGCCTTTATATGACTTTTATTTATGGTTTTGTCCAGATTTCTTGCTCTAAGAGGTTGAGAGGTATGACGATGATTTGGCATTTTTTAAGATATGCTCCAGAATCTGTAACTCTCTGCTCTCTTCCACTTCTGTATGTAATCACTTAATCAGAAACCTCTTTCTTTATTTCAGTAACAGTTATGTTTACTGCTTCACATGTGCTCTGCAGCCATGCAGTCAATGCTGTGGGATTAGTTTAACAGTTTACTGAAAGATCTGATGCTGTCAATTTTCATTCATTCCTCAACTATTGGGTTTGGATCCGATCCTCAATCCAAGTCAGACATTACTATAGCTCATGGCCAATAAAAAGCCCTCAAGCTCCTACCCGTAATGCACCAATCCCTTACATACTTCAGATCTCATTTGCTGCTTTCATGAAATAGATGTCATCTCAGCTCTCAAGCTTATTTAGAGATAAATGTTTTTTTCTTGGTTATTTCTCTATACATATATATTTTTTTACACACACACACACACACACACATATATATATATATATATATATATATATATATATATATATATATATATATATATACACCATTGTTGGTATTTTCATAAATATTCCCCCTTTTCTGTTTAACTTTTTTATGCTTTTCAGTGTACTCTTGCATGCCATTGCTGGTACTTTTTCCTTCCTTGCCCTTATTACTTGTTCTTAGCTTAAATTTTTTTTTCATCTATTTTTTTTCTTTCTTTTTTCGAAGATATCTGAAAAAGGCCCTTCAGGGTTTAAGAAGGGTAAAAACTGTTGCCATAAGTTTCCACTCTCAGATGCACATGAGCTATGTGTGTATTGCCTGAGCTCACATCACCTGAATATAGATTGTTCTATTTGTGAAAATATGAATGCAGAAGCTACTGCAGATCATAAGAACAAGTTGATATTAAAAGGTCTATTACTGCTGCCTTTTTGGAAGCAATTACTGGGGCTAAACCCCTAAAACTACATCTAAGGAGACTTCAAAAAAGTCCTCGAGACAGTCTGGATCTTCCACTCTGTCATAGATGGAACCTCCTAAAAAGAAGCATAGGATAGATCCGAAGGTTTCTGTATCGAAGCTGACTCCCTGATCTTCTAAAACTTCTTTGGATCCAAGTTCGTCAGATCCAAAGCTTCTTCCAAGAATTCAATATTCACCAACCATTCACCTGGTGCTGCCTAGGGTCCCATCTCTATTTTTGAAAAGACGGCATTCAAAGTCTCCTTCTGTTGCATCCTCTCATTCTTTCAGGAATCTCACTGAAGCTAATGTGGATAGGATGATGATGATATTTCTCTCAGTGCAGATTCAGATGGGTGCTCTCCCAGCTCCTATCCCTTTGAGTCAAGAAGCCTTGGTTTGCTCTACCCCTCCACTATCAGCTCCATCTCTGATCTGACAGTCCATTTCAGAGCGATTAGATCCGAGTTTACCGAGGCCATCTGGGTCAGATCTGTGGATATTTTTATCTTTGGATCTGAGGGTTTTTCTGAGCACTCCAGCTCAGACGAGTTTGAAGCTGGATAACTCTCACAGCCATAGCATCCCTGCCAGATCCGAGGTGTTGGAGTTGACTCCAAAGTTGTGTGAACCATCTCTGCCCCTTGGACATAGCTCTCAAACTGTTAGCAAAAAAAAAATCTAGACAAAACCAAAAATAAAAAAATAATGGGGGGGTGTCTCCAAAAATAGGGACTCATTTTAAATAATGTTCTTATAAACTTCTAAAGTTGCTAGAACAAAAGGTCTTGTATTACCATGCATTTTTATGAAGGATATGAAGTCTGAAACTCAAATGCCTGTCATTATTTAGTGAATTCAGTCCTCACTGATTTGACAAAAAAATCCAGAAAACTACAAATTTTATGAAAAACAGACCAAAAAATAGGAGGCAAAAATCTGAACAGTTGAGTGGTATACCCTTGCAGCCTCGGCTTTTCACAGCTGGCTCCAACCGTTGCCTTGGGTGGAATGTCCTCAGGACAGATGGAGCTGATGGAGTGGAAGGGTGGCTTCTCTGCTCTGTTGGCTCTTTCTTCCCAGGACATTCTGCTTTTGAGGTTGTGGAGACAGTTTTCTCTACCTTAGTAGGAAGGACAATTTTTCCCCCTCAGATCTCCCTTCAGGATCTCATGTGTCTCTGTGCCCTGAGCCTCAACATTTGACTCCACAGGGACAGCCAGCCCAAACTCTCCAGGCTTCCCAGCAGGGTATTACCATCTCTTATGATACTTCTCTGGAACATCCCACCAAAGAAGTACCTCAGAAGAGAAAGTGCAAAAGGAGGCACTTAGATTTTTCCTGGGAATCTATCACTGAAGATGCCAATTTTGATGAAGGAGAAGGATCCCCAAGATCACTACCTAAAGACATCTCATTTGGAGACAGCCTAAAGATTGGGCTGCTCCTCCCAAGTCCTTCTCCAAAGGAATTGGTATTCCTGGGGACAACTTTAATCTCGCCCATCTACCTCCTGGTTAATTGCACCCACTGATGAGCTCATTGCTTTGATCTCCAAGTGGACATGGAAGGATTCTGACTTACTGAACCTATTCCCAGGAGACAGGATCAGATTCTGGCACCACCTGCAGGAAGGGAGTCCTGGAGTAAGGGAGTACCCGTAGATGCTATGGTCATGGCAGTGGCCACTAATAAGGAACTTGTGGAACAAAGTTCCACTGTTCATCCCCCTAACATGGAGTCTACGGCTTTGGACAGATTGAGGAACTGTGTCTATGATTTAGCGACCTTTGGTCTTAGGTCATTGAACTAGCCGGCACATTTCATTAGGCTACAAAGAGATTTCATAAAAGAACTATCAAAATCTCTTTCAGGGACCACTATTTCTGAGACTAAGGCTTTTGTGGCCTCACAGTTGGTGACCCTACAGTCCATTTCAAACTTGTCCATGAGGCTTATCTCTCATGCTGCAGCAGGTTCAGGCATTTCTGTTAGGAGGCATGCCTGGATGTGCTTGTGTGAATTTAAGGAGCCTTTCAAGTCCTCTTTTGATAATCCTTCCTTTGACAGAACCTCCTTATTCAGCCCCTAAGTGAAGAACACACTCTCCAGGGGTGAAAAAGATGGAAAGACTCTCTCCTCTGTGCAGTACATTTTTCGACTCTTCAAAGGACCTTTTCTAGTTACCAACAAGGAGGACGAAAAATGCGGCTCAAAAAAATCTCAGGGTCTTTTCCAAGATCCACTTGGAAATAATTCACCCAGAGGCTGAGGGGGGAACTCAAATGGAAGACACCTCCCACGTGGCAGAGGTGGCCCAAAAAAACAAGGGTCTAAAGATTCTTTCTCTTATAAAACCTATCAGTGCTTCTGAAACGAGGTCCAATTATCCCCTTGTGGAGGCATTCAAGGGTCATTTATCCCTGCACCAGAGAGCCTGGTTAGACATCATAAAAGATATGTGGGTGCACAGGATCATTGCCAGAGATTATATCATTCCCTTTTCCCTTCCATCTCAATCCTCATGCAAGTTTCCCAGTATTCCATCCAATAAAAGGGAAACAGCAGCACCGAAATACAAAAGCTTCTAGAAAAAAGAGTCATCCAAGAGGTCTCACCAGTCCAAATAGAATTCAGAACTTACTGAAGATTCTTTTTAGTGCCAAAGAAAACAGGGGACTGGAGACCATTTTGGATCTCAGCAACTTGAACAATTCAGTTCACTTTGACACACAAAGTTTCGGATGGACATGATTCAGTCCATTTTGCCCTTTTTGGGCAAGGGCAACTGGACGTTCTTGACAGACCTTCAAGATGCATACTATCACATAAAAATGAACAGACAATCCAGAAAGTACTTACACTTCTGCCTGGTAGCCAGTCATTACCAGTTTGGACCCCTGCCCTTTGGCCTCACCGCAGCTGCCAGGGTGTTCACCAAATGCATGGCAGTGGTAGCAGCTCACTGCAGACTGCAGGGATTCTGAGTGTTTCCCTATCTAGATGATTGTTTCTTCACTACCCTGACCAGGCATCTACTCATAAAAGCAAGAAATCAAGCAGCCCAAACCTGCCCCCTTCTACGAATTACCATAAATTACAACAAATCTCATTTAAAACAGGTGGTGCAGTGGTGCAGCAGTTAATGCTGTCACCTCACAGAAACAGGTTCTCTGGTTCAATTCTTGGCTGGGGTGCCTTCTGTGTGGAGTTTGCATGTTCTCCCTGCATTTGCGTGGGTTTCCTCCGGGTACTCCGGTTTCCTCCCATATTCTAAAGACATGCTTCTGGAGCATTTCTCCCCAGGCCTCCACTGAAAACAGGATCTGTGGAACCTAGTCGGACTTTCCTGGTCAACAAATGTTAAATAAATAATAAAAAAAAAAAAAAAAAACCTTCTCAGATACTGGAGCTTATAGGAACAGTTTTCAACACTGTTTCAGTAATGGCTTCTCTTCCTCTAGAAGAGTGCAAACTATCAGATTCCAGGTCAGGAAAATAGTTCACAGTACCAAAACGTCATCCCGACTGATTCTTCAAGCCTTGGGGTCAGTGTCAGCTGGCATAATTTTAGCTCCCCTAGCAAAATTTCATATGAGAATTCTTCAATGGATGCTAGCAACACAATGATCAATTCTGTATCAACAAATGTCAGTCCAAGTAAAAGTCACTCAGGCATGCAAGAAATACCTTTGCTGGTGGATTTGATCACATCAGGTTCTACAAGGCCATCCTTTTATTCCCTCTCAACTGAAAGCCATAGTGACCACAGACGCATCCCGAATCGGGTGGGGGCACTTCCTGGGGAAAAGAGTTCACGGCACTTGGTCCCAAAACAGGCCAACATGCATAACAATGTCCTGGAAATGAGAGCAGTACAGGCCTTTCAGGACTCTCCTTTTGGGATAATTGTGATTCAAACAGACAAATATGTTAGTAGTTTGGCACATCAACAAACGAGGAGGAAACAAATCTTACCCCTTGTGTCAAGAATACCTCAGAGTGTGGCAATGGGCAGTCTCATCCAACCACTTTCTAATAGCAATGTACATTCCAGGGAAGTCCAGAGTGACAGCAGACAAATTCAGCAGGTCCATTTTACTACCTCATGAGTGGCCCCTCAACAAGAAAGTGACAGAAATGCTTTTCCGTCAATGGGGCCAGCCTTGCTGGGATCTTTTTCCATCTCATCTTAACACCAAGTGCAGCAGCTTCTTCCCAACTCCCTTGATCCCCAAATTCTTGCAGAAAGCTGCTAGGTTGAAAAGCAAAGTCATCCTCATTGCACCTTACTGGCCTTGACAGATTTGATTCACCTTTCTTTGGCCTCATCGACTTTACCCACCTTGGACTCTGGATCTGATTCCAGACCTCCTGTTTCATCCAACAGGCATGGTTCACTCAGATAGCTCAAACCTAAAGCTGACAGTGTGGTTTCTCCACTTACATTAATAGCCAGACAATCTATGGTCTCATCCCCTGTCCATCATATACTTGTATCTTTCCATGAAGCTTCTGCGAGGAAACTTCACAGAAGTAAATAGAAGCCATTTGTTTTTGAGAAAATCAGAAACATATTGACCCTTTTTCAACCCCTTTACAAAATGTCCTTGAGATTTTACTGATAATTTTCAATGAAGGAGCAAGCTCCTCAACCATTAGACTTCTGTTGGCAGCAATCTCTAATTTCCATATTGGATTTGGGAATGTTTGCCTTGCTTCATCTAAACTTTGTAAGGCCTTCTTAAGAGGCACTCTTCTACTGAGACCACCTTATAAAGACCCTACTACACCATGGGACTGCAGGCTTTAATTCACTCCCCCTTTGAACCAGCAGCAAAATGTGATCTTAAATTCCTGACTTGGTAAACAATCTTTCTAGTGGCCATTACTTCAGCCAGAATAATTTCTGAACTTCAAGCATTGCCCTCTAAATGTCCCTATTTGATTATTCATAGGGATAGAGTAACATTACAAACCAACCATTCTTTCCTTCTTAAGTTGGTGTCAAAATCCAACATCAACCAGTCCATTAATCTGCCTGTCTTCTTTCCAAAATTTGAAAACAAAGGAGAGTACATGTTGCACTTGTTAGATGTTCATAGACCGTTATGTTTCTACTTACATCGAACAAGAGATGTTAGAAAATCTGATCAACTATTTATCTTCTTTATGGATTCCAAAATAGGTAAATCAGTTACAAAGGTCCATTTTCATTCTTCCTCAACTCCCCGCCCGCCAACCCCCATCCTTATCATTATGGACTTCTGGGAGAACGAGAGATTATAAGGACATCACTGTGCCATATGTTGACCTCCAGCTAAATGGCTTCTTCTGCAGGAATATTATATTAATATTTCTTACTTTATGTCAACTAGCAAACAAGCTCTGAGGTATGCTAGGGGTTGGTGCATTATAGATACGGAGGAGCTCGAGAACGTTTTGGTGGCCATGAGCGACAGTAACAGCCGAGATGTATCCGAGAATTGGATCTGAACCCAAAGGTTGAGGAAGAATGCAAATGGACAACACAGATGGAATATTTTGGTAAGTATTACGTTTTTTCTACTCTTAACCTTTTATGCAGTTACTATTTAGGAATCCCTGAGCATGCAAAAAATATTTCAACATATTTTCCTAGTTACTTGAGCTCTGTCCTGTGCCACATCTCTTATACATCTTAGTCTACTAATGAAACATTAAAAATTCATCAAATTTTGTCTGTATGACTCACTAAAACATATTAGCATGCCCAGTAATATAAAGATGACATTGCTACATTTTCATCCTCCAAAATACTAAATCATCTTTTTACATCTGCCACATAAATAGATGAAAACCAAACAATCCATATATGAACTAAAGAAATATGCCCAAAGTATATTTGCATCGAATCAAAAGTGCATCAGCAGAACACTATATTTAAAAGCAACAAATACATATGCAGATCCATATTCTATATTTGCCCAGTTGTGTTACAGCAATAATCGATTTACAGGGGATGTGAGTTACTGTGGGATTTACTCAATCCTGGATTGAAGCTGTTATCACTCCATTGTCATGCTCAAGACTAAATCCTGCCAGACATGAGTAAATTATTCCATAACCCTCACCCTGCCATATAAGGGTATATAAATGAATAACTACCAATTAGCAAGACAAAGGCAGCACCACAGATGAAGCAACATTTAGGCCCTAGCAAACGCATTAGCTTTCGGTAATGCCAACATTGCAGTATATTAGCACACCTATGAAATGACCCACCTTTTCCTTTAATTTCAGGTGAGATTCATGAACCTCTTGCCCCACAGAATAGGGTTGGCATGCAGTAAAATGGAGTATCACAGCCCTTTGTGATTCACAAATGCTGCTACACAGTAGGATAAGACCCTGTACTCGGTCTTGACACACAGTATAGCCACAGCTATATGCTTGGAGCCCACATACAAATGCCCCACGTCCCCCTAGTATCATAGGTGATTCAGAACCACTACAGCTGCATACAGGCTGCTCCCTCTTGCACCAGACCTACATACAGACTGCTCCCTCCTGCACCAGACCTACATACAGACTGCTCCCTCCTGCACCAGACCTACATACAGGCTGCTCCCTCCTGCACCAGACCTTAGATACAGGCTGCTCCCTCCTGCACCAGACCTACATACAGGCTGCTCCCTCCTGCATCAGACCTACATACAGGCTGCTCCCTCCTGCACCAGACCTATATACAGGCTGCTCCCTCCTGCACCAGACCTATATACAGGCTGCTCCTTCCTGCACCAGACCTACATACAGGCTGTTCCCTCCTGCACCAGAACTACATACAGGCTGCTCCCTCCTGCACCAGACCTTACATACAGGCTGCTCTCTCCTGCACCAGACCTACATACAGGCTGCTCCCTCCTGCACCAGACCTTGCATACAGGCTGCTCCCTCCTGCACCAGACCTACATACAGGCTGCTCCCTCCTGCACCAAACCTACATACAGGCTGCTCCGTCCTGCACCAGACCTACATACAGGCTGCTCCCTCCTGCACCAGACCTTACATACAGGCTGCTCCCTCCTGCACCAAACCTACATATAGTCTGCTCCCTCCTGCACCAGACCTACATACAGGCTGCTGCACCAGACCTACATACAGGCTGCTCCCTCCTGCACCAGATCTTACATACAGGCTGCTCCTTCCTGCACCAGACCTTACATACAGGCTGCACAGATCTGCAGTCCCTACTGTGTTGCTCAGCAGCAACATCCCAGTGCATAAGTAAAAATACTTTTGCAGATATGACCTCACCCACCTACCTCACCCTGGGTTTATATTATAACATCGAAGTCTTACAACTTCGAATGTTATAATATCGTACCCAGTAGAGCGAACTCTGGAAATAGCGAAGCTGCAGAACACCGAATACTTTCCTAGGGAAAGTATTCGGTAGGCTGTTTCTGCAGCTTCGCTATTTCCTCGACTGTGGAGTGAAGGATACGAACCGGGTTAAGGTAAGTGTGCGAACGAAGGTGAGTGTACAGTTGGGCGTGAGTTAGGTGAATTAGGATTAGGGCGCAGGTCAGGTAAGTGTGCGATTGTGTGGACATGAGGGTTAGGGTGGGGTAGGTGAGTTAGGGTTAGGGAGCGGGTAAGGTGAGTGCGCGATAGTAACAGACCTTAGATTTAGGGTTGGGTTAAGGTAAGTGGATAGCTAGTGGTGTATGTATGGTTTAGTGTAGGGTTTTGTGGTGTGTGTAGGTGTGGATTATTTATTTTGGTGTGCTTGTGTTGTGTGTATGTTTGTCGGAACAGCACATTTTTTCCCTGGGAAAAATTTCGCTATTCTGACTGTTCGGTTTTCTGGTGTTTTGCTCTACTGGGTTCGATATTATAACATTCAAAGTTGTAAGACTTCGATGTTATAATATAGACCCCTTCACCCCACCTATGGAGGATCTTTGTGAATCAGACAAACTTACTGCAGCAACCAAACTCTTCCCAATTGCAGTTAGTAATGCATCTGAACTCCTGCAAATCAGAGCTCCAACAGCACCAGATCTCCACAGTAGCATAATATGCTAACTGCCCTGCCATCATGCCTAGTGACAGAAATACTTTTTGTAAATCTCTGTAAACCCCTTATAGGTATGTACAGTTCAAATTTGTGGCCCTTCCATGCGTCCCCTGTCATTGACAACATACTAAACATAATGTGTAAACAGCAGTTATGGGAGTTATGGAAGTAAGCACTGTATGTGTGAATATGGTGACCCATTTCTGTCCACACATACATAATTCTTCTCCAATGTTTTTAACATTTTATTAGTCATCAATGAAACCAGGAGCAGTGTCTGGTTAAGTGACTTGCTCAGAGTCACATAGTAGGCAAAAGGAGGTGGAAGGAATCAAACTTTGTACCCACTGGTATTTGTCATTGTTAGGCATGACATATATTCTGCTCTTTTACTATACAGTTCCATTTGAGGATGGGAACTACTACAGGAATTTGTTTCTTCTCTTCTGAATATGGAATATTAGGAGAATCTGAGATTGTAAATGGAACAGTAATGCCCTTTTTGAGAAGAAGGATGCTTTGGTAATTAAAATATGTATGATAACAGATGTCAATGTACAAGCTTGAGCCTCTCACTAGTAATATGAATTTGTCCAGCAGAAAAATGACCTCGAAAATAATTTCGTTTTTTTTTGACTGTAGCTGCTATCGTCTGTAGTAACTGCCCTACTCTGGTCATCTTCACCGTGGATCTACACGCAGGTGCACTTAAAAGCATTCTCAGCACACAAAATTGTCTCTCTTTTTATGGAGGTGATTGCACTCTATCACTTTGGCAGTAACAGGTGTAGTCTCAGGACTTTGTTAGTAAGAACTTGTGCCAAAATGACAACCACAATCCACCAGTGTGAAAGATTAAAGCAACCAAGACCACCACTCTTATTAAAAAGTCAGTTTATTATATAAAAATATAAAAAATATTTTTTAATAAAGAATGCTTTTTATTCAGTCGCTCTAAAAAGCAAAAAATAAGGAAGAAGAGTGAAAACTTTGCAAAAGAAACATAGAGAAGCTGATTTCAGAAAAGCATTCAAGGTTGGTCTTGCTGATTGTGGTAATGAGGAACTACAAGAAATAGCATGAATCAGAAAAATCAACCTCAGATGCTTTTCTGAAATCAGTTTGTCTGTGTTTCTTTTGCAAAGTTTTCACTCTTCCTTATTTTTTACATTTTAGAGTGACTGAATAAAAAATATTCTTTATTAAAAAAATATTTTTTTTATATTTTTATTTTTTACTTTTTAGTCTTTAAGCAAAGTATTGTCCCTCTGTCATCAGTGAGATACACATCTTTACTACTTAGAGAAATTGAGAATGAGAAGCTGAGAATGGCAAAGTGAAGAATTCCCTAAAGGATTTATCACTACCAGATGATAAACATAATAAATTAGGGAACAAATTGAAATAGCCACGCTGAAGTAGATAAACATGCATAGGCAATATGAAAGCATGTTTAAAAATGAATGGCAGGCTAATACAAGAGGGTATATATCCCCAAAACCCTATTTTTTCTTTTAGTATTGAAATAAAGGGCTGCCTTTTAGATGCCTTCAATGTACTAGGTTAAAGAATTCTAGTATTGTATGTTCATCTTAAACTTAGGTAAAATAATTTAAGGATTATGGGTGTGCTAGTAATGTCAATGATGAGGTATGACTGTGTGTGTGTGTGTGTGTGTGTGTGTGTGTGTGTGTGTGTGTGTGTGTGTGTGTGTGTGTGTGTGTGTGTGTGCGTGCGTGTGTGTGTGTGTGTGTGTGTGTGTGTGTGTGTGTGTGTGTGTGTGTGTGTGTGTGTGCGTGTGTGTGTGTGTGTGTGTTTGTGTGTGTGTGTGTGTGTGTGTGTGTGTATGTTTTAGTTATAAGCAATGCCCCAGAATTACCATTGTTTTCATTTCACTTAAATTGAATTTTAAACCATGTGAGATCAAATCATTATCTCACACTGTTATGAAGTGCTGCTGCTTTCAGGCCCATTGCAAGTAAATGTTTTAGAGCATGTGAATAGTACAGGCCATGAAAGTGCTACTGCTGTTTATTCGAAAGATGAAAATCAGCACCATATCCCTGGAAGAACTTTTCACCCTAAAAAGAACCTATTCTGAATCCCACCCATTCTTGCATATTGGAGCTTGATGTTTCAGCACTTGATTTCCATGATGCAAAGCTCGACTGAGGTAAAAATATTGCAGATGCCCTGGGTCAGATTCCACATTATCACCTTCTAAACAAAGGCAAATGAGGGCAGAAATGCTATATCAACACAAAGTCATTAGCTGTAACTAACCATACCTCTGTGTTCCACCTATAAAGCCTGTGATGCAGACCTCTGCATTCTTAGACAAGACTCAGTACTAATTCATCATGTGTATATTTTCTGAAATAATTAAAAAGTTGCCATCGTACATGGTACTTTCTCTGAACTGTAGGCACATTGAATTGTTTACTATCAGGTTACTGTGACTGGAGCTTATTGATTTCAAGGTCATTTTGGAAGACGTTCGTCAAATACGATAAATGGTTGCAGACTGATTTAAAATGGGTAGCTATGGCTCTACCCAGTTTCATTAAACAAAGCCTTTAACTTAAAACTGAAACAGCCAATTTTTAATGCAACTGTCACTTATTAAAGGAAGAAAATGAATTATGAAATCAAATGATGAAAAACTCGAGTTTTTCTAGAGTTTTTTTATTCCTTATTAAAAATGGTTTCAGTGCTCATATGATAAAAACGTGTTTATATTTGTGTGTTTGTGTGTGTGTGATTTAATGCACATCTTTGCATTAAGTAAATACCTCTTCTCAATGGTGTGTTCCTTGACTGTACTGAAATATGCCCACCTTTACAGAGTGTAGATTAGTCCTACATAAATAAAATGCTATTGATCACATCCTGCATTATTCCTCTGTCATTAGTGAGACAGAACCACAGACAGACAGTTTCAATAAAAAACATTCTAATAATAAAAACAATATAAAATGCAGGTTCTTCCAAGCAAAAACAGTCTTGTGGTTTAACCCAAAGAATAGTGCGCACCTTTAATTTGGTCTTATGCTACTGGGAAACAGTCTGTGTTGGGAGGTGTCTCCATGATCCTCTGACAGGCAGAATTTCCATTTACTACTTTCAGGACTTCTCTCGTTATGGTTAAATCCACCCCTCCATCCCGAGACACAGCTCTTGAAATACCTTTGTTTTAAAAATGGCTTTTTAAGCCCTCTTTCTATATTACATTCCCTAGTTCATTAAAGAAACCTACTCACACTAATAAAGTCAGGTATCTTTCTGATTTTAGAAAAACAAGTACAACAAATCAGAAACAGTGCTCATTTAAGTAAACACCACTCTCTTTACAATGACTTTTGTATAACACTGCTATAAAAATTATTTATTTGCAATGAGCTTTTTGTAACATTATTTACCCAACGTTTATGCATTTTTGGGTCAGATTACTTTTTCAAATGGTGAGAACCACCACACTATGCTAAACTAAAACCCAGCGTTAGACTTTATTGTATGCTTACTGGATGGGCTGGGTGACCATGATAGGCCATCGAGACTGATGTGGGTTGAGACTGGCCTATATTTGACTTTGAATTTAAATTGATGAAAAGATAAGGCCTACCAGAAGAGCTATGTGTTCACATCCTGCTGTTGCTGTAGCCATAAGAGGAGCATGGTTGCTTCAAGACTGAATTGTCTCCCTAATAGACAGTACTTTACGGAGCCAAGTACCCACCTGACGGCTAGGCATTGTCATTTGATCACAGAATACCTAGCCTCTGTTTTGCTTAGATTTCAAGAGAGGAAATCAGATCCTCCTTTTCTTGAAAAGTTTGTGCGAGCACTTCTCCTAAACCTACCTCAGATGCATCTGTATAAACTATAAACTGTTTATTAAAGTGAGGGCATGTTAACACAGGCTCTGAAAACAAAGGTTGATTTAAAGGCTTACAAGCAGCATTTTCTTCTAATCTCCAGTTTATTTTAAGGGGCATTTTTCTCTTGGTCAAATCCATGGGGGGACATGCTATAAAAGCAAAATGGAGCACTAATTTCAATAGTACCTCACCAACTGTAAAAAATGCCCTCACTTCTTTCTTATTTTCTGGAATAGGCCATTTTTTTACTCCTTCTGCATTTTCTTTTTGGGTTTAACTCCTCTTCCTGTGGTACACCCAAGATATTTAACCTATGCCATGCTTGTGTTGTTCTTGGAAGAATTCACAATTAATCCAGCTTGCTTTCGGGAGTCTGGTATGGCCTGTAGCTTAGCTAGAGGTACGTCCCAGTCATCACAGTGTACAATAGTATTGCCCACACAAGTATAGTTGGTGTGAGGTTTCAAGACTCTCTCCATTACTCATTTGAAGGTTGCTGGGGCATTATATAGCCCAAAATGAAAAGTATCAGACTGCAATAACCCTTCCAGTGTTTAGAAGGCTGTCTTTTCCTCAGCCTCAGCTAGAAGGATTTGCCAGTAACCTTTTGTCAGGTCTGCTGTAGTTAAGAATGTTACCTTCTTCATCCTTTCTAGTAGTTCATCAACCATGGGCATAGGGTATTTGTCAAACTTTGAAATGCTGCTCATCTTCCTACAATCATTACAGAACTCGATTGCTGTTACTTCTGTGCCATGTGCTCTGAACCAACATAAAGTTGAACTAAAGACTTAAATATCCATCAACAAATAAATAAGACACACTAGAGGAACACATTTATTATTCTGTGTTTCTACGTTCTCTGAAATAATCTCTTTCATATAAAAATGAAAGGTTTGTACTTACTGAATGATAGAGCTGCATTGCCTGCTTCTTTCCGTCCTCAAAGATGGATCTTTGGGGAAACCTCCGATCTGACTTTGGCCACTATAGACTTTCTTTTTAAAGCTCAAGTTTTTCCATTACCCATAATACCCTCCTGCCCCTTACATTAGCTGAGAATA
This sequence comes from Protopterus annectens, assembly GCF_019279795.1. Lineage (NCBI taxonomy): Eukaryota > Metazoa > Chordata > Ceratodontiformes > Protopteridae > Protopterus > Protopterus annectens. The sequence continues at coordinate 1,199,572,842 of NC_056737.1, forward strand.
AGTTCGCCTAAGAACCTATAATGGACAAAGAGCCTTATCCTCAAAGACCAAAGACCATTAACACAAAGCACGCATACTCTGGAGCTTAAAGAGCATGACAATGGACCCAGGAGACAGGCAGTCTGATCGTACCACAAAAACTATATGTAATAACTCCAAAATAATGGAAGGGGAGGGAAGGTGGGAAGTTAAGGAAGGAAAGAAGCAGACAACACATATCTATCATTGTAACTTTTTTATCTGATGTTGTCTCTTCCATCCATTCCTCAACAGATGGGACAGATTCTCCAGCTAATGAAATCCTTGTCTGGTCTCATGGAATGATATTCCAAAGGATGGCGGAACCAAATACAGTCCTATCTCTAGAGAACAAATCCAATTTATAATGAAAAATTAAGATATGAATATTGGACCAAGTGGTTGTGATGCAAATATCATCAGTGGAGGCCCTGGAGAAAAAAGCAGTAGAAGCAACCGCAGATCTAGTCAGATGAGCATTGACGGGTTTGGATAAAGTCAAGCCTTCCTATCTGTAAACAAACAAGAAGCAGTCAGATAACCATCTAGATAGGGTCACTTTAGTGACTACCTGCCACATCTTGAATGTTGAGAAAGAAACAAACAGCTGATCAGACTTTCTAATCTCCTTAGTATAGTGAAGGTAGAAACACAGCTAACATTGTACATCTAGCAAGTATATCATATATTCCCCTTTGTTGGGAAAATTAGGGAAGAAGACTGGTAGATTGATGGATTTGTGTAGTGAAGTCTTTGTAGCTACTTTAGGAATAAAAGGACAGGTTTGTTCACAAAGACAACTTATCCTTATGAAAAAATAAGGTAAGGTAAGGAGGTTTGCGAGAGACAGTCTGTAGTTCTGATACTCTCCTATCTGACATAACTGCCACCAGAAGTAATGCTTTCCAAGCCAGAAGTTTGAAGTTCACCTTGGCTGCAAGTTCAAATGGAGGTCTGGTTAGGGCTTGTAACAAAATAGTAATGTCTCAAGAAGAAGAAAGATACCTCGGGGAGGAATTAGAAGTAAACTGCCTCATAAGAAGGCCTTGGATAATCTAAATGGAAGAAAGAGGATTGATCTTGTCCACCATGAAAACTTGAAATAATAGCTAACTGGATTTTGATAGTAGAAAGGCTGACCCCATTATGAAAGCCAGAAAGTGTAACACCACAAGAATAGGAGGCAAAAGTGATCTGGATTCCTCTGGGTTGTCCAAATAGAAAACATTTTTCACTTGCTTTTCTAAATCTTTCAGGTAGAAGGCCTTTGGGATGATGTAAGAATGTGGATAATTTGAGAAGTAAGCCTGGTCTGACTAGCCATCATTGAAAGTGGAGAATCCAAGTGGTTAACTTGATGGCCTGGAAGTCTGGGTGAAGCATTCTGGATGGATGAGAGTGAATATCCGGACTGGGATCCAATACCCAAGAAGGGTCTATCAAATGAGAAAAGAGGAAGAGAAACCACACTTGTCAAGGGCAGAAAGGAGCAATGAGGATAACCATGGCCTTCTTTTCTGATGCTTTCAATAAACATTATGAGATAAGAGGGGTATGTGGAAAGGCATACAGGAGCTGGGGGGGGGGGTGTGGGTCAGAGCATCTATCAGTGACTCTCCATCATGAGGTATCAGGGCAAGGTACCTGTTGCAGTTGGTGTTGTGAGGGGAGGCAAAGGGATCGTACAGTGCTCAACCCCAGCAGCAAAATATCTGCCCTGCCACATTCTGATTAACAGACCACTCATGAGGCAAAAGGATAAACTTGCTCAGCCAGTCCACTAAAACATTAGATTTCCCTGGGATGTGCATTGCTATCAGAAGGCAATCAGAAGATATCACCCATTGCCAAACCCTCATCACTTCTTGACATAATGGGTATGTATGTAGGTATGTATGTATGTATGAGGGTGTGCCCCCAGTTTTCAGTGTACCAGACTACCAATATGTTGTCCATCTGAATAGACATCACTCCTTGAGGGAAAGAGTTCTGAAAGGCCTGCAACTGTAGGAGAACTGCCCTCATCTCCAGAATATTGATATTAAGATGGATCTTGGAGAGGAACCACATGCCTTGGACTGTCTTTATCATGTAGTGCTCCCCCACCCCAGCTGGGAGGTGCCCATGGTCACTGTGCCCTTGGCAGTAGGAAGGACAAATGGATGACTCTGTGACACCATTGGGGACTTGAGCCACAAATGAATGTGCTTTTTGTAAATATTTATCAAGCATACCTGGAAACTCATTGGTTGATATCTGATGGACCACAAGTGTCAGCTGGAGCACACTCACATGAGGGTCTATACCACATTATCGAAGATTTAAAAGTTCGAATCAGTAAAGGTCGAACTTTAATGATCGAACTTTTAAAACTTTGAATATGAAAAAAAAATTTGTGAAACAAATCAAGAAAAAAAAAGGTGTAAGCAGGGGGGACAAGTCCCCCCCTGCACCCCCCCTACACCTCCCCACTACTTAAATATACCAACTCTGAGATCACACTTCAGTTCACTACAGTGTGGAAACAAAAGATTTCCGTTTGCTAAACTGTAGTGTGACCTCAGAGTTGGTATATTTAAAGAGTGGGAGAGGTGCAGGGGGGCTTGCCCCCCTGCTTACACCTTTTTTTCTCTTGTTATGTTTCCAAAAATTGTTTTTGTCATATTCAAAGTTTTAACAGTTCAATCATTAAAGTTCGACCTTTAGTGATTCAAACTTTTAAAACTTTGATAATGTGATATAGACCCCTCATATGATACCTGGCAAGCAGAACCAAAGTAATGGATGCAGCCATCAATCCTAGCAGTCAAAGAATCAGTCTCTTTGGTGGCTTTTGGCAGGGAAGGACCTCTAATGCCTGACTGTGGGGTTATCAGCCTATTCTCTGGAGGTCTCGCTCTCGATCATGTTATGTCCAGGTATGTCCCTATAACTCCTATGGCTTAGATCTGAAAAAAACTTGGACTTGTCTGAGTTCACTGTGATGCCTAGCCAGGAGCAAAGGTGGAACAAGGAGTTCCTGGTAAGTTCAGAGAGGAGTCAGATATAGGAACACCTGGAACCCTTGCAGTCTACAATGAGCTATGGCCACTGCAGTCTGGGGGCTGTGGTGAGACCAAAGATTATGGCTCTGAATTGGAAGTGAGTGGCTCCCAGCCAGATGTGAAGAATTTTTCAGGATCACTTGTCCATCATAAAGTGGTAGCATGCATCTTGAAGTTCTATCAAGCACATCCAGTCATCCTTTCTTGACAGTGGGACTAGACTGTGACGATTTGGAACTTTGTCTGTCTGACATACTGATTAAAAAGGCTGAGGTTCAAAACTGGCCTGAGTTCCCCATTCCTTTTTGGCAGCAAAAATAATCTTGAGTAAGGTCTGGATTTGTGTTGCGCTGGTGTGACCTCTTGGATGACCTGCTTGTCCAATAGCTTTTTTATTTCTAGAAGTGCTGTTTGTCTTTGGGAGCTTGGAACATTTGGTAGCTTTTCTGATGGTGGAGGTGATTCAGAAAGGGAACTGAGTAGCCTCTTCTGCACCCACTTGTCTTGGGTGATGGATGTCCAGGCTTTGGGGTGCAAAGATAAATTCCCCCTGACTGATGGCGCTTGGGAGAGACTAGGTATTTTATCCAATTTGCAAGGAATTGTTTCAGCCATATTTGGATCTTTCCATGCCTGCTTAGAAATGAGATTAACTATCTGATCAATGGGAGATACCACCCAAAGGCCTCAAGAAACACTGACTCTTCTTGAGTGTGGTCTACAATGGACCACCCACCTTTCTGCCTTGGAGGTCTGAGGATCTCCCCAAATGAGATGTCCTCAAGGGGAGATGGAGGAACCCTCCCCTTCCTAAAAATTAGTGTCTTCAGGTAATGACTCCTGAGGGGAGTCAGTATGCCTCCATTTACACGTATGCTTCTGAGCAGCCTCTATGGTGGGATATCTGGCTGAGGATTCAGAATATACTGTCTCAAGGCTCGACGGACCCAGCTGTGCAGACAGAATGGAATACGTAGGGTCAAGGCCCTAAGGGCATTCTACGGGGGAAGGATGGAGCACAGTGAGGGAGAGGAACCCATTCATCTGATAAGGAGAGCACTCTCACAACAGCCTTGAATGCCACAGCCTAGGGGGAGCCTGAAATTATTCCAGATGGAGCTGAGGCAACATCTCCTGGCATATATTTAGAATACTGGTCAACTAGATCCTGAGACTGATGCTGGAATCAAGCTGTGTAGCACAGAAACTCCGAGAGGGAGAAACAGCTCCAAAAACTTTAAAGTCAACCCCGTCCATCCAAACCCAGTGCTGATGCATCAGCCCCAATATCCTTCCAGATCTGAGCCAATAGGAGCTGGTTGGATCACAGAAGGAGCTGGAGTGGAAGACAAACAAGTCTTTGGATCTTATGCAGGTAAACACTGGGTAGTCTTTAGATCATTAGTCTTCCCTAGCCCAAAAACAGATCAGGGTAAGAGCCACAATCAGATGTGGGGGAAGGACCTAAGCTCAGTCCTGGATCCAGCAGAACCCCCATCTGAATCTGGGATCTGAAAAACTTCCTCATCATTTGGTCCACATCTGCTTCAGACAGGCTCCTGGTGTGCCTGATTGATTGCAAGGAAGAGGCTGTAAATGGGGATCTAAATGATTGATGAAAGGACCTCTCCTACAAAAAAGGAGAATTAAGCCTAGGGAAGATGGGCTCCTGAAAAAACCTTGGCTCTGGAAGTGGAGGAGTATTGGATTAAACCACAAAAGGTTCTGAAAGGGGCATCAGATCTGATGACTAAGGTATCTTTGGTGCCAGGGCCATAGAAGCAAAAGATGAGGGACAGCACTTTCTAGAGTCTTTACATGTCTCCCTGGTTGTCTCAGCATCTTTATCTTCCTTGTATCTGTCAAAAGAATACTTGGAAGAGGGAGAAGCTGCAGCAGTAACAGACAGAGAATGGGACAAATCTCCTGCAGGGGCACGGATGAGTCCCTTCAGAACCAACTTATTTTTGCATTCAGTAATAGCCCTGGAGCCGAAAGCAGTAAAGATGATGCACTGCTTGCACAAGCAGGTAGCATCAAGACACGAAAATAAACATAAACTTCAATAAACCCAAAAAAGAGGCTCAAGGGTAAATCTACACTCGTTTAATGTTAGCGCTTTTGTACACACCAATAATATGCACTTCTTCAGACATTACATTTCCCAAGAATCAACTATTTTATAGTTTACATACCAAATTAATTAATTCAATAATGACATAATTGATTCAATAATTGATTAAATCAAGTATTACATTAAATTAAATTAAGTTAAATTAAATTAAATTAAATAAGCACCATTTCATAAGAATCCAACCATAAAGAAGCATAATATACCTAAAAATACATATACCAAGTCAAATATGCAGTTCTATTAAACCCTATATATTATCTATCTTTCTTTCAGCTTTTTCCGGTTAGGGGTCGCCACAGCGGAACTCCGGTCCGCTAATGATTGGCAGTAAATTTTTACGTGCTGACTTGCCAGGCCTAACGCACAACCTTCAACGAAGGAACGCCCATTCACGCATGTTGGCACACAGAAGATGCTCTAACTGAGAATCGAACATGCAACGTCTAACTGTGAGGCGACAACGCTACCGCAGCACCACCACCGCAGTCTCCTATATATTATCTATCTATCTAATGCTTTCAATTTTAAAAGACATTTGATAGAACAAATCTCATTCAATCCAGGATAAATATGTGCATTAGTTTGAATCTGCCATTTTAATTCTCTTTCTTCCAGCTTCAATTCCCAAGCACCACCTCTTATATTCTTGGTAACTTATTCAAGAACAGTAAACTGGAAATTATGTGACTGAAATTCAGCTATGTGTCTAGCCAAGGCATTAGTATTAGCATTCTTACTTATGCTATATAAATGCTCATATATACGTTGCTTGAACCGATGTTCCGTCTTGCCCAGATAAAAAGCTGGGCATTGGTGGCAGGAAGCCAGATAGACCACACCTTGGCTGTCACAAGTGAATTTCCCTTTTATATTATATTTAGTCCCCCTAATGTGAACATGTGTTCCTGTCAATATATACTTATAATAGTGACATCGTCCGCATTTATGCATGCCCCAAAGATGATTATATGTGGTTCTTGAAGCTTCTAAAAGGGCCTTTAAATTAAGACCTCTTCTATAAGTAACGAGGAGTCTTGTTCCTATTGCATTTGTTAAAGAGTGATCCTCTATTATGAGTTCCCAATTGTTCACTAAAATGCTTTTATGATCCACAGCATGAATAGAATAATCTGTTAGAAAATTAACAACATAATTTCTTGATGAATTCCTATCCATAGAATCCTCAAACCCTCTGGTATCTACTAAACAAAGAGAGGAAGATCCCTCTGTGACATAACCCTTAGATAAAATGGGCTTGAAATGACCTGACCTTCTCTTCGCTTTAACTTCCAAAATTAAATTATCAACGAGCCTAGCCGGATATGCTCTATTAGTGAACATATATATTTTTAAATATCACATTCCCTAAGGAATTCGTGTTCACTAGAGATCATTTGGATGCCCTAACCAACTGCACCTTGATGACCACTCTTTTTGGTAGTAAGGGTGATTGCTATAAAAATGTAGAAAACAGCTGGAATATGTGGGCTTCCTATATATTTGTGATCCATATCTATTATATTGTCGGTCTTTATAGGTTCATACATTAGTACTAAGCTAACTGCCCTTGCAAGCCATTTTTTTAAGCCTAGCCAATTATCCCTTGTGAGACTCAAACTCTGCACCTTGCGTTTGTAAGGCAAACACCTTAACCATTAGGCCACCCTCTCAAACTTATAAAATTTGATGTCCAAGAAATTAATTGTCTCGCTATTAAATTGGTAAGTAAATGCCAAAAAGTTAGTGAAGCTAGTCATGACTTCAGTTAACTGGGTTGCTACATTTTCTTCATCCTTAAGAATAAAGAACATATCAGCTTGGTATCTTGTATACCAAGCCACTTTATCTTGAAAAAGTTGATTAGGAAATGAAAATGTTCTTTCCCAAAATGCCTTGATGGCATTAGCAAAGCTTCCCCCACATGGGGACCCCATTGCAACTCCTGATTTTTGTAAATAAATATTCACCCTTAAACATAAAAAAATATATATTTAAAATGATATCCAACAATGTGACTATGAGATCAATATCTTGTCCATCAACATGTTTCACAAGAAGGAACTCACACACCCATTCCAAGCCTACATCCTAAGGTATGACTGTGTAGAGATCTTTTATGTCTACAGTAAGAAAATTATAAGAGGGATCATATGGTAAATTATTAAGATTATCCAGAAAGGCCCAAGAATCTCTACATATTTGTTTCTCTGTCTGTAGGGGTAATTTTAACCTTGAATCCACCCATTTAGCACAAGCATAAGTGATGGATTTACGTCCATCAATAATAGGTCGAAACGGGGGGGTCGTTTAAGTTCTTATAGATTTTTGGTGTTCCAAAGATAACTGGAATATATGGGGCTGGGATGCTCAAATATTGGTAAGTATCAATTGAAATCATGGCATCTATAAAAAGATCACTGAGATGTGATCTAATACGTACATATGCCTGGTTCAGTTCATTCAATGATATTTTCTTATAATTAGTGCTTGACAGCATAGCATACATTCTCCTATCACATTCCATTTGATTCATTTAAATAATGCCTCCTCCTTTATCCGGTTGCATAACTCGGATATTATGGACTTTTAAATCCATTAAAAATTCTCTCTCCGCTCGGGTAATGTTTTGGCTTTGACCCTGAGATATTCTGATTATTAATCATGGATCTAAACTGTATTTCATTGATTTTCTCAAATAGTGCCAAGGTACCCTATAAAGGGGGGTTAAAAACACTGGAAACTCTTTTGTTGTTCATAATAGGTTTATTACCCCCAAAAAGCACATTCAAATTAAGTTTACGAACATAGAGTTTGAGATCGCACATTGTCTTAGCAATGCTAGCTTTACTAGTAGGAACAAAATTCAGACCTTTAGCCAAAAAAATAATCAATGGTTGTGAAACATGTATTGAGCTAAAATTATAAACTTTAAAGTCCCCTTGAGCACTTTCATGTATAGTCAATCTATTAGCAACCATATCTAGAACTACCTCTTGCGGCGGATGTTCTTCTTCTTCTGTTGCTTGGTGTGCTGATTCTTGTAAAATCCCATTTGGTTTTGTTGTTGACCACCTGGCAAAAATCCTGCCTGTTGTTATTTCGTTGGCCATTGGACTGTTTCGTATTAACTGTATTACAGTCCCCTTCACGCTGGCATTGTTGGTTAACCATAATACATCCACTGCACCGGACAACTTAAAAATGGTCATTTGTCTCTGGCTCAGAATCAATGATGTCATCAGGATGTGACTCAGCCTGGTTTACTGTTACCATAGTAATTGCCGCATTAGAAGGAAGTTTATTCACTAATTGAAGAGGATCAGGATACACTTTGTTTTGCTCATAGTCTAGTTTATCCCTACGTAATTTACGTGTCTTTGTATCAGTTGTTGCTGTTGTTGTGTCTTTTGTCTTTTCCCGTTTAGGGGTCGCCACAGCAGAACTCCGGTGATTTTCAAAATAAGTGAGTCAATGCTCGAAAAAATTCTTTGAAAATCGTACTCATATCTACGAAATTCAGGATCCATTTTAATTTCATTATCCAGTGTTTCTAAATGAACTTGCAGTTCACTCATTTGTTTATCGTAGTTAACTATTAGTAGTTCAAGGAACTCAAGTCCCTGTCTATTAAACATGACTATTACATGCAAATGGAAATCCGAGTTTTTAATGAGACCAGAAAGGTATTTCCATTGTCTCAAACCTTTAGGGACCAATTTGAGTTTAATACATTCCCTAAATAAAAGATTTCTGTCTGCAATTTGTTGTATTTTAGGAGTTTGCTGTCAAAGTCCTTTAAATTGGACACGATGTTCTTGACAACTGCGCTTGACTCACTTTCATCACTATTACGTAGTTCAACAGATCCTAAATTGGATGGTATTTTGATAAAATCTGCTAAGGATGGAACAGATGACCTGTTAACCACTATAGGCAATTCTTGATTGTTAGAATTCGAACATCTTGGCTGGTTAGAAAGGTCACTACTTGCCACAGTCCCACCAGACTTGGCATTAGAGGATGAAGCTCTAACTGCCTCAGAGAATGTAGGCAGTCCATTACAATTATTAGGTGTTCCAAACCTGATGATCCTGACCTGTTCTGAAATTCTATTCGACAGGTCTTCCACACGGTTCGTTAACTGTTGAATGAGTGAAGTCAGGGCCCCAACGGCATTCGCCTCTGTATTAGAACCTCCTAGACCGCTAGAAATGGATGCTTGTGTAAACATAGACTGGGAAAGTGGATCGTTACCATTCACCATCAATACTCCAAACTTTATGAAAATGAAAACAAACTTCAACTAATAATCCCAGAAAAGAGGCTGAAGGGTAAATCCACACTCATTTAATGTTGGTGCTTTCGTACACACCACTAATATGCACTTCTTCAGACATTACATTTCCCAAGAATCAACTATTTTATAGTTCACATATCAAATTAATTAATTCAATAATGACATAATTGATTCAATAATTGATTAAATCAAGTATTACATTAAATTAAGTTAAATTGAATTAAATAAGCAGCATTTCATAAGAATCCAACCATAAAGAAGCATAATATACCTAAAAATACATATACTGAGTCAGATATGCAGTTCTATTAAACCCTATATATTATCTATCTAATGCTTTCAATTTTAAAAGACATTTGATAGAACAAATCTCATTCAATCCAGGATAAATATGTGCATTGGTTTGAATTTTCCATTTTAATTCTCTTTCTTCCAGCTTCAATTCCCAAGCACCACCTCTTATATTCTTGGTAACTTGTTCAAGAATAGTAAACCGGATATTATGTGACTGAAATTCAGCTATGTGTCTAGCCAAGGCATTAGTATTAGCATTCTTACTTATGCTATGTAAATGCTCATATATACGCTGGTTGAACCGATGTTCTGTCTTGCCCAGATAAAAAGCTGGACATTGGTGGCAGGAAGCCAGATAGACCACACCTTGGCTGTCACAAGTGATATTGATCTCATAGTCACATTGTTGGATATCATTTTAAATAATATTTTTTTTATGTTTTAGGGTGAATATTTTTTACAAAAATCAGGAGTTGCAATGGGGTCCCCATGTGGGGGAAGCTTTGCTAATGCCATCAAGGCATTTTGGGAAAGAACATTTTTATTTCCTAACCAACTTTTTCAAGATAAAGTGGCTTGGTATACAAGATACCAAGATGATATGCTCTTTATTCTTAAGGATGAAGAAAATGTAGCAACCCAGTTAATTGAAGTCATAACTAGCTTCACTAACTTTTTGACATTTACTTACCAATTTAATATTGAGACAATTAATTTCTTGGACATCAAACTTTATAAAGACCAACAATATAATAGATATAGATCACAAATATATAGGAAGCCCACATATTCCAACTGTCTTCTACATTTTTATAGCAATCACCCTTACTACCAAAAAAGAGCGGTAGTCAAGGGGTAGTTGGTTAAGGCATCCAAATGATCTCTAGTGAACATGAATTCCTTACGGAATGTGATATTTTAAAAAATATGTTCACTAATAGAGCATATCCAGCTAGGCTCGTTGATAATTTAATTTTGGAAGTTAAAGCGAAGAGAAAGTCATGTCATTTCAAGCCCATTTTATCTAAGGGTTATGTCACAGAGGGATCTTCCTCTCTTGTTTAGTAGATACCAGAGGGTTTGATGATTCTATGGATAGGAATTCATCAAGAAATTATGTTGTTAGTTTTCTAACAGATTATTCTATTCATGCTGTGGATCTTAAAAACATTTTACTGAACAATTGGGAACTCATTCTAGAGGATCACTCTTTAACAAATGCAATAGGAACAAGACTCCTAGTTACTTATAGAAGAGGGCTTAATTTAAAGGCCCTTTTAGAAGCTTCTAGAACCACATATAATCATCTTTGGGGCATGCATAAATGCAGACAATGTCACTATTGTAAGTATATATTGACAGGAACACATGTTCACATTAGGGGGACTAAATATAATATAAAAGGGAAATTCACTTGTGACAGCCAAGGTGTGGTCTATCTGGCTTCCTGCCGCCAATGCCCAGCTTTTTATCTGGGCATGACAGAAAGTCGGTTCAAGCAGCATATATATGAGCATTTATATAGCATAAGTAAGAATGCTAATACTAATGCCTTGGCTAGACACATAGCTGAATTTCAGTCACATAATTTCCAGTTTACTGTTCTTGAATAAGTTACCAAGAATATAAGAGGTGGTGCTTGGGAATTGAAGCTGGAAGAAAGAGAATTAAAATGGCAAATTCAAACCAATGCACATATTTATCCTGGATTGAATGAGATTGGTTCTATCAAATGTCTTTTAAAATTAAAAGCATTAGGTAGATAATATATAGGGTTTAATAGAACTGCATATTTGACTTGGTATATGTATTTTAGGTATATTATGCTTCTTTATGTTTGGATTCTTATGAAATGGTGCTTATTTAATTTAACTTAATTTAATTTAATGTAATACTCGATTTAATCAATTATTGAATCTATTATGTCATTACTGAATTAATTAATTTGGTATGTGAACTATAAAACAGTTGATTCTTGGGAAATGTAATGTCTAAAGAAGTGCATATTATTGGTGTGTACAAAAGTGCTAACATTAATCAAGTGTGGATTTACCCTTCAGCCTCTTTTTAGGTAGCATCAAGACAACAAAGTCACTAATGTGAGCCGAAGTTTGGGATCTAGTGATTTCAGGCCATGCACTTTTTAAAACCCAAACATTTTTTTCAGGCATAGTTATTCAACAATGACAACAATAGCAACAGCAGCAGCAATTGTGCCCTAAATCACAATCCAAACTATCCCTAAGAACAAACACCTGCTACTTTTCAGAGACCGATAATCAAAGCAATGACGAAAACAGCGCAAGTCAATGAGCGAGGGGGAGAGGGAGTGAAAACCCTACGGACAAAATCTTTTTTTCTTTTTTTGGTTAAAGGTGTGTGTGGGGGATGGGCAAAATTAAAGATAACATAGAAGAAAAACAACAGAAAAAAATGGAGAAAAAAAATCAGTTCTAATATCCAAAGCGTAACTAGATGGAGATATGCATCTGTAGCAAGGGAGTGGCAAATGAGATATGAGTTAATGTCGGGCAGGAGGGGATTATGGGTAAGGTGAAGAGCTGAAGCTCTGGATCCAAAGTCTAGCGTGGCCAAAGTCAGGTCTGAGGTGAGATGTGAAGTCCCATCCACTGTGGACTGGACGGAAAAGACAACATCAGATCAGAGCGGTACCCTCACTCTGGTTTAAGCAACATCTGACAATAGGATGGGCCCCATAAATTCATCCTGGGCTTTAACAGCTTTGTTTACCTAGAGGCTATGATGAGGGAGAATTGGCAAGATGATTATGGTCCTTGGGCTCACTCTGTCTTGTAAACTCTGTGTATCTCCAGTGATGACTCACTGCTGCTTTTTTTCCCCAGTTTTCCATTCAAGCTCAGTGATGACGTGGGGAGTATAGAAGTTAACAGGTTCCATGACTAGCTTAAAGCAGCAAATAAATGGTTGTAAGTTGCAGGGAACTGCATGAGTATGTAAATTTATTTATATATATATATATATATATATGTGTGTGTGTGTGTGTGTGTGTGTGTGTGTGTGTGTGTGTGTGTGTGTAAAATTTGCACTTCACAGTAGGCCAGCAGTAAGCTCATCTGTTATGCACTAGGTCGGACATATTTTTTTTTCATTCAATTCACACTCATGTTTCATTATCTGATACAATGTCTGCTCTACACTGATCTCTAACTTAATGAATCAAGAGAATTTCTTGACTGTGGACTTTTAGAAATTCCAAAGGACAAGGATCAAAGTCAAGGATGAAAAGGCCTTGCTTAAATGTGTATCTCAGTGATGGTTAGGGTATGCATTACTCGGAGCGTAATTCTATACTAATCAATTTAACATAAACACTGTTGCTACCTGAAGAGCAGTATGTGAGAAAATGCAATTATAAAATAGCAACAACATTGTTTCCTTCTCCCATAAAAGAAAACAATGAAGACAGAAATAAACTGCCTTCAGGACAGTCTTATCCTGTGAGATGACGTCAAAGAAATGTGGACTACTTTCATGTTCTTGGAACAGTGCATTACAGCATGAACAGACACTATCAAATGGGACACTTTACATTAATTACAATATGATTTTAGAACATTTCTCTGGCATCTGGAACTAGAAAATTGTTATATAATTGACACAATTAGTGTGTCAGTCAGAGAACGGTCATCTATATGAATTTTGAAAAACAATGAAAGATCAGATTAGTGCCTCGGATATGAGTAACTAAGTACTTTCTCAGTAAGTGCTTTGTTTGGGCTAGGAATATGCCAGCTATCAGGCACATCATTCAGTTTTACCCAGAGATCATGCATTTGGTTTTACTTTATATTGGCTGAATGCTGCATGTGCATAAACTACTTAAAGACAATTATGAAATTACACCGAAGTCCAGCTTGAGTAGTATTGTTTAATTGACTTTTGTGCCACCCTTATAAAGGGAAGAAATGGGGGAGGTAAAGATACCTTATAAAAGATCAGTGATGAGCAGAACAAAGATAAATACAGCAAAGACATCTTAGTGAAACTGCAAAATAGACTAAAACCCGTAAAAATATTGAATTTTAGGCATTTTTTGTCAAAGAACACTTCAAATCACTGACAAAGTCCCTACCTAAATTCAACGATCATTACTTGCTAAAAAGCTTGGAATAACTAAGACTTTCCATTGTTTTAATAGTGAAAGAGAGTGTACAAATGAAAACAACTATCAAGAAAAGAGAGGAAACTGGCTCAGACAGATAGCACATACCGACTACTACAATGTATATTGCAGTATCATGCTCTAATTGTAGCCAAACTAACAACTGCCTTACCCTTTATAATTATAGAGCATTCAAAGACAAATGAGTGAATGGTTCAATCATCACAGCTGCAAGTAATAAGGAATGAACTATCAGAAACTATTCTTTAAGACTGCCAATCTTTTAAGGATGTTGCTTGATCTCTGGCGGAAGAAGATGACGCAGTTCCAGTACAAATAATCAGTAACATATCACACCAGTGGTACCCAATTAGATGAACTAGTGTGCTCTTGCCTACTGCGAAGTTTAAAGGATTATTACAGAATGATTCATTTAAGACAAAATGCATCAGATTTCTATATGTATCTCCACAGTTTGAAAATGTAATGTGGAATTACTGTTATTTTTAGCAAGAACAATAACTGATGAAATTAGTAAAGTACAGCCACATGTCATAACCATAATTACTTCTGCATGGCAACATTGTAGGTTCGAGATTATGATTGCTCAGGGCAGGACTGTTTTAACCTGACTGAAGATTAGTTTACTAAAAGATTGCAAGTCAGCTTTCTTTAGTCTCTAAACAAGTGTGATATTAGAACTTGTTATACGTGCAATAGGTTAAATGTTGAGTTATAAGGAGTTCTGCCTGCCACTGATTTCTTTTTTTAATTTGAATCAGTTTTCCAAGCACAGCCTTCAGTAAATCACTGAAGGTCATCTGCACAGCAGTCAGTGGTGACACAGTGCCCAAATGGCTGAAGTGCACTTTTTTTCTGAATTAGAATGCAGTGAAAAAGAACCACCTTGTATTAGCATGAGATGACCTCAAGAGTTGTTTATTTTAAACATGGGTTGCTAGTCTGCAGCCTCTTGCATAAAAGGTATGGGATTTTATTCCCTTAAAGTAAAACAAAAAATAGCTGTTTGCTGAAATGTACAAATGTCATTTTACCAAACTGTTTTATATCAAAACAACATCTGATGAATTATATGTCACTAAACTGGTGGCGCAGTAGTACAGTAATTATCAACGCTTCCTCACAGTGTTAGCTGAGGTGCCTCGTCTCTGGAGCCTGCACATCCTCACTGCGTCTACGTGGGATGTTCCAGTCTTTTTCCAGCATCTTAAACAGGTGCTGTAAATCAGCTAGCAGCCCTCTAAATTATTTGGTGTTGTATGCACCTTAAGTGTGTGACTGTCCTGGAATTCAAAAATGGTGCTGATAGTGGTAAACTCTTTACCGTTGGTGACGACCACCTCCTATTCAGAGATATTCCTGTCGCAGTACTTTACCTCAGTGAGGTGTAGCACCATGGTGGGGTGTCTCGCTGGCTTACTGCAAATACTAATGAAGCATTCTGGGGAGAGAAGCATATTATAATGAGTCATGACTTCTCCCACTGAAATTCCTGTGGTAAGTTATTTACACAGTGCGTAATTAATAGAACTACTTGGCTGCGTAGATCACCACTTCCAGCCACATTAATTTAACAGAGCCAAAAGCTCATGTTCACCCATTAGTTTTGGTGAGTGATACTGTGTTAGATATAAGTGCAGAGGGCTTTAGCAGAGATGTTGTGTTGAGGGGGGTGTATGCGTGTATGTATATGTGTGGCTGCACACGTGAGTGTATCTAGAACTATGAGTGTTCCCAGGTGAGGGTGTGCTTGTGTCTTGGTGTGTGTTTGCTTGGGTGGTCATAGTAGGGAGGGTTAGTTGTGTGTATGTGTGTTTCTGGTAATGTGTGGGTGTGTGTATGTATCGGTGAATGGCTGAGGATATTCATCAGTGAAATCAGGTGAGGGTGTGTGTGTGTGTGTGTGTGTGTGTGTGTGTGTGTGTGTGTGTGTGTGTGTGTGTGTGTGTGTGTGTGTGTGTGTGTGTGTGTGTGTGCGTGTGTGTGTGTGTGCGTGTGTGCATGTGTGTGTGTGTGTGTGTGTGTGTGTGTGTGTGTGTGTGTGTGTGTTTGTATATTGGTGAACGGGTGAGTATATCCATAAGTGAAATCAGGTGATGGTGTGTATGTGCTAGATGTACGGTGAATGTATGTGTGTGTGTGTGTGTGTGTGTGTGTGTGTGTGTGTGTGTGTGTGTGTGTGTGTGTTTGTGTATTGGTGAATGGGTGAGTATATCCATGAGTGAAATCAGGTGAGAGTGTGTGTGCTAGATGCATGGTGAGTGTCTGTGTATTTCAGGTAATGTGTGTGTGTGTTGGGGGGGGGGCACCATACCTTTAAACTCCTCCTATCTAAAGAGCAAATCCTGCAGTATTGGGGGGAGGGTTGCTACACACCAGGGACTTTTAAATATTACCCTAAGACACTTCAAAATTTAGCAGAAGAACAGGTTTTACCTCATGAAAGACATATCAAGGAACACTATACACCAGGTACACTCTTTAATATTATCCTGTTTCACTTATAAAGTTTACAATACACTGCTTTTGCAGCACAAAGCGTATCATGGAAAAGAAGATGTAATAGCTTGCAACTTGAAGGAAACATGCTAAAGACTTCCAGACAAAGCCGGAGGGAGCACTACACAACACCAGGGACTCTGTAAATATTGCTCTAATTCACTTAAAAAGTTAATACAGCAACTGGTTTTGCATCAGGATGCATTTTCAGATCAATATGAAGAATGAAAATCTGCATTCTGGCATTACTGACTGACAGTAATCATTTGTGGTTTACCAGGGACAGAGAAAAAATTAGAAACAACATCAGGGCTAGCCATCTGGCAGTGTAAACCCTGGCTCAAGATGACTGTCACTGCTGAAGTGACACCTCAACCCCATGTGCAAAATGGGAAAAGGGGTTGAGGATGGATGGATCACGGACATTCTGTTAACTCAGGAACAGGTGAGAAGTATGGTGGTGTGTGTGTGTGTGGGGTGAATGAATTTGGGGGTTTCCTGTGCCAACACAATACCTGGGACGTCCGCAACAGTGATTACAGTTAAGGCAATCATTGAGTGATTCCTCACTGCAGATGATGTATCTGAATTGCTGGTTCCTAATCTCATTAAAAAGCCCATTTTGCCACAGTTGTACCCCTCAGATCTGGGCTGTTTCTGAATGCTGGCCTGTGTGTGTATATCCTTTGAGGTGTGACAAGCCAATTACAATTAGCTTCACTGCCTTCAAAAGTCCTGGGATACGCTTCAGCTCTCCCTGTGACCTTAAAACAGATTATGCATGTAACTGGAAGATGAACTAATTAATATAATTAGCATACTGAAAGACATTTTTTTTCAAATAGAAGGACTATACTAACATTTAATCGAAAGATCACTGTTTTATTCATATTACTTACAAAGTAATCACATAATTTCTGATTTCAGGCAAAATGCTGGTGCATCTATATGTTCGTTTTGGGTTACCAGAATAAGCCTAATATTAGCTATATATGGATCTTAAATATGGATAGACAGTACTGCAACACTGCATTGCATCTGTTGTTTTATGGCTGTGTTCAGCAAAGACTTGATTTAGGATTGTATAATTTACAGAGCAGGTTTCCAGGTAAACTTATACCTGCTTTTTATTAGCGCTGGGAATGTCAGGTGGTGGTGCTGCAGTACCGTTGTCGCCTCACAGTAAGACGCTGTCCGGTTCAATTCTCAGCTAGAGTGTCTTCTGCGTGGAGACATGCGTGAATGGGCGTACCTTCGTTGAAGGTTGTGCATCAGGCCTGGCAAGCCGGTACATAAAAATCAACTGCCAATCATTAGCGGACTGGAGTTCCGCTGTGGCAACCCCTGACAGGGAAAAGCCGAAAGACACAAACAAATGTCAGCAGCCATGAATCTCCCATGTGGACTGTGTATAATTATTACACTGGTGACACTAGAGCAGTACTGCACTGCCAAGTTGTTGTTGTTGTTGTTTGTCTTTCTGCCACAGTGGAACTCCGGTCCTCTAATGATTGGCAGTAGATTTTTTTACGAAACGACGAGGTGCCAGCTCAACGCCCAACCTTCAACGAAGGCACGCCCATTTACGCATGCATGTTTTTCGAATGCTACCCAACCGCGGGGAGGGCATGCAGACTCCACACAGAAGAAACAGTAGATGCTCTCTCTGCTCTTGTGCAGGTAATAATGTTGCCTCTGGTTTTCTTACCTAAACTAAACTGAATATGCTCTTCAGTCTGAATTTTCTTGTTTCACTGAAGGAATACTATTTCTTTAACCCCTGTAATGCTTGCTACTGTTTTGCTGAAGGGGGAAGCAAAGGTATATTAAGACACTTGAAGTGACAACTGTTGTTTACTCTGTTCTACTCAGTAAGGGTGCTGCAAAGCAAATACTTTTCATACCTGGTTTGCAGTTGATGGCATTTACAAATGCATTCCTTTAAAAGTTTATCTATACAAGACAAAGACAGCAGACCTATGTATGCATTATGCACACAGTTACATACTGGCTTCCCTTCCTCCCACTAAAATGTTTAAGAAACAGCTACACAGTGGCAGCTCTTGCCCATCTCATAGCTCTCAACTAAACAGGGACAAATCTCAACAGAATCAAGGACAAATCCAGAAATAAACAGGGATAATCAGGGATATTTTTTTAAATATTTGTACTGTTAACTAGAGATGTTAACAGAATAAGGTAATGTGAATGAATATACATTGCCTGAAGTAAAATTAGTCCTTAAATCTAATTATTGTCATTATTTATTAAGTGTAACTCACCACCATGTCTCCAAAGTCACCAATTTTAGGGAGGGTTAAGAGGAACAGATCTAAAATTGTGTCAAAATCAGGGACAGCTGAGAAGTATATTATGAGGACAGCAGAATGAAACACAGCATAAATCTGGAATATTATTCAACAATACTCATTTTTATGTGGGATGTACACTAGCTGAAAATACTGTCTCTTACCATAAGTATAAATCTATAACAAGAAGGTCCTTCCTCACTAACCTCAAGGATTTATCTGCAAGCATTCAGACTGCCTGTCAGACCTTCCCCTTCCCTTTCTATCATGTGCAATACAAATATTCATCCCCATTTCTGGGGTCACTGCAGAAGCTGATGAAATTCAGAGAAGGGAACGTGTAGAGGACAGATAAAAAATAAAGGAAAGGGGTGAAGGGAGGGCATGTTTCTGAAGTAGGAACATTTTACAAATATACCACTACGGTAAGTGCCCATAGCTTTTTTATTTAATAAGAAAAGGCCTCTCTTTTGTAACTTTTAGGAGAGAGTCCCTAACCAGTTCTCCTAGGTTGTTAATGTTACAGAAAATATATAACTAGCAGCAATTGCCCAGAATGGAGATAGGGACCTGGATATGATGTCTGGTTTGTACTGCCTCAGAGATGTCCTTAGGCAAGACCAAATTGCTGCTGGTGGCCACTAGCTGGCTCTGGTAATGACTGCATATTTATCATAGCAAAATATAATGCAGCTGGCAAAGTATTTGGAAAGATTATGCTTGTAAATATTCTTTCTGAACTGAAGCTTACCAAAGAAAACAACAAATTGATCTTAACTCCTGATCAGCTTTTTTCTGTTCATATAAAATTAAGTTGTTTGTGGACATCTTTACAGTGCAGAAGCAATTATAATATTTTGCAAAGAATACACGTAAACTGACAGATTAGCTTAAATGAACTTCTATAGCAGCATTGGCATAAATGAATGGTTAATCATGTGTCATTTTTACCTTTTGGAAAACCAGACAAGTAAGCTTGATAGACAGGGCCTGAGGTTTACAGATTATTTCAGCAGTGTTGTATACCAGCTTGAAATACTACAATCAAAAGATAAGAATTTCCAAGTCAGATGAGGCTGCAGGCTCAAATGGCGGAAGAGTTACCTTATTAAGTGTAAATAAAATATCTCAGTGCAGAAGTGGTTCCCAGAATGGTGGTTTGAGCTAGAACGTCCCACATAAGAAGGTCTTACAAAGCAAGAATGTTAAAGATGGCAACCAAAAGGATCCTGATGAGGTATAACTTAAATAAGAATCAAAGATTCCTAAGAGAAAACACAGACTGCAGAACTGGAGGGGGAAATCAGTATAAACTATCGGGTATGCAGAAAAAAAAAAAAAAGAAAAAGATCCCAATTCTTTCAGCAAGATTTCTAGTGGACAGAACACTGTACAGTTGTAATGACTGAGGCCACACTATCTGAGGAATCTTGTCATTTAGCTAATCTTCATAACTGGGGCAAAAAAGTGGTTAGTTTCTATTTATGCAGGCCTGGGGGTGTCTTGCCAGAAGGGTAAGACAGCAGCATCTTGGAAAACTGGTACATATGAAGGTCTTGGAGTAGGTAAAGCTGAAGAAGGAGCCAAGTCTGCCTGAGCCAGAAAGTTACAATACAAATGATGTTGGTCCTTTGTAGCCTGATTTTCTGAATGAACCACATTAGTGGAAAAAAATGGAGGAATGGTATAAAGAAGGTAATTTAACCATGAATGAGCTAATGCATCTTTCTGTTGTCCTTCCTTTGGTATTTTTCACTCACCATTCTTAGGGCAGAATTAAGAAAAATTATGTAGGACACATGGTGCTGGATGTAGAGGCAAAGCTAACATCTAGAGGAAAGCTTCAATGATTAAAAAAAAAAAAAAAATCACTGACACTGAAAGGTTTTGTCAACCACTCGTGTCACAAGAAAGTCAGTGGCTCTAGCCTTATCTGTTAATGAATTTGCCTGCCAAGGAATGTGCTTCACCAACAGGAAGCATTCTGAGTAGATTGTCAATTTCCATTCCTGCACAGCCTCATGGTACAAAGGGTAACATCAAGTACCCCTTCTGTTGGCGTATTAGACTACTGCCATATTGCCAGATTGAAAGGAGTGAACACTTTGATGTAAGAATACTAAAAAGGACCAAAAGATAGGAGAAAAGCTCTTATTTCGATGACACTGAGATGAAGGTAAAGCTTTTGAGATGTCCTGGTTCCTTGGACAACCCCCTGTTGCACCACCACCACCACCATACAGCAAAAGCATCAGTGATCTCTGTCACATGAGGAGTCTTGAAGCTAGAAGAGATTTCCTATACGGAGATCTACTAGTTCTGTCCACCACTTCACATCTGAGTGATATGCCTTGGAGATCTGAGAAGGTTAAAGAATAGAGCCAGAATGCCATGCCCACTGAATGTGGATAGCTCATTGAAGGACTTGTCGACTAAAGTCTTGTATGAGAAATTGTGAAGATGGATGTTGCATCTCCCCAAAGCGTAATGGTTAGATTCCACCTGAGCTGTTTGGGAGAACAATGTCATGTGTACTGCCTGTCTGAGGAACAGCTTTTCCTGGGTCAAAGGAGCATGAAATATCTGTGTATTGAATGGAACAAACCCTGAAGGACAGGATATGAGATGGGGACAGGGGATACTTCATTAGGCTTATAGTTACTCTGAGGGATAATAGTTTGAGAAGAAATGTTTACTGCTTCATAAGACAAGTCTGTGTTGGGGCAGCAAGGAACCCAGGCATTCAGGCAAGTAAAAATATCCAGCATCTCTGTAGTGTTAGGTTGGCTGCTACACAGGTCATGCATTTCATGAAAATCCTGGAGGCAGAAATTAGTCCAGAAAAAAGTGTTTATAACTGTTAGTGAATGGTTTCAATCTAAGAATATAGAAATCACCCCAGTTCTTGGTGAGTTTGGGGCACAGCAGATGGCTTGGAGATCTAAAAAGTGCATCCAATATCCTTTGAAGACACATGGAAGGATAGATAACATTATCACAATAGGCAAGGACTCTTTGATAATAAATCATTTTAATCTACTGAGGTCCAGAAGAGGTGTGAGATCCTTCATTTTTGAGGCACCAAAAATAATATTGAATGCTATTGTCCAAGTAATACACCAATACTCATGAGTCTAATCACCCCATATAAAAATCTTACAAACCTACGCTCAGCAAATAAACTACTGGTATCTAGACAAAAACTCAACAATAAAGTAGAGGATTCCTTTTTCTCTAACACTGTGGGAAAAATCTGGAACCTACTTCCTGGTGAACTCACATCTCTTTCTTCAACTTCATTATTCAAAAAGAAACTCAAAATATACCTTACAACCCAGTGGTTATGTCCTTGTACTAACCCAGGCTAAGATTCCTCTTCCTGTTATCCTAGGTTCTAACACTAAATACTATTCACTTCATAGCTACTTTTAAGACCACCCCTCTATTAATCTGATCATATAGCTAACTTGACACTGAACAAAACCCATTCCTCTCTGAGACTGTTATAGGTTCGGATAATTGTACCCAGGAAGGACTTTATGAATGTGTAACTGCCTTATAGCTGAGTCACTGCCTTTTAAATAATGTCTCCCTGCCTTGTAAATAATTATCTGTTCTTCTGTGACATATATACAACTTTGATTTTGGAATGTCTCACACCCTTCTAAATACTTTTTTCTTCTATTATTGTTTATTCCTAAAAAAAAAAAAAAAAAAATAATAATAATTTTGTTTGTTATCTATCATGATTACTAAGTTACCATGTAAACAACTGTTTTGTCTGACACATGAACTGTATCTGTAGTTGCAATATTCTGCTTTGTTTTATGTGCAGCTTTTCTCCCTGGGCCTCTACTGAAAATGGACATATATCCAGTTAGACTAGCCTGGTCAACAAATGTAAAATAAAAATAAAATAAATACAAATAATAAATCAATAAAATATTGTCCTAGTCCTGTCTACCCTGGTAAGACATTTTGAGGAAATTTACTGCCTCCTTTTTTTGCTAATGCATTTTGACAAGATGGCACATCAGGCAAGGTTAAAGATGGGCTCTAAAGTATAGAGAGAAAGGGGACCAAAAATTTTCCTAGTAATTATCTCCTGGGCTCTTGAATCCCCAGAGAAATTTATTTGCATTGGCACACGGATGCAGGGACTTACTTTGACTGCTTCCTATAAGACACAGTAGTGAAGAGAGACAGGACTGTTCCCATTCACCTTGAAACAGACCATGGCATCCTGGATGCTGTCTAGGGATTCCAGCATCTGAGTGTAGTCTGAGGTGAATATCTTTTCCCCGAACCTTCCTCTCGAGTACCTAGGCTACACTAGGACTGCATTAATCAAGCTTAATGCCAAGAAATGCATAGTTATCCCCTTTGGAAAAAAAACATGTACCCATGAATTACCACATAGGTGGCAGGACACAGGTGGACAGTGGTCTCACTTTCGATAACCACATCACCACAACAGTCAGGAAATCCTTCTATGTGGCACACCTCATCACTAAGGGCTTTTCATCCAGAAAAAAGGAGGTAATTGTCCCACTGTACTCATCCGTCATTAGACCCATTATAGAGTATAATGCCCCATTTGGTATGTACCTCACAAGACATCTGCAACAGCTGAAAAGGCCACAGAAATACCTCACTAAAAGAATCACAGGCCTAAAGCAGATGCCATATGCTGACTGTCTAAAAAACTCCAGCTATACTCTGTGGCATATCGTCTACTCAGAGGCGATCTCTGCTTAATATACAAGACCATGTCAAACCCTGAGCTGTTGGACATGCTCCACTTAAAGAAATTCCAATCCCTCAAAGCCACACGCTCCAGGGATCTAAACCTTGTCATCACAATGAACAAAACATGCTGGAGGGATAGGTTCCTGATCCAGAGACTTCCCATACTCTGGAATAGACTGCCCAGACATGTCAAGCAGAGCACCTCATTGACCCTCTTCAAAAGGAACCTTGATGATTGGGTGGGAGATAGGAAATTCACCCCAGGGATCATGTCAGTCGCCCTGCTGGTCAGGGGTCCAGAGAAGTAAATACTGTGGGAAGAAATATCCAGGGAATTGTTATGGCTAGGCTTGCATAGGCCCTAGGGCCGATAGCCTAGTACCAACCTATGAACCTATAAGCAATCAATCAATAATCTTCTGGAATACCTTCCACAGCCTGAATGTTTCAGAAGTGATCCAGGACAGGGTTTTGCAGCTGGCATAAAAAGAGAGATGACACTCACTCGAGAAAAAGTGATGCAGCTCCTTGGTAACCTTAGCATATGTGAACTGTACAGCTAATGTTTGTACAGGGTGAGTGCCTGCAATTTCATGTGTCAGACCTGCTGAAGAGATGCATGGCTACAATGCAGGAACAGCAGGTTCACTGCTGCAGGTGATACACCCATACTCCTGCTCATACCTCTCAAGCTCTTAGAACATGAAATCTGGACAAAGCCTGACAAAATGGGGGTACAAAGGTTCAAAAATAGGGACATATTTTAAATATTGCTGTTACAAACTTAGAAAGTTTGTGAGAGTAAAATGGTTTGTTTTAACATACTTTTTCTGAAGGATTTAAAGTCTGAAACTCAAATGTATGTTATTATTCACTGACTTCAATCCTCACATCATCCCAGTGATTGGTCAGAAAAACACAAATTTTATGAGGAGTAGACCAAAAATATGAGCCTAAAATCTGGATATTCTGTGAAAATCTGGACAGTTGTGAAGCATGCTCCTGTAGGTGACCCAAGTGTAGTGAGCTAATCTGCCAACCCCTCCCCCGCAGGATGTATGAGCAGGCATTCACTGCTCTCTACTGTCCCCCCCCCTGATCAGTATCCCCAATACATATGACACTGGCTGAACAAAATGCATTTCTGGATGAAGTCAGGGCTTTACCCTTATTTGTCAAGGGGCTGGGTGGGAACTTCTTCCTTTAGACAATTTACAGGTTAAGTGCATTTCTCTCTTCCTTGCTCTTTGAACTTGTGGTATTGGAATGAGCATATTCTTCCTGCTGAATGTTGTATAATTAAAGCCTGCTTCATTCAGTGTAAAGTACAGATGTCTTACTTATCTGTAGATGTTCGAATTCCTGACTGCCTCAGAGTTATCTTGGGTTATCTACCAAGATAACCCAGTACTGACCAACTTTCAAAAGCTCAGACTCCCCTCCCTCTCTCTTCCTGTGACAGCTGATTGGCTGAGCATATCCTGAGAGGGAAGCCTTCAGCTGTCACAAGAAGTTAGTGTTCAGGCCTTTTCACAAAGAAAGAGAGGAAAGTTCCTAAAGCCAGAATCATCTAGCCAGAGTAAATCTGTAGCCAATCACAATACCATGTAACAACTAAATCTAACAACAACTGAGTCAAAGAGGCTGAAACTCATTTCAACTGTGCACAGTCTGGGGGGTGGTGGGTGGGTGCTGCTACTGAGGCAGTGAGGAATTTAAACGTCTACTGTTACAGGTAAGTAGGACTTAATGTATGGTCATCATTCCCACTGCCTCAGCTGCATTTTGGGTAGATTCCCAAAGCTTACCCTACCTAAGAACTGGAGGGATAAGGATCCAGGAGCACCTGGAGAATGGCCATAGCAAAGTCTGCTCTGAACCTTGAAAAGGAATCCAGTTTGTAGTCTTTTGTGAATGAATAAATAAAAGACCTGGTGACTGCCTCTGGAATGCTTCTAGAGTGCACTCATTTCTGTTATGTCACCAAAGAGGATAAGGCCCAAGACAGGTGAGCCTTAACCTTGCCAGGAAGAGATTTACCACAGTGGGCAATAGAAAAAAACAGCAGAGGACAACCATTATGCGATAGTTTGCTCAGAGATAAGATAACCTTTTTCCAGGTAGTACATAGGTTCATAGGTATATACTAGGCTAACAATCACTAGGGCCTTTATAAGCTTAGATGTGCAACCCAAATGTGTCCCACAAGTTATTGTATTTTAGACGTTATTTATGTGTTAGTTTGGTTTACTGACCACCTCTGTCCTTCAGAGAGATGGGTGTCAGACCAGGAGTGAATTTCCAATTTCCCATCCATTGGTCTAGGTCACGTTTAAATAGTGTTAGGGAAGGACTTTGTTTCACACAGATGGGGAGCCTACTCCAGAGAATGGGAATTCCCTGAGATATATATACCTGTCTCTCCAACATGTCCTATTTACATCACAAGCAGAATTTAGGTTCTTAGATCCAGTAGTTTTGATGCTGTTTGTTGTGTGGATCTGCAAAAGGTGCATCAGAGCAGGGTCCAAGGATGCCTTATGCGAGGTATAGATCACCTCTCAGTAGTCTGTAGGAGAACAAATACAGAGTTAGGGCTTTGAAACAATTCACATAAGAAATTGTATTTATACTGTGTGTTCTATTTTTAAAGAACCTTTGCAGGCATTCCAGTTGCTATATTTGTCTGGTCAGGTATATACAGAGGGGGCATAATACTCAATGATGTGTCTGATGAAGGCCAACTACAGTGGTATGATGGCCTTCCTGGACCTAGATGCCATGATCTTACTTATAAGTTGAGCAATATAGAAGGATTTCCTTACTACCTTGGACACATGTTGGTTGAAGGCCAGGTTACTGTGCACATGTGTTCCCAAATCCCTGACTAGCAAGTCAACTCTTAAGGGTGTTTTATCAAGGATGTAGTTTACCCAAGGTCCAACTTCCAAAAATGTACTATGTACTATTGTGCATTTCTTGGCATTGACTTTTAAGTATTGGCTTTGGTACCAGTCATTTGTCTGTGTCAGACCCTCTTGTAAGATGTTTGCACCTTGGGAGGATTCTATGACTGCTCCAGTTTGCAATCATCTGAGAACTTGGTCAGCCAGAGGCCTCTGACATTGGCCTTGACTTCAAGAAGTAGATACTAAAGAGGAGTATGCCCAGCACTGAGCCCTGAGAGTCTCAACTGGTGACCAGCCTCTTTATGGAGAAGGTCTCACCAATCTTAACTGCCTGAGTCCTATTTGTGAGCCAGCTGGCTATTCAGCTAATTTATAGGTATTTTATGCCTAATTCTGTAAGTTTGTTAACAATGCCCAAGTCAGGTATTGTATCAAATGACTTAGCCAGGTCAAGGTAGGCAGTATGCACCATTTTACTCTCATCCCTTGCCTTGCTGACCTTCTCAAAGGAGTCCCCCAGGTTCAGTAGGTATGACCTTCCTTTGACAAAACCAAACTGGATTGGGACCAGTGTCTGAAGGTATCCTATATCTCTGTTGATTGTTTCCACGATAATTAATTCCACAGCTTTTCATATGAGACTAGTTAGACTAATGGGTCTATAGTTTCCAGGGTCTGTTGATGTTATACTTTTATGCAGAGGGATAACCACTGCAGTTCTGCATTCTCATGGGACAAAGCCTGTTCTCAGACTATAGTTAAAAAGTGACTCCAGTGGCCCTGATAGGTCATATTTTAGGCTATTTAGGAAGCATCCTTGGATATTATCAAGGCCCAGTGAGGCTGTGTTCTTTGCCTTAACAAGTGCAACCACGACATGCTCACTATTGTAGTTGGAAGAGTTATGTTTGAAGGTATTTCACGGGGAATAGGAGTGGCTTGGAGTGAGTGGAGGGGGATAAAATTAGAGATGAATTTGTCAGCCAGCAGATTTGCTGTATCATCCGACTCAGTGAATGTGGTACCATTAACTACCAGTTTGGCACAGTTTTGTGTGCTGCGTTTGAGGTTTCTGACATAGCTGAAGAAGGCTGTATGGTTGTCTTTTGCCTGGGATGTTATCTTAACCACAGAATTGGCTTTATTAGACTTAATTAGCCCTCATATTTGGCTGTTTTGTTTGATGAGAGAGTTCTTATCTTTATGGGAGTTACACTTCCTGGTTTTAGCCATGACCTTTTTTTTTCTTTTGTTGCATAACCTGTTTAATTTAGGATGCTACCAGGGAGGTTTGTTTTTAGAGTTATGTTTGGGCTTACTTCTTGTAGGTACAGCAGTCTTCACTTAGCCATTGACATAGCTGGACAGAGTTTCTGGGAAAAATTCTGCATAGGCTACTATGTTCTCTGGGTTTGATGAGGAATTGAATTTTGGCAAACTATAACTTAAGAAAAGGTAGTTTGCCTTGGAAATGTTCTTAACTGTGTTTACCAGGGTTACTGAATTGATTTTGATTTTAAAGGAGACAGCTTTATAGCTGGACCTTACTAGGAAGGATGTGACATGGTGGGGGGAGTGCAGCATTTTCCCATATTTGTGATTACGAGGTCCAGTATTTTGGAACCTGTAGTGGGTGTATGCACTAAATGGTCAAGGGTGTTTGTTTATAAAGTCCAGGAATCTCTGTGCCTCTAAGATTTGAGGCCATATAGGATTCCCAGTCTACAGAGGGGCAATTAAAGTCCTTCACTGATTAAGGGGTAAGGTTGGACCTTGAGTGTCCCCTGTAGGACTAAGTATGAGTGATGCATTTCATGAGACATCGATGATGACCTATAGCTTGCCATGATATGGAATGAGATTTTGTCAATAGTGATCTGCACTTGGAGAAACTCCAGTATGTCATCCTGTTTAACCAACCTAGAGGTATGCCTGTTACTGATGTCAATCAAGCCACATCAACCTTTAGTACATGTCTATTAGCTAATGGTGTAAAGGTGGTGGAAGGCACTGAAACTTTGCACTGTTGGTATACTGTTTCCAGCTGTAAACCCTGTCTTGGTAACTGCACAGACAGCTGCATTCTCCAGGGTGAGGAGAGCTTGGAAGGAGTGTAGTTTTTTTTTTTTTTTTTTTAACTCCTGGCCTTGAGCAGTAACACCTTGAGGTTCAGTTGAATTGATTTTGCTATGTCAACAGGTTTATCATTTTGGCACTGCCTAAAAAAGCTGTATGTGAAAGGATAAAGTTTAGCCAGTTTTCAAAAGCCTGCTAAACTCTGCCTTGCTATTTGATGTAGGCTGGGAGGATGGCATAGTAGTGAAGGGGTAGAGACAGTGCAAAGCTTGATTTCTCATGTGAGGTACCTGGCTAGCCTTAAAAATACCCCACAGGGGCAGTTAGCCTACTACTAATATGAACCTGTAAGCCTAAGGGAGACAGGTGCAGACCTTCCATGGCAAAGCAATGTAGTCTGTTAACCATCTCTTCTCATGCTGACAAATATTGTATCTCTTTAGAATGACACCAGATACCTAGTCAATTGTAAAAATCAACCATCTTTTGTTTGTATTTTGCCATCACCCTTGATGAAAGTAGTATGCTGCTCAATATTTCACTCATACTACATTGAGACAGTTAGTCAGAGACATCTGTAATGTATCTCTTCATATAGTCTTTGGAAGTACATCTGAGGTCATTTACACCTATGTGGACTATGAATGAATCATACAGGTACCTGTAGTGCAGTGACTAGAGTGCATGTGTAATTTTGCGGATCCTGGCTCCAGATAGGCAACTAACCTTTATTTTCTCCTTGTTTAGCCTGGTTAAAGGGACAGCAGTATGCTGTACAATGCAGTCCCCTATGACTACAGTTCGCAGAAATGTGTTAACTTCCCTTATGGGCTTTGTATTTGAGGATCCTCTGAGTGTGGCTGTACGTGTGGTATTAAATCTTGCTTTTGCTGAGTGCTTTTGGGTTTGCTGAGGATAATCTTTGTAGATGGATGGTCTAGGAGGTTTTTGGGATTTAGGAAGATTGCACTTAAGTGCCTCAGGATATGTTGGCCTATGTGGTTGTTGTGTGCTGTTTATGGTGGGTGTTGTGTGCGTGGTTTTGACAAACTGATGTGTGCTTGTATGTGAGAGTTTGGCCACCATTGACATTCTGCATGTACACCACACCTCTCACATACTGTATCTGTTACTTTAAGGATAAGTGGTTGTTAGTAAACATGAAACAATTGCTACATTGTCTCAAGATACCCATATCCAGCAAGCTGGCTGCACAGAAATTAGGTAATAGCATATCTATGTTCTCCAGTCCTTTACTTGGTGAGCTACAAGGGTGTGGTGTATGGAGTTAAGAGAGGGCTGCATAGAATGCTTGTTTGGGGTTGGAGGCAGAATAGGCTATATAATATTAAATTATACTAAATTTAATGATATCGCTACTCAACGAACAAACTAGCTGGTCTAAGCTTGTCAAAATTTCTATGTATTTGCGTCTGTATCGGGTGAGTGGTGGGAGACTAACAACGTCCCCATTTAGATTCTTCAAAAGTTACCTTTGGGATCACAAAATGAAGTGACCTTTAATTATACCCTTCCTATACTCTGGCAATACACCTAAAACCGAACAAGTGAGCTGGAGGGGGGATGGTTACTGCAATGGTGATATATTAGAATATGAACTGTTAAGGTACGTTTACTTACACAACTGCACTATGTCCAGCATAAGATCACTGTTGCAGTAGCCTAAGTTGTATGGGTAAATTACTGAATTTCAGGATTATATAGGCAGGTGGAAGGAATTTACAAATCCAGAAGTCCCTGGAACCTGTTCTGGACACAGCAAAGGAATCTAGTTTATAATGCGGTGTTAAAGTATGAATAGATGACTATGTTGCTGCCTCTAGAATACTTCTCCAGTCCACCCTTTCTAAAACAATACAAAAAAAAAATGGTAGCGTGAGCCCTGACCCTGCTTGGAAGTGATTTGTTATGGTGAGAAGAGTAGAAAGAAAAGACAAAACGAACGGACTGGCCGCAAACTAGAAATTAGAAACTGAACACAGCTTGGTGGATGAAGGATACAATAGAGACTAATACGAATTAGCGCTTTCTTTCACTTTATTTAAAAAACGTGAACTTCTTCAGAAACAAGAACATGTGCCCTCCCCAGCACATGTCTTATAAACCCTTTGAAACAGGATGTGATGTCATGAAGTTCTCCATAATGATTTCATATATATACAAAATTAAAATGAAAATGATGAAATATAATATGTGAATATGTACAAAAAACATCTTAATATTTCAAAATATTATTATATGATGTGTTTTCATCATTCCCAATATATTACACTGATGTATCAAACTTTATCTTATGTAAAAAGCAACCTCAAACCATTTTTACCTTACTGATGGACATCATACTAACGTAAACTACATAAAATCTAATATTGTAAATACTCAATGTCAATTGAATAACATTACATTGCTGGAATGTTATGTGTTATGAGAATTGTGAACTTAAAACCATTTCTCTATAACTATGTAAACTATTATAAACTAACTTGTGTTAAAAATACCCAGTTATAGAAAACTTTAATACAAGTAATGTATAATAGTTTACATAGTTATAGAGAAATGGTTTTAAGTTCACAATTCTCATAACACATAACATTCCAGCAATGTAATGTTATTCAATTGACATTGAGTATTTACAATATTAGATTTTATGTAGTTTACGTTAGTATGATGTCCATCAGTAAGGTAAAAATGGTTTGAGGTTGCTTTTTACATAAGATAAAGTTTGATACATCAGTGTAATATATTGGGAATGATGAAAACACATCATATAATAATATTTTGAAATATTAAGATGTTTTTTGTACATATTCACATATTATATTTCATCATTTTCATTTTAATTTTGTATATATATGAAATCATTATGGAGAACTTCATGACATCACATCCTGTTTCAAAGGGTTTATAAGACATGTGCTGGGGAGGGCACATGTTCTTGTTTCTGAAGAAGTTCACGTTTTTTAAATAAAGTGAAAGAAAGCGCTAATTCGTATTAGTCTCTATTGTATCCTTCATCCACCAAGCTGTGTTCAGTTTCTAATAAAGAGTAGAAAGAAATAACATAAGACAACCATCAGGAAACTGTGTGCCTTGACATTGTTTGTCTTTTTTTCTAACTTTCATAGGAAACAAATAGATGATCTGCCTCCCTAAAGGATTCTGTTATATCCATGTAGTATCTGCCTGTGGACATCCAAAAAAAAAAACAGAGTTTAATCAACAAGTTAAGCACTTTCATTCCATAATGTAAGGAACTTCTGCAGAACTGAAAGTTACATCATCTTCCTGTGCTTTAAAACTTACTTCCTGTTACATAACAGATAACATCAAGTTACCCTTTTGCCAAAATGTGTGATTACTGGCGAAATGAAATACTTCCATATATATTTAAAATACTTTATATACTAATTTGATTACTGGCAATGCCATATGCACATGTTCTATATTTACAACACAGTTAAAGCAGGTATTTTTAATACCTGTTTTTAAAATGTTTCTGTAACTTTAGGTGTACTGTTCAAATGTCTGATTAATGAATTATGCATGTGTGATGATGTCATTGTTATATAACAGAAAGTGTTTATAAAGCACAGGAGGATGATGTAACTTTCAGTTCATGTTCCTTACATTATGGAATGAAAGTGCTTAACTTGTTGATTCAACTCTGTGATACTAGCCTGGACTAGCTTTTTTTTTGTTCTTGAAGAAACAAGATGTAAAACATTAAAGGCAGGAAGTAATACCTTGGCAAATCCAAGTAATTCTTCCCTGTCCATAGTTAAAGAAACAGGAGAAGTGTCATTTTTTTAACTTTTTGCTTTGTTTTCCTGGGAGACCTCCTAGAAGAAGAACAACCCACTGTCAAGAGCACTAGCCCAGGAATAAGCACCTTAGCCTGGCTGTGTGGTAAGACTTCATCTGCTCCTTCCAGACTGCAGACTGACAAAAGTGTTTCTTCCTTTCCTGGTGAGGGCAACTGTGCAGTCACAGAGGCCATGTCAAATCTTCCCAAGGATCTAGGCCAGAGGGATTGAGATACAATAATGAGCAATCTGAGGAACTAGGTTTGGCCATAGCAGGGTCACCCTTCTTTGGACTGTGGATGAGGCATTCAGCCTGAAACCTTAAGACTCTGGAGAAATTTTCTTCTTCTTCCTGCAGAAGGTAGAAAGACGAAGCAAGGAGACTGATAACTGCTCCATGGTTAAGCTCAGAAGAGAGCCTGAAAGGTGTGTAGAAGGACCTGGGTGAGGTGGTAAATCTACTGACGGAAAATTAAAGGTCTTGAGGTAAAAATTTTAATGAAAGTCCCCAAAAGCACAATAAACTTCCCTTTACATAAGAATTCTACAAACAAATGTAGAAAAAGTGCAGTAAAGAAAGAATTTTACGCAGTTTTTTCATACAAGCATTCTCCTAGTAAAAAAACTATGACATTTAAGTCCATAAAAAGCACAGTTGTTCCTCAGGGAATGAAGTGGAAAGTTTTCCCCAGAAAGGTACTTATTTGCCAAGCCTAGAATAATAGCTAGCCAACCGTCAGTTCCATGGCAACCACGGGTAGAATGTGGTTTAACAGCAAGAAAGCTTTTGAAGTTTCTTATGCCCTAATTACTGCTTTTATGGATCTCTCCTTGAACCCCAAAATTGCTAGGGTATGTTAAAAGTGCACTGAAGCTTTGAAAGCTGACCGGTGGTCATATCCTCGCAGGATATATAACCCAAAAAGCTTAGGCTACTGCAAGAGTGATCTTTTGGTGAACATTTGTATTACTGCAAGTGTGGCATCATGGTATGATAGTCTATCTAAAAATTCTTGCCTTTACAAAAATAAGATGATAACAGTGGTTGAGGTTAAACGATTTCATGCAAACTATCCTGCTAAGAAAAAAAAAAGTCTTATTTTTGCCTTCTGAAATGCTGTTAACTCTGGCCCAGTGTTAAAATGGTTTGGATGAAGCTTCAGTTTGCCTATTTCAGAGTAGCATAATTGAAAATATATTTTGACATCAACATGCAAAATACATGTGAAAGTATTTTATGTGCCTTTCTAAATTACTTATTTACTTAGAAAGCTAATCAAACTGTAAATATGGGTTTGGTATTTCACCAGAGGATTGATATGACTGCTGTAAATCAAAATCAGCATAAATAAAAGCCTGCACATCTTGTTTTCAAAAGTTGCAGAGTTATACATTAGTTGCCATTATAATAAATTATACAATAACCCTTATCAGTGAACTAATGTGCTGTCACTTTTAAGAAGGTAACATCCCACTGAGAAGTCATACGATGAGCACTAGATGGCAGCACAACATGAGTTGTTTTTATAACCATCAGCTGTCGTCTTGGGGGTATGCAGCTTATTAAAAGCTTTCTGTAATGAAGAAATCCATTTACCTGAAATCATTAATAGGCCAGAGCTATTCATGTGAAAATATTTTGCAAATTAAAATAAGCCTGCAGCAAGGCACTGCAAGATTTATTTGAAATCCTAAAGTGCCAAACTGTGCCTAAAGTGCAATATATTGTTATTAATGTAATAAAATTCATTTTTTGTTTTTCTTCTTTTTATATTTTATATATTTATAAGAGTCATAGGTATGTTATCTTTGAACTATCTCTCTCTGTCTCTGTGCAACTGAATTAGACACATTCTTACTTTCAAACTGCAAGGCCAAGAATTTATACATCATCACTTGTGCAAAAATTGCTAAGTAAAGGACAAAAATGAATGAGTCTGCTGCTGGGATTTCCCCTTTCTACAAGCTGCAGTAGCCTCAGAGTTAATTATACTAAGTAAACGGATACATTAGGCAGAATCCCTGTGGTAAGATGGGGTAGGGGGTTTACACACACCCTTTGTGAATGCAGGATTTTTTTTTAAATTTGAATGAAATATGAAGAAACAAAGTAGACGGGGTTGTCTCCAAGTTTACAGAGCTTATAACACGGAAGACAACAGGAGACCCTGTAGAGGTGCTAGAAATATTTTGGAAATTTTATGAAAGTCTGCATAAAGCATTGAAATATAAAAATCAAGAAAAGGTAAAAATGGAAATATTTATCAAATAATTAAATATGCCAAGGTTGGAGGTAGATTAGGCTGAATTACTAATGTTTAGGATAGGAGAAAATGAAATAAAATGGTGATGTATAACCAATCTACAGGAAAGTCCCCAGGAATAATAGATGGTATTCCTGTGAAAGCTTGTAAGCTAGGAGGAAAAATGATAAAGGTCTGGAAGGTTTTGTTTAACGGTATTCTAAGAGGAGGAGAAGCACCAACATCGTGGAAGAAAGCTGTGGTAGCTGTAATATCTAAAGAGGTAAAGACCCATCAGATCAAGCTTCATGCAGACCCATTTCAATCCTAAACCATGATTATAACGTGTTTATGTCTATAATGGCAAAGGTGATGCCAGAATTGATATCAATGTAGTAGTTTCATGGAGGGGAGGTAAACATTTCACAACATTAATAGAACATTGATGATCCAGAGGGAAGCAGAATGTAAGAAATGCCACTGTTGTTGGTGGGTGCTGTTGCAGAGAAAGCATTTGACAGAGTAAGCTGAGAGTTTATGAGCAGATCAATGGCAGCAGTTGCATTCCCCTGATAAAATTATAAGGTTGATTTGGAGGATATATGAGGGATCGGAAGTGAAAATTAAAGTTGGTGGGTTCCTCTTTGATAATTTCTGTTTGAGCACAGGAACCAGGCAGGGGTGTCTACTTTCCTCTTTGTTATTTGTGTTATATTTAGATCCTTTGGCAAAGAAAATAAGGAACTCAGAAATTCAAGGACATCATTTGTATGATAAATGAGAAAAGCTGGCTCTATTTGCAGCTGATATTATCTTATACCTGATAAAACCAGAAAAAAAGAAGTTATGTACTCATAACGTTCCATGTGAGTTGTTCCATCTTGCCTTCATTCATCACTGATGGGTTCGGAGCCGATCCTGACATGGCCGACTAGCAAGCTCAAAGTTCTCCAGTAGCTCGAGACCCCACCCCTTATCCCATAATGCACTGCTGGAATTACCTCAGATCTTGTTTGCTGCGTACCATATAATAGTACAATAATTATTCTACCTAGGAATGAATACACATTGAAAAAACAGGATGAAGACAGCCTTCAGGTCAAGGAGGAGGGAACGTGAGAATGAAAGCGAGATGGAACAAGTCACATGGAATGTTATGGTGAGTACATAACTTCTTTATGTGAAGTTGTTCAATCTCACTGTTCATTCATCACTGATGGGTAGTGTCCCTAGCACCCTGATCTTGGGTGGCTCACGGCAGTACACTCTTCAGAACCATAGAACCAGATGAAGCCCTGTCCCTGGAGGCCTTATCCACGTTGTAATGAGTTATAAAAGTGTGAGGTTTAGACCAGGTGGCTGCAGCACAGATGTTATTGAAAGGAAATTTGGCTTGAAAAGCTAATTAGGTAGAAACTGCTCTGGTTGAATGAGCCTTTACCTTACTAGATAATGGCATTTTATGACAACATGACAAGCATATGTATAGGTGATGCAATCCGGCAGCACTTAGACAGGGTTGTTTTAGCAATTGGTTCACCTTTCCTGGTCTCAGAAAAGGACACAAAGAGCTGATTTGATTTCCTAATGTCTTTAGTTCTCTCCAAATAAAATCTAAGTTGTCTATGAACATCGAGTTTATGCAACATATATTCCAATTTGTTGGTATGATTAGGGAGGAAAACGGGCAACTCAATGACTTGAGTAATGTTAACCTCAGAACATACTTTGGGCAGAAAGGATGGATTAGTTCTGAGAGATACTCTGTCAGTATGGAAGATCATGTAAGGGGGCTTGAAGGAAAGGGCTTGGAGTTCTGACACTCTACAGTCTGAAGTGATGGCTACTAAGAAGATAGTTTTCCATGACAAGAATTTTAGTTCACAAGATGATGCAGGCTCAAATGGAGGAAGAATGATGTGAGATAAAATAAAATTCAAATTCCAGGGGGAGTAAGGTGTCTTCACAGGAGGCCTTATGTGAAAGGAACCTTTTAGAAAAGCCTTAGACAATTGGTGAGCCATAATATTCAAACCATCAATTCCTAGATGGAAATTAGATACAGCAGCTAATTGTACTCATACCATAGCTGCTGATGCTCCTTTTTTGAAGATTTCTGTCAAGAATTGTAAGACAGAAGACAATGGTGCTTGATAAGGGTCAATGTTGTGGGAAGAAGCCCAAATAGAAAATGTCTTCCATTTACTACGATACAATTTTCATGTGGAAGGTTTTTGGGAAGCCAACAAAATCTGACTAGTGTCATGGGAAAGATTATAGAGCCTGGCTATGCGGAGAATTGGAGCAGCCAAGCAGTTAGCTTCAGTGTCTGCAATGACGGGTGAAGATCCCCTGATGGATGTGTCAGCAAGTCCGGAACTGGGTCCAGGATCCATGGATCTTCCAGAATATGATGATAAAGAAATGGGAACCAAATCTGCCAAGGCCAATGAGGGGTTATGAGGATGATTGTCCGTCCCACCGACTTTGCTTTCTGTAAGAATTTGGATATCAGGGGAATTGGTGGAAATGCATAGAGGAAACCCGGGGGCCAATCGTGGACAAAAGCATCCTTCGCGGAGTGACCTGGTGTGGGAATTAGGGAAAAATAGCTTCTGCATTTGTTGTTGATGTGACTGGCAAAGAAGTCGCAGGAAGGCTGGCCCCATTTGCGGAAGATCCTGTCCACAATCTTTTGTTTGAGGGACCATTCATGGGGCAACAAGATTGCTCTGCTCAGCCTGTCTGGTATTACGTTGGATTTGCCCGGGATGTGCATTGCCAACAGAAAGCACTGGGATGACAGTGCCCACTGCCATACTCTGAGGGCTTCTTGGCAAAGGGGATAAGACTTGGTCCCGCCTTGTTTGTTCAGATACCAGACCACTGACATGTTGTCTGTTTGTATTGCAATTGTCCCTACAGGAAGAGAATCCTGAAAGTATTGCAATTCTAGAAGTACTACTCTCATCTCCAGGACATTGATATGCAGATGTGATTCTTGATCTGTCCATGTGTCTTGGGCAGTTTTTCACTGAAATAGCCCCCCCCCACCCTATCAGGGAAGCGTCCGTGGTCACAGTGGCAACTGGAGGGGAAAGCATGAAAGGACATCTGATTGTGACATGAAGAGACGTCAACCACCACTGAAGATCCTTCTTGCAGGAATTTGTTATCAGGATCATGTGACTCATTGGAAGTTCTTGGTAAGACTGTTGCGTGAATTGAAGCCATTGAAGGATTCTCATATGCATCCTTGCTAAGGGGATCGCTAGAATCCTGCCTGGTCTGCTGAGACTGGCTGGATGACTCTTTTTTCTAGCAATTGTTGTACCTCTATTGCTGCTTGTCCCATGTGACTGTGTGGAACGTCCAGGATTTTTTTGACGGGAAGAGGCTGGGTGGAGAATGGTAAGAAGTACCCTCTGAAAATGATACTTCGTACCCAACTGCTGTTTGTTATATTTAGCCTGGCTTTGGGGTACAAAGATAAGCGACCCCCGACTGCCTCCAGAGTAGGACAGGCAGGCCTCCCTTCAGGAGCGCTGGTAGGATTGACCAGAGAAGTGATCTCTGTCATCCTGGTGTTGTGGACCCCCTCTGCCACGAGGGCGGCGTCTTCCATTGAAACCCCCTCCTGTGCCTCTGGAGGTGGGCTCTCCACGTGTGTCTTGAAAGGCTCCTTGAGCTTTCCGGAACCACATCTTTCCTCCCCTCTGACCTTTGGGAAAGGGTCAAGTGGGGGTGGAAAAATGGACTCCGATGGCAGACAGAGTCTTTCCTTCTTGCTCACACCTGGTTAAAGTCTCCTTCAGCCTTGACTCAAACAAGGATGAGCCGTCAAATGGGGTATTATTAAAAGAAGACTTGAAGGGTTCCGCGAAGGAACAGAGTCGCATCCAGGCATGCCTACGGAGAGAGATTCCTGTACCTGCAGCTCTGCTCGAACCATCAGCTGCGTATGATATGAGACACATGGACAAGTTGACAATCAAACTGAGGGTAGAGAGCTGAGTGGCAATCTTATTGGATACACTCGAAGCTACAGCACCCTGAAGAGTATCTCCCAACTCCTTAAGGAGATCTCTCTGCAGTCTGGTAAAATGTGTCAAGTAGTTCAGTGATCTGAGTGAGAAAGCCGCTGAACTGAACATGCGTTTCCCATATCTATCCATGATCCT
This sequence comes from Protopterus annectens, assembly GCF_019279795.1. Taxonomy (NCBI): domain Eukaryota; kingdom Metazoa; phylum Chordata; order Ceratodontiformes; family Protopteridae; genus Protopterus; species Protopterus annectens. Next base: position 1,199,611,584 of record NC_056737.1, read on the forward strand.
AGATTCTCTATTAGGAGGATGGATAGATGAGGAAGTCTCAGATATTTCCTTTTTGGTGGCTGCCGCCACCACCATGGCATCAACAGGGACTCCCTTGATCAAAAAGGACTTATCCACAGGGGCTGAAAGAAACTTATTAGGCCTCCAAGGAACAGGTTCCATAGAGTCTGGAGACTCCCGCGCCCTATGAGAGACCAGATCCATAATCTCATCATAGGGCGGAGATACCCAAGAGGTGGAAGGTTGAGACCCAAACGCCTTCAGGAGAACCAACTTGTCCTCAGTAGGGCTCTTGGACTGCCAATCACCCCGCTTCCTAAGAATTTCCAGAATCTCCGCAAAGGAGATGCCCTCAGAGGGGGATCTTGGGGAACCTTATGATTCATCCAGGTCGGTGTCCGATGTGATAGACTCCTGGGGGAGTCTAAATGCCTCCACTTGCATAATCTCTTCCTGGGAACCTCTTCAGGGGGAACTTCTGGAGAGGTCTCAGAAGAGCAGGGAGTACCCTGTGGGGCTACCTGAGGCTCTGGGTCTTTATGCTTGGGGGGACCAGAGGAAACAGAAACAGACACAGGAACTTTAGGGGAAGAAGAGGCCAGACCTTGAGATGAGGAAGTCTTGGGAGACAACACTCGCCTCATGGCATCGGAAACATCTTGGCTCTGATGAGAATGAGTCAATGGCTCTGATGGAGCCACGATCTCCTCCTGCACCAAAGTCATGGGCTCCGAGCCCAAGGTAGGAGCTGAGCTCACCCGAGCTGAGGCCCTGAGAGGAAGAGTCAGCACTGACAAGTCGGTGCGGCTATCCTCCCCGGACCCGACCGGAGAGTGTTGGCTCCTAGAGTCCCCGGTTGTCGCCGAGAACATCCGAGCAAATGGAGCCGACAACACTGGAGCAGGTGTCGGCTCCAAGGGATTCACGATCATCAGGTCAGCCTCCTCTGGCTCTGAAGGTCCAATATGTCTCGGAGGAGGAGCAGACAATTCAAGGGTAGTGGTCTTCAGCTCTGACGGTTGTATCTGAGCCAACAGCAGTTTAACTAGGCCTGGTGCCTTCAAAAGTTTCTGAACCAGCCAGTCCATATCCAGATCAGATAAGCTGACAGAGGACCTGGAAGAGTGGACAGATGGAGCCAATTGGAGCAACATGGAAGGAGGTTTTTCGGTAACCGGTTCAAAGGCCGTGTCCCAGTTCCGAAAAGAGCAGACTGTCGGCTCCGAGGGCAGTGGAACCGAAGTCACCACAATTTCTGACCTCTTTCCCTTCTTGGATCTAGAATCAGTGGAAGACTTAGAAGATTTGGATGATTTACTGGCTCCATCCTGGTCAGACAATGCCTCAGAAAAGGGGTGCTTAATGATACCCCTATCAATCAATTTCCTCTTCCTTTCAGCTAACACTCTTGTGAAAAAGGAATGGCATATGCTGCAGTGTACCTCACCCAAGCAGTAAACACACTGCACATGAGCATCTGTGACTGACATTTTCAGTCCGCAGTCTGGGCACTTTTTAAACCCAGACTTTGAATGCTTGTCCTTATCTTCAGACATTACACAACTCAAGCACACTAATTAACTAAGAGCTGTTTTAAACTAAGTAACTCACACAAACATACACACAGCCCAAAAAGGGGCACTAACAATTAATAACTACAAACAGTAAATAGAGATCCAAAACGACAGTCCCAAAGGGGTTCACTGACTAATTACTAATCCTAAAGCCAAAAGGCCGAAGGCAAGACAGAATACTGAGGAAAGGGGTAAAAACACAGAAAAAAGTAGTATTTACTAACTAGTATATCTGCTACTACAAATAGAACAAAGTATATAAAAAAGTGAAAATATAACTTGCTGAAAGTTGAAAAACTCCCAATAAAGTCTCGAGCCAAGCTGGAAACCAAGAGATCTGTGCCGCGGCAAACTAGATCTGGGGTAATTCCAGCAGTGCATTATGGGATAAGGGGTGGGGTCTCGAGCTACTGGAGTACTTTGAGCTTGCTAGTCGGCCGTGTCGGAGCCGGGGATCGGCTCCGAACCCATCAGTGATGAATGAACGGCGACATTGAACAACTTCACATGAACATTTTAGTGTTGTGGAACATTTTGAGGCAGTTTCAAATCTTTGTGGGATACAAAATTAATAAAGCTAAAATAAATGCAATAACTTTAAATTATTTACCCACATGTGAGTTGGTTCAGCAATATCCACATTTATGGGAACATGATAAAACAAAGTTCTAAGGAATATAGATTTAAAAGGATTCTGGTGTGGTAGCTAGGGGTCTGTGGAAAGAGACTAAACAAAAGAAAATAAAAAAAACTGAGAAATTGGAAGCCATGTTATATGGATATGGATAGCAAGATACAAGCAGTTAAAGTGTTTTTAGTGCTTTAGTTTTATACACTGGTTAGGCATATTTTTATCAACCAGAGGAGAAGTTGTGGATAGCAATTAATAAAGAGCTGAAGGATTTTATCTGGGAGGTGAAGACAGTCAAGTGGGATAAGATGATTCTTCCAAAAGAACAAGGCGGTTTGGGATTACCTGATTTGAAGGGGTATTTCTGAGCTACGCGGTTAAGGCTCCTATACATAGCACAAGCAGAAAACTATAATTCAAAATGGAAAGGAATGATGATGAAACAGTGGGGAAGCTCAAGAAACAACAAGAGACTGGGATTTTGGATGTAGATCCTTAAGGAGAATAACAATAACCATGCAGAATATTATATTCATAAAGTAGCAGAAAGTATTCTAAGAACTAAGCCAACACAGGAATGGAGAAAGGATATTCTGCCAACAGGGATGACTGCAATTAAGGGATACAGACAACAGGCAAGAAGGGGCTGGAATTTATTGGAGAAAACTGGTAAAAGAACCAAGGTATTGGGAGCAAATAATTAGAGAGGGAAAGGTAATAGAATGGAAAAAAGCCAAGAATTTATTTAGACTGCAGGCTAGAGATCCCCTTCCCTATCAAGGATTGATATCAGAGTACAGGCAAGAGAAATAAATAGAGCAATCCTATATGAAAGACCAGAACTTGTAGAGTTTTTAGTAGATTCTAAAACAGAAGCTGCTGTTAAAAAAGGAATAATTAGTATAGGACATAAAATATTATATTGCATGATAACTATAAGAACCAGTCAGAGGAGGTTAGAAAAGATTGGAAGACAGACTGGATAAGCAATTCACAAAGAAACAATGGTGAATATATGTATATCTCTCAAATATGCAACAAAGTCTAGAAGATTACCACAATTAGACTCCAAATAAGTTTTTCCTCAGGTTGACAGGAAATGTTGAAGGTGCGATGAGGAAGAAAGAGGTAATTGTGAACATATTTTCTGGGAGTGTAATAAGTTGGTAGACTTTAAAGATTCCCTGCAGGACTACTCTCTCAGAGATACCGTGTGGGCAAATTGATGTAACTAAGGAGATGATTTTTTTTTTAATTATGATACATAATTGGAATTGCCTAGATGTAGATAGGCCTGGCTGAGTCTAATTATGGTGGCTGCCAAAAACAAAACAACTTTTTGCTTTTTTTTTTTTTGTCAGAAAATGGAAATCAAATTTTAAACCATCTGTACTAGAAGTAGTGAATATAATAACATAGATAAAACAACTGGAATTGGGATCTTTAAAAAAGGGTAGGAGCAAATTACATTGAAAAAAAAATGGAATTTGTGGGAAGAGGATAAATGAGGTTTAAAAGAAGGCAGGATTTGAATGAGCTATGTAATGTTTAACTGACAATAACTGGATAGATTATAAGTGATGTATAATTTTTGCAACTACAATTATGTCAGTATGGTTTGTGATGTATAAAGTTTGCAACTAAAATTATATCAGTATGGTTTGTTTTAATTTATATAAATGTATGGTTGCCAGTTCAATATGTGATAATATAATAAAGATATTTCTTGTTTAAAAAAATTGATATCACTACCTTGATGCAACTGTAATAGTGTGCAGCAAAATAGATTTGGAGAGGAAGGGTCTAATGCAAGGCATTACTACTATAAGGGAAGGGGTGTGTAGCATGTATGTGCTCCAGATGCTGTGCTATTATCTACCAACAACAGTTCTGCTATTATCAAGAAGGGACCTCCTCATATCAGATTAGAAATTAGCTTCACAGACTGTTTCAGGTTCAAAGCTAGTACTAGGCATGTGGTTCAGGAGACCACTGGGGAGCCTAACCCAATTTCCCAAGTGCCCCAAAGCACAAACAGTAGGCAAATAGATGCTGAGGGACTTGAACCCTGTACCACAGGAAGGAGCTTGTTAACATCACAGAGCCTTAATCCTCTGTATTAACTTCCAGATTGAAAGGTATATTCAGGCAGAGGGAATCAAACCCTTTATCTTGGGTACAGGAAGCAGGTCATTAACAGCTCAGAGCCTTAGTCTTCTGTACTAACTTCCAGATTGAAAGGTATATTCAGGCAGAGGGAATCAAACCCTTTATCTTGGGTACAGGAAGCAGGTCATTAACAGCTCAGAGCCTTAGTCTTCTGTACTAACTTCCAGATTGAAAGGTATATTCAGGCAGAGGGAATCAAACCCTTTATCTTGGGTACAGGAAGCAGGTCATTAACAGCTCAGAGCCTTAGTCTTCTGTACTAACTTCCAGATTGAAAGGTATATTCAGGCAGAGGGAATTAAACCCTTTACCTTGGGTACAGGAAGCAGGTGATTAACAGCTCAGAGCCTTAGTCTTCTGCTGCAACCGCTAGATAGTATTAGTTCGTTATTATGTCTTCTTAAGATGTTGCTAACTATACTCTTATTCTGTTATTGAAAGCTAATTATTACTGTGACATTTCTTGCCACTGCACAATTACAGGTTTGTTACAGCCAGACGTTCTGTATTCATAAAGCTGCGCATTTGTGTTATTAAGAGGGCTGATTAGCACATTTCCTGTTTCCATTACCATTAATGGCACTTAATATTAATTGTCATTGAAATTTTAGTACTTTGCAGAACCACTGGTGTACAGGCTACTCAAGGTAACTGTGTATTCAGTTATTTAGCACAGCTAGAGTTTTGGCACAGCCATTATGATGTCTGTTAATAACTTCTGCTTCTACTCAGGCCATCATAATCAAAATGTAAACGAACAGGGACACTTTGGCCAGGTTTGAAGAAAAACTCTATGGCTTTCTTCTGCAATGATATCCACCAAAACTGGAAGAGCAGAAACATTCTGGGCAGAAAGTTAAATCACTACTTAGAATTTTTATGGAAACATTTATTTTTTCAGACAACAAACATTTGCCTGAATAATACCTCACTTTCATTGTTCTAAAATGGCAGAAGTCTAGGCAATAAGAAAACAGAGTGCACTTAAGGATTAGCTAGTTTCAGGCACTGTGCACTGTCATTTACAGGCACGGCAGAAGGTAAACAGGTAACCGAATAAATGGTTTTCAGAAAGAACCAGCACCTGTATATTAATTCTTGCAAGAATGCAATAAGTGGGAAGTTACTGCTTAGCTGCTTACATAATCAGTTTGGAGTAGTGTAGGTGCTTCAGAATTGCACCACTGTATTTGAAAAGTTTCTTGCTGTATATCTTTAATTACTCATCTGAGCCACGCAAGAGCCCTGGGAAGTCATAACAACAAAATCACAAGTAATATCCTGTTCACAAATGAACTAAAAGAACCAACAACAGCGAGCAAGCACCACAGAACCAAAACAAGGACTGAAACCAGCTGAATTTATTAAGCCACAATAAATAAATGTAAAATAAAATATGTTGAGTGCTTTCATCTTTAAAATATAAGACTTCATCAGAACAACAAATATGCAGCACAACACACTTTACATAACTACCTCAATCACAAGGAAACCAATCCAAAAAGCCAAACAATTAATTCAAATTTTAAATAAATATTTCCTAATTAAAAACATCTTTTAAAAGGCTTAGTTAATTTAAAGGAACATAGTCACTAACCAATTAAAACAATGCAAGCTAGTCCAAGATTACATACAGTCAATTATATGTATCTTATAATTTTGTGGAGGAACTTATGGAAATTGTTTTGGACAACAATTTTATGTTTTTTAATGGGAGTTTTACAAATAATTTCAGGGCGTTGCTATGGAGACTAGTTGTGCCTGCACTTATGCAAACTCAGTTCTATATTTTTGGGGAAAGAAGTTTATTTTTAATTCAATTTTGCTTCTTATTGCCATTTGTATACTTGTTTCCTAGATGACATTTATATATTATGGAAGGGCTCTGAGAATGAATTGACAAATTTTTTTTATTATATTGGGAAAACTACCTTTTTTTAAGATTTATTTACTCTTACTCCTGTGAGGAGATGAAATATCTGGATGTTTTGTGGTATAAGGATAGATTATAAGGTAGATTTCATTCCAAGATACACAAGAAGGATTCCAACTCCTATCTTCACTACCTTAGCAAACATTCATTTCTTCAGAAAAGGGGCATTATTAGAAGGCAGTTCATCAGAGCTACTATTCTGACTTCAGATTATAGTGAGTTTTTACTTGAGGTCAAGCTCATCTGTGAACTTTTTTTGGAGAGGGGTTATCCTTGAGAGCTTATTGACAACATGCAGCAAGAGATAGTTCGGGAGTGGGGCAAAAAATTTGAGCCCATTTTGGGTAAGCCTAATGATATGGTTGATGGTGGGTCTACAGGTACCACTGACTTTGATCCTGATACAGCTTTTATATATACATTCAATCCTTATTTCAAAGAAATTGAGAATGTTATCAAAAACCTCTGGGAAGCACTGACATGTTTCTCGGGGATCAAGGAGAATTTATCCATTGCTCTTAGTTTTGCCAAAAGAAGAAATAAGAACATTAAGGAATTCTTAGAGAATTCCAATAAGTTCAGCCACAGGAATAGGAATTGTAAGAGATTAGGTACTTTTAAACAAGGGGCTTGCAAACAATGTAGGTTTATTAGTAATGAGGGACATGCATTTTTGGAAGCCAGGGTATTTTGGATTAAACCATCTGAACACTTTAATTGCAATAGCAAAGGGATGGTTTACCTAGTATGATGCCGGAGCTGTAATGGATTTATTTAGGAAAAACTGAAAGATCACTTAAAAAATGGACTTACGAACATATATGATGTTGCACATGGGAACAAAAACAATACATTGTTTAAACATTCCAGGATATGTGCCCAGAGTAGATTTTCTTTATATGTACTCAAACAGATTGTTCCCAGCCCTTTGAGAATATACTTGAGTACAGAGAATTAATGTGGCAGCTCAAGCTAGATGCAGGGACAACCCCAGGAATGAATGATAATATTTCCATCACTAGTGTCCTAAAAATGTATGCAGCAAAATTATAAGATATGTTTTATAACAGCTTTGTTTTCGTACAATTGACTGAATGTAATCTTGAACTAGCCTGCATTGTTTTAATTGTCTATGGACTACGCTCCTTTAAATTAACTAAACCTTTTAAAAGATGTTTTTTTTTTAATTAGGAAAGATTTATTTAAAATTTGAATTTATTGTCTGGCCTTTTGGATTGGTTACCTTATGATTGAGTTATATAAAAGGTGTTGTGCTGCTGATAAGTTGTTCTGATGAAGTTTTTTATGTTTTAAAGATGAAAGCGCTCAAAGCATTTTATTTTACATTTATTTATTGTGGCTTAATAAATTCAACTGGTTTCAGTCCTTGTCTTGGCTTTGTGGTGCTTGTTCACTGTTATTGTTTCTTTTAAGTCATAACAACAAAATCTGACTTTCTGGTATTTCACAATACGACTACGTTATACAATGGCAAATGTAAAGAATTTTGTCTTTTAAGGATACTGAGAGACTTATTCGTCATCATTGTTATTTCTGCCTTTTCAACTCTACTGCAATGAATTAAGGTCGATCCAAAAAAAAAATTGGGCAAATAACGAAACAAAAATGAGGAAACACTTGTGAAAATGTACAATGTTCAGCGGTAGTCTTAGAAAATTATTATCTGTAAAAGATAGTACCAGGTAAAATGAGACAATGTGAGACAAACTAATATCATGGCTGAAGTAAGTTCCAACCATGAGGTTCTTAACAGATGGTCCGATCGGCTAGACTTAGTACAGTATAAAATGGAAAAGTTTCTATTTTCTGATTAGAATCTCTACATCCACTTTTTATGTCGGGAAATATTGTCACTGAGATTTTATTTCTTAGCTGGCGGTATTTCATACAGTATAGGCTTTTTTTTTTTTAATAATCATTTTTTATTATTTTTCACAACCATATTACAAATTCACACATTATATACAATATATACAAGATGTTTCCATTGGTTAATTTCACATATATATCAACCTCATGTATTGATCAAAGGTACGGCACTAGCAATCAAAAGGAAAATAATAAAAAAAAAAATCCAACATTAACAGATCAAAGCAAACAATCTGTCTTTTCTGTACATTCTCTATCTAATCTAAGGTTGATTTAGACTATACTCTGGTTCCCGAGAAAAAGTGGATAGTAACCTCTAAGCCAAAACAATATTAAAAATTTGCTCCCATATTTTTATATTGTTGATATTTTTCTTGTGGTCACTAATTAACAGTTTATGCGCTAAGATGTGTTTAATTGCCAACAATCTGAAATTTTCCCACGATGTCTGGGCTGGGTTCAACCAATTTGTGGCTATATATAATTTCATTAATAAGCAAATATTCATAATTACAATCGTTTTTGATTTATCTAGATTCTCCGGGGGAATATGAAGAATCATAAACTCCCAAGAGAGTGTTGAATTTTGGTAACCCATTTTTTGTAACTGCAATTTTAATGAATTCCACAATTTATAAATGCACTTACAACTCCAGAACATGTGAAGTAAATCTGCTGTCTGATCTAAGCATTGTGGGCATATGGGTGAATTCTTCGCATCAAATTTGTGCAAAGTGAGACGAGTATAGTATGCATTTTTAAATATCATCAGCTGCGTAAATACCAATTTCTGAAGGGATACGGACTTTAATGTTAACTTAAATGCCTCCAATATCTTATTGTCATCTGTCAATATCAATTTCTCTCTCCAGTAACTCGATAAAAGAATATAATTATTATACTTCCTCTCTTTTATCAGTATAGGCTTTTTCATTGTCATTGTTTGAGCATGGAGTTCATATTTAAAAGATACCTTTTGTTTGTTTCATCTGGTTGCAGCTTCATAAACTTCACTCTCATCAAAATACAGGGGAAGAAAGCAGTCAGCATTTCTGTTTTAAGCATTATATTTAGAGAACTGTGATAAGGGAAGAATATCAAATTGTTAACTTAAAAGTGCAAGTGAATGAAAGTGGCTTGTTCAAATTCCAGTTTTCCAAGAATGTAAGGACCCATTCTGGGAAAGAAAATGCTTAGCTGTGTTAAAAAGTAAAATATTTCTGTTTCTGCAACTTTCTGCAACTTTGGAGGTGGAATATTTGTGAATCAAGGTATTAAGGAGTGATATAACTTGAGTCATATGAGAATTCTAACAATGTAAATGAACAGTACTTTTTAAGTGTCATATTAATGCATGCATGCAGTAACAGAAGCTTGCCAAGCATATGTATGGTATGTGATTATAATCAGTAAATGCTAAGTTAGGAGGTAACAGAAATGGCAAACTTCAGTAAAAATCTTGGCAAACTACAGATATGCAAGTGGTGTTCCAAATAAACATGTTTTGAATATAATTAATACAGGTCTATTGAGTCCATGCTTTCATAGGATGGGACCAGCAGCCACAATATATATCATTAAAATCAAATGGCCTGTAAAAGTTATTTTATTTTTAAACATGCATTTTTATTTAAGAATCACTTTGAGTGCAGATGTTTCCTTTGTCTTGCTTTCTGTTAATATCCATAAAGGTCTTGGCAAGTTCTGTTTTTGTGAGACTGTGAGGGAATCTTTTTCTTTTTCTGGTCAGCTAGTTATCAATAAAGGGGGTAACTCCTATGACTTCTCCAACTACCGACCAATTGACATCCTATGTCCCCCCATCTAAAATTCTAGAGAAATGCATCCACTTGCAAGTCATGACATTTCTTAACACACATAAGATCCTATCTACCACACAACATGGTTTTCGTCCGTATCACAGCACTATCACTGCTCTTCTTTCCTTCTCTAATCTAGTCAACCTCCACAGGAATAACAACAACTATGCATCTGCCATTTTCCTGGACCTCTCAAAGGCATTTGACATGGCCTCTCACTCCATCGTGCTTGACTCTCTAACCTCACTATCTTTCATCCCTGCTACTATAGCCTGGTTCAGAAGCTACCTATCTGACAGGCAACAATCTGTCCAGTGGAAAGGAACTCTATCCCCACATCTTCCAACCACCATAGGTGTCCCACAAGGCTCTATACTGGGCCTGCTACTTTTCTCTATATTCACAAATAACCTCAGTAGCTCAACCACACTCATCCAATATGCAGATGATTCAACCCTGATCTGCTCTGCCTCATCTCCCTCCATTCTACAGCAACTCACTCAGGAAACTTTTAACTCTGTAGAAAAATGGATCTGAGGTATCCAACTTATCCTAAATCTCAAGAAGACAAAACTACTACTAGTCTCCCCTAATAAATCAAAACTTCCCCTCTGCTTCTCCATCACATCTAAGGAAGGCACTACCGTCTCCCCTTATAACCACACCAACCTGCTTGGCATTGAAATTGACAGTAATCTTCACTTTGATACCCACATCTCCCATACCATAAAATTAGTTCACAAAAAATGGGCTCACTATATAGGCACAAAAATTTTCTTTCACATCAAGCAAGAGTTACCCTTGCCCAAAGTCACCCCCTCTCCACTCTGTTGTACGCAGCGCCTATTTTCATGCAAATTCGAAAGTCTGACCTGGATAAACTAGAATCTTGTTACAATAAAATAGCCAAGTTTGCTACAAACTCCACTTACAGAACACATCACTGTACTGCACTAAAAGAACTAAAATGGCTAGAGTTACCACAACTTCTTAACTATCACCAGCTAATTACTGCCTACAACATTCTCAAACACCCTAAAAAAAACCCCTCAATATCCAATCTCCTTATTCAGTACACTGCAAACCACAACTTCGACCTAGCGAAAAAGCTCTCCTCTGTATCTCAAGGGAAAATAATACTGCAGGGAAAGTGCTCTACTCCCACATCGTTGCTAGACACTGGACCTCTCTTCCCTATTCTCTGTCCACTGACCTACCACCTTACAATTTAAGAAATCCCTCAAATCACATCTCCTGCGTACTGCCCTTGCATCACATTATCTTACCTTCACTACTTTCATCTCCCCCTCTCACTTTCTGACACACATTAACCCTCTATAGTCAATAACACAGCCAGTTCCTCTGCTACACCTGCAGGGCATCTGCTCGTCTCCTTAGGCATAACACCATACACCTGCATGTTAATTGTAATATGAATGTCTAACTGTTGGCTGTTGGAAATGCTTGACACATTTCTTCTCATGATGACTATACAGCACTGTATAACTGTTATTACCTATCACTTATTTTAGGTTCATAGGTTCATAGGTTCATACTAGGCTATCTGCCCAAAGGCATTTATAAGCCTAGCCCATAGTTATTTGGCTTTCGCCACCCCTTTAGTTTGAATAAAACTATGCCTATTATTTTGCTGTGCCTCTGTCAAGCAGTGACACTGAAGTAATCCCTGGGGTATATCTGCGATCCCCCATCCATTGGTCAAGATTCCTCTTGAACAAGGCCAGCGAGGTGCTCTGCCTTACATGTACCGGGATTTTGTTCCACAGCATAGGGAGTCTCTGGGTGATGAATCTGTCCCTCCAGCACGTTCTATTAATAACCGTGTCAAGGTTTAAGTCTCCCGCCCTTGTGGTTCTGAGGGATCTAGATTTTTTGAGATGAAGCATATTCATCAAATCAGGGTTTGACATGGCCTTATATGTCAGGCACAGGTCACCTCTGAGCAAGCGGTATGAGACTGAATAGAGCTGGAGTTCTTTCAGTCGGGCAGCATAAGACATATTTTTGAGACCCTTTATCCTTTTGGTGAGGAACTTTTGGGGCCTTTCCTGCTGCTGCAGGTGTCGGGTCAGATACATTCCGAATGGGGCATTGTACTCAGTCATAGGTCTAATGAGTGATGAGTACAAGGGGACGATGACCTCCCTTGATCTAGATGTGAATCCCTTCATGATAAGGTGGGCAATGTAGAAGGTTTTCCTAACTACTTTAGCAACATGAGTGTCAAGCGAAGGCTACTGTCAACCTGGGTCCCCAGATCCCTGATGACTTCTTCTGTGCTCAGTGGATTGCCACTTATATGGTAGCTAGGGGTAACCTTGTTTTTCCCGAAGGGTATGACTATGCATTTCTTGGCATTTAACTTTAGGCCATGGCTCTGGCACCAGTTATCCGTTTCTGTGAGGCCCTTCTGAAGGATATCTGTGTCAGATGTGTTTTCGACTATGGCCCAGTTTGCAGTCATCTGCAAACTTTGTCAGCCATAACCCTCCTGTGTTTGCTTGTACTTCAGAAAAGTAGATGCCGAACAAGAGTGGACCCAGGACTGAGCCCTGTGGGACACCACTTGTGACAGGCTTTGATTCTGACATGGCTCCAGCAACTCTGACCCTGTGGGTTCTGTCACTTAGCCAGTTTGCAACCCATCTTGTGATGTATGGGTTTACATTCAAGCTGATGAGTTTTTCGATGATACCTGAGTGGGGTATTGTGTCAAAGGCCTTTGCCAGGTCAAGGTAGGCTGTATGGACTGCCTTTCCCTCATCAATGGCCTTGGTGACTGTCTCGAAAAAGTCAACCAAGTTTAAAAGGCATGATCTGCCTTTGACAAAGCCAAACTGGGTTGGATCCAAAGTCTGCAAGTTCCCTATGTCTTTATTTATGAGTTCCATTATGATCCTCTCCATGGCTTTGCAGATAAGGCTTGTCAAGCTAATGTTTCCCTAATATGTTGCATCTTTATATTGTTCACTTTATAAGTTGTATCTTTTTGTGAAACTAAATGCTGGAACTTTTCTCGCCAGGCCTCCGCTGTAAATGGATCTGGTCCAGTTGGAACTTCCTGGTTAACAAATGTAAAATAAATAAATAAATAAATGAATTCAAACATGCTTCTGAAACATTGAAATGTGAAATAAAAGCAGAATTTCCTTCCTTCTATTATCCTGTATTCTGCAAGCTCTGACTAATTAAGAGAGTGGGAACAGCACAAATATTTGTCAGTATAGTTCATGACCTGTGAAGACTTGCTTTATCTTGTTAATTTCAGTTTGGTTTCCTCCACTTACTCTTACATACTGTGTAATCCTTGAGCAGGTCATTTAAACAGACAAATGTAAATGAGTTGTTGTTCTTCTTTCGGCTTTTCCCAGTTAGGGGTCACCACAGCGGAACTCCTGTCTGCTAATGATTGGCAGTAGATTTTTACAGTGTCGAGGTGCCAGCTTGAACCCCAACCTTCAATGAAGGCACGCTCACTGTACTCGTGTCTTTCAAATGCTACTCGACCATGGGGAGGACATGCAGACTCCACACAGAAGGAGCTCCAGCTGAGAATCGAACGGGAGAACCTCTTGCTGTGAGGCAACAATGCTAACGCTGCACCACCGTGGCTTCCAGACAAATTACACAAATGTAAATGAGTCATATATAAAAAAGGCAAGCAAGTCAATAACAAAAAGAAACATCAGTATTTTACAAGAGAAGAAAGTTTTGCTCACAAGACCAAGATGCCATTAGTGATTTATGTTAATCTCATACGATTTTCTTGATAAAAGTGCAAAGAAGCACAGCAGACCGCCTGAGGATTATAGCACTTGCAACCTATCATTTAACAGTCATCTGGGCTGCATTCTGTGTGATATTTATTTATTTCCTTTTTATTTTGTTTTATTTTTTTACTGAGGAAGTCTGACTGGGCTTAATATAGCCCTTTTTAGCAGAGTCCAAGAGAGAAAAACTAATTTTGATTAAATATGTGTACAACAAAGGTTTATATATCCTTTTCACATTTATGAGAGGGTCTGTCAAATTATCCCATTTCCTCCTTTATTAAATAGCCAGCTGTGTTGCACATTCTTTCTCTGTTAAAGCCTGAATTCAATGATTTACCCCAAGATTGTGTGACCCTGGAGTAAGAATATAAGTCTGTTAGAACATATGGGAGTGATATCTCCAAAGGGAAGTCCACTGGGGCATGGTCCCCTTTGAAAAAAATATTTTTAAACAACCATGCTGCAGATTCCGATTTTGTGACTTCCTAATCTGGGACTTATTCTTCTGACTTTATACTTTAACCTGCAAAGTCATGGTGGAAGGTTCATTAGTGAATCTCATGGTGGCAGGTTCATTAGTGTAGCTGCATTACGCTTAGGGATGTTTTGAGTCTAGTTAAGTTAATGGGCATGCTCCACAATCCTGGACAAGGTCAAACAAATTATACAACATGGTAGGATAGGATGACTTCTAGATAGAAGTCTTAAATCAGTAAATGAAATATTTACAGGCTTCTAATATGTGTCCCTTTGTAACTACGTTTTGAAGGTCCAAACAGACACTACCTTTGAAAGCTACAGCCAAATGAAAAATCCTAAAGTAAGTATTTTTTGCAGTCCCCGTATAGGTTAGCACCCTTCTCATCTCCTTATTTATGTATACTTTATTTCCACAAGTACACAACCAAGGAAAAATGAGAAATCTCAAAAACAAAGGTGAATAACTGCGAGCACTGTAAAATAAATAGTGTCAGCAGTGATATCTTATGAGAAAAAGCAGATGGTAAGTTGCAATGCATGCGACTGTCACCAATATGCTCCACTAGCATCCAAGTCCCATACTAACAACTGCAAGGAAACACTTACATACATATTTTCACAGAAAACCTTTATATTCTGAGACAACATAAATTATATAAAGCAAGAAAGTTACTTAAGTCCTCTAATTCGTAAAACAATGCAACCTGGCTGTATTTTCTTCACACGGCAACAATTAGAAAGTATAACCTTAAGGAAGGTCGACATAGAGAAAATTTTTAAATAAAATGCCTGTGTGTGTGTGTGTGTGTGTGTGTGTGTGTGTGTGTGTGTGTGTGTGTGTGTGTGTGTGTATATATATATATATATATATATATATATATATGTGTGTGTGTGGTGCTGCGGTAGCGTTGTCGCCTCACAGCAAGACGTTGTCCCTTTCGATTCTCAGCTAGACCGTCTTCTGTGTGGAGGCATGCGTGAATGGGCGTACCTTCATTGAAGGTTGTGCGTCAGGGTTGGTAACTCAGCACGTAAAAATCCACTACCAAATATTAGCGGACTGGAGTTCCGCTGTGGCGACCCCTAACCGGGATAAGCCGAAAGACACAACAACAACAACATATAGAGAGAGGGAGAGAGAAAGAGTCTTGATATTAAGTAAGGTAATATGAATATCAACTAACTACATGCATAATAAAATTATATACCTGGCATACAAGCCTTCATTGGATCCTGTTCTGATGGAGCTTCTGCATAACTGCCAAACTGTTAGCATCAGAATTACTCAATCTAGGGACTTAAACCTTTCCTGCAACATAAATAGGACAAATTGGAGGAACAAGCATGTGTTCTCAGAAAACAGTACCTCTCAACTATCCAGATTTTTACAGCATGTCCAGATTTTTGCCACATATTTTTGGTCGATTCCCCATAATGTTTGTGATTTTTCTGGCAAATCACTAAGGACTGAAGTCACTAAACAATGACATACATTGGAATTTCAGACTTCATATCGTTCAGAAAGTGCATGCTAACACAAAACCTATTATTTTAGCAACTTTCTAAGATTATAAGAGCAATATTTAACATCTCTTCTGATTTTTGGGCCTGTGCGCCCCCCCCCCCCACCATTATTTTAGGCTTTGTACTGATTTCTTGTGATAAGAGGTTGACAGTTATCACTTCTCTGGAACAGGCCTCCCATTCCTGCGAAGCAGAGATCTTTCCTAACCCAGTTCAGACATTATTTCCACCAGTGAATGGGGAATCTGAAATCCTCCGTGGTGTGGCACCTATGACACAAATAAGACAAGGTAGCCTGTAAATGCTTGATCAACAAGCAGCAGCTTACATAACCCCCAAACAACTTTAGGTTTATTAAACTTGCCAAATATGTTTGGAATGCATGGTTAGGTTTAAAAAGGCCCATGGGGTCATTAGCTTAGAATAAACCTATGAACCTGTTATCAATATACTATCAAAACTATTCTGAAGAGATAAATAAGAAATCATATATATACTGTGTGTGTGTGTGTGTGTGTGTGTGTGTGTGTGTGTGTGTGTGTGTGTGTGTGTGTGTGTGTGTGTTTTTATATATATCTATATATATATATATATATATATATATATATATATATATATATATATATATATATATAGTGGCTGTTCAGAATGTAGCCACTCAGGATGGCGCTATCTGAACGTAGGCAGGTTAGACAAAGTTAAGTGGGATGGTATTAGGGTTGGGAAGGGGAGTCAGAGTAAAAGTTAGGTAAGGGGATAGCTTTACTATTAAACATATTTGTGTCAGTGTCCGAGCATGTCTTGTGCAGTGGTAGTACTGTCACAGAAATGTGTTTCTAAGGTAAGGTATAGATATAGGTTACAGTTAGCATGCATTAGTAAGGTGGTACAGGTAATGTATTTTGATTTGTTTACATTATGAACTGTCCATATTTTGCAGTCTGCATTGTCAGCATCTACATTTTGATGTGTCTGCATTTTAAAATATACATATATATTTATGTTAAGATTATGTGTATAAAACATTATGTTTGCAATCGGCTAACAGAGAAAGCATACATTCAAATGTAATTTCAACTTATTGATTTCCAGCAGTATTTTCCACTTACATGATTAAAAGATGCAGTTTGTGAGTTAATAAATTAATTTGGTTTTGTCCATTTCCTTATTATAAAGCTCTGTGCACAATATGATACACAGAGCCTGCATTTTAACATAAAAGCATTAACTCTGGAAGATGATGCAATTCCCAGCAACCAACATCAGAGCATCCTGTATATCATGAGGCCAGGTCTACTGAAGCCAACCCATCAATTCCTTCCAATTCACAATTCCATAATTTATGCAGTAAATTTGATTATTTCCCCCATTACAGCCAGGGAAGACAGCAGATTTGATTTCTTTCATATAGTTTTTTTGAAGTTTAGGTATTTTATGTGATCATTTAAAATGTAAGTTATGCCTTTAAGGAATATTTTTAACAGAAGTAATGAAAAACATCTTGTTTCCTCTGACTGATTGCAAGTAAAACTTAATTTCTTATTTCACTGAAGTTGTGCAACATAACCACAAAGACTGATGATCCATGGAAACTGGGGCACTGTGGGCATGACTAGTTGGATGGTAGAGATGCTCTTTAAGTAGGAAGGTAGCAGTGACCAGTGCGATGGTAGCATATATAACTGTTTCCTGGTGGTTATCTACTGCTGTGTGAAAGATGTCACAGAGTTATAAAGGGTAATAATATGACTACATTCTCAGTTAGTGGTAAAAAATGGAAAGTCTGGAAACATATCTCTCAGATGTACAAACTTTCGCAGAATGTCCAGATTTTTGCCTCATATTTTTTTGCCTGTTTCTCATAAAATTGTGTTTTTTCTGGCAAACTATTGGCAAATCATTGAGGGTTGAAGTGAGAAAAATAATGACACACATCTGAGTTTCAGATCTCAAACTCTTCAGAAACTTCATGCTAATGCAAAACCTGTAATTCTAGCAACTTTTTAAGTTTCTAAGAGCAATATTTAAAATGTGTACGTATTTTTGAGTGTCTGTCCCCCCATTCTTTATGGCTTTGTCCAGATTTCTTCTTCTAAGAGGTTGAGAGGTATGCTTGTCAATGTTATGAGCTACTTTTCAATTCTACATTTGCCATCTGCATCTTTGTCAGTTCTTTGCTGATTAATGTTAATTGGCAGTGAGGGCCCACTGTAAGTTAATGCTTGCTTTCAGTGCAAACTGAAAACATTGCAGAGGTTAACAGCGTACCATAATCACCAATTGATTAGTTGAGTGATTTATATAGTGCAGCTTTATTAAAACCTCAGTTTAAGTGAGGCAGATTTTTGTTATTGCTGGAAAGTAATGTCAGAAAGACATCTCATAAATTACATCTTGTAAAACAAAATGCCCTTGATGCACAGTCTGAAAAGGGTATTTCCTATCTCCTAAGGATGCTATTCATTAGTATGCACGTGTTGTTCACTTGTATTTCAGTGGTTTTTATTTACACTTTGTTGACAAGGTTAGTCCCACTAGGCCAATGGCCAATAGCCTCTTTTTTGGGGGAGGTCCCCCTCATACTGACTAGGGATAATTTGAACAGAGCATCATAGAACTTCCCATACTCTTTTTGAGTGCCATGACACCTTTTACATCTACCTAAGCTATCACCAGCTCAGGCAGATGGGCCTCAATGTAATGCATCATCCAAAAGATGGCACACTCAGGAGTACAGCTTCCCCCTTAAGCTGCACTGCCATGTCAGTACAGAAAAACTAATCCAGCTACCTGCTGTGGCAATAGAACCCACAGCCTTCTACACCAAAAGCAAGTGTGCTACCTATTTAACTCCTGAGACTGCTGTAGTGTTAATACTTAACTATATATATGTATACCTATATCTATCTATCTATCTATCTATCTATCTATCTATCTATCTATCTATCTATCTATCGATCTATCTATAAAATAACATCACAAAAAGCTCAAACAAAATAAAGTTTCCCCACTATAACATTTTGTGAATATTTATAGGAAATAATTTCATCAGTCTAGTTTTCTACACAGTTCAGAACATATGGGTTAATATTCAAGTTTAAGAGTTTGTAAATAACACCAGTACATGGAATACTATCAAATGCTTTGGCCAGCTCCAGATATACTTGCATGCACTACATAACCACTCTCTACACTTCAGTTTCCTTTCTGAATGGGTTTATAAGGTTAAGGAGACAGAACTTAACTTTATCAAAGCCAAACTGAAGTAGGTTCAGTGCTAAGAGATTTTCAATGCCTAACTTACAAATGAGACTAGTAGTTCTCTGGAGTTACTGGTTGGGCTGTAGTTTTCTTCACTTTACTTCTTTTTCACTCAAATATTGATATTTAAAAACACTATGAACTTCTTTAAGGAAATGCATACCAGCTGAAAATGAATATATACCTATCATGAGATTTGATATTTTTGAAATTGAGTTGGGCTATGCAAATAACTGATGCAAGGACATTTTCCTGTGTGGTATGCTGCAACTTGGGAAAAGAGCCAAGTGCATATCCTATTAAATGGATGATACACCCATTAAGACAGATACTGATGTGGATGACTCCTTATCCTTTGGCAGTAATAACTCCACTGTAGTTATGAAATCCTTCTATCTGGCCTAATTAATTAACTGGACGGCATTGTGATACAGCCATTACTGTTGTCACCTCACAGCAAGAGGTTCTCTGATTCAATTCTTGGCTGGAGTGCTTTATGTGTGGAGTCTGCATGTCCTCCCTGCGTTCATGTGGGTTTTCTCAGGGTGCTCCTGTTTCCTCCCACATTACAAAGATATGCATCTGAAGCATTTCTCCCTGGGCCTCTGCTGAAAATTGGCTCGTTCTAAATCGGACCTTCCCAGTAAACAAATGTTAAATAAATAAAATAATAGCCAGGGGTATCTAATCCAAATATGTCTTCCTTCTCCTTTACTCATCTCTTATTTGACCTATCATTGAATACAATGTAATGCAAGGTACGTAGCTGTCACAATATATCATTCAGACCTCAGAAATTCCTAATCAAAAAGCTGCAATCTTCAAGTCCCTTAGTTATCTCACTTGATCGTCTGTCCTGTCCCTGTGTGTGTGTGCCTTGTCTGTGTAACTCATGTTTAGTCAGTCATGCCATAGGGGATCCTACCCTACTTAACCATATAGGTCTGTATAGACCTAATGGTTCCTCAGCACCTGTACAAAGGTCCTTAATCTTACCAAAAAATAGTAGTACATGTTAACATGACAGATTCATGTCCCAGTACATTCCTTGCTTCTAGATTAAACTATGTCTGAATGCTGCATTAAAGATCTATCTGACCAACTTCCTGAGCATTCATAAATTCTCTTGGCATGTATCTTATTTATCCTTCCTTGAGGTAGTAGGCAATTCTTAATGTCAGATGTTTCTAGACCAGGCTTGTAATGGTTTAATGGCTGACTGTTCAGCACTTATTTATAAATCTATAAAACTGTCAAACTATGACTCTGCAGTCAACTCTTCAATGATACATTTCAGCCTGTGTAAACTTCTTAACTACCAAAACAGATTTGAAGCACAAATATGTGTTTATGTTAACAGATAAAGTGGCATTGAGCTTTCTAAGTATTTCTAAGGATTAACACTTTCTGGCATTATCTGATGAGTGGGCTTGTCACTTGAATTACCAGATATTTTTCTACACACACACACACACACACACACACACACACACACACACACACACACACACACACACACACACACACACACACACACACACACACACACACGCACACACACACACACGCAGTAAAACAGGATTTCTAGTTATTTTCTCAGTCTATTAGTCTAGTCATATAAAAAGAGGTTATGTACTTACCATAACATTCCATGTGAGTTGTTCATCTCGCCTTCATTCTTACAAATGGGGTTCGGAGCCGATCCCTCGGCTCCGAGTGGGCTGCCTTCACAAGCTCGAGGGTTTCGAGTAGCTCGAGGCCAAGTCTCTATCCCATGATGCTCTCTGCCTCACCTCAGCTCTAGTTTGCTGATCACAACATGTACAATATAAGAAAAACATTAACATTACTCTAGCCGGAGTAAGAAATCCTATAACAAGACCCACCAGACCGCAAAAACTCTTACTCATTCTTCGAGAAGCCTGGAAGGGGAAGGCGGGTGGGAATGTAAGAATGAAGGCGAAATGAACAACTCACATGGAACATTATAGTAAGTTCATAACTTCTTTATGTGAAGTTGTTCAATCTTGCCATTCATTCTTGCAAATGGGTAGCGTCCCAAGCAACATTCATCCTGGGTAGCTCACAGGAGTATATTCCTGAGGACAGTGGAACCAAAGGAATCCCTGACCCTGGAGGCCTTATCTACTTTGTAATGTGTAATGAAGGTATGTGGCTTAGACCAATTGGCAGCTGCACATATAGTGTCCAATGGCATTCTAGCCATATAAGCTGAAGAAGTCGAAACAGCCCTAGTGGATTGCACTTTCACGCTATGTTCTAACAGTTGATTCATGGAAGAATATGTGAATTTTATGCAATAAACAAGTAATCTCCGTGGTATCCCCGAAGTCTCAAAACAATCCACTAAAGTGTAGTGCGTCCAAAAACAAAACAGTGTAAGAAACTTCTCTGTGTGGAAGATTTTCAGTCCATATATTTCTAGTTAATTGCTGTATAATAAACAGATCAGACAATAGTAGTAGAAGTAGCGAACTTAAACTTGTCAAGTCAAAACAAAACAAAAAAATAATAATAGAAAATATATAATTGTACAGCATTACTAAGTATTTGAAAGTAATCCAAGCAAGGCAGGCAGTCTGTTTCCAGTCGAAAATCCTTTTTTTTGGTAATAATGCTTTGTACCCAAAAATCTTTTTTGTAATTTTTAGCCAGGCGTCTGGATACAAAGACAAGCGACCCCCGACTGCCTCCAGAGTAGGACAGTCGGGCCTCCTTTCAGAAGTGCTGGTAAGGCTTGTCAAAGAACTGATCCCTGTCTCCCTGGTTTTGCGGACCACATCTGCTGCCTGGGCGGCATCTTCCATTATTACCCCCTCCTCTGCCCCTGGAGGGGGTTCACTATGTGTGTTCTGAAAGGCTCCATGAGACTTGCGGAACCACATTTTTCCTCCCTTTTGCCCTTTGGGGTAAGGTCTAGTAGGGGTGGAAAAATGGACTCCTATGGCAGATAGAGTCTTTCCATCTTGTTCACATCTAGTGAGGGTCTCCTTGACTTTAGGCCAGAAAAGGGACGAGCCATCAAATGGGGTACTAACAAAGGAAGACTTGAAGGCTTCCGCAAAGGAGCATAAGCGCATCCAGGAATGTCTCCGAAGAGCTATTGCTGAACCCGCTGCCCGACTTGTGGCATCAGCTGCATAAGAAATGAGTCACATGGACGAGTTAATTATGGAATTAAGGGAATTGAGCTGGGATGTCACCCTATCAGGAACACCTTCAGCTGTAATACTCTGTAGAGTATTTCCAAGCTCTTTAAGGAGATCTCTTTGAAGTCAGGTAAAATGTGTCAAATAGTTGAGCGATCGCATAGCAAAAGTCACTGAACTAAAAATGCATTTCCCATACCTGTCCATAATCCTGGAATCTCTATTAGGAGGATGGACAGTAAAAGAGATTTCTGACATCTCTTTCTTGGTGGCACTCCTTTGGTAAGAAATATGTTGTCCTGTGGCGATGTAATAAACTTGTTGGGCCTCTGAGGGACAGGTTCCACAGTATCAGGAGACTCCCGTGCCCAATGAGCAACTAACTCCATTAGTTCATCAAAGGGTGGAGTCACCTAGGAGGTGGAGGGTTGAGACCCAGAGGCCTTCAGAAGCACCGATATCATCAGTAGGGCTACCAGACTGCCAGTCACCCCTCTGTCCCAGGATTGCAAGGATATCAGCAAAAGAAATATCCTCTGAGGGGGACCGTGAGGACGCTTCTGACTCCTCTAAGTCAGTGTCTGATATGACAGACTCCTGTGGGGAGTCTAAATGCCTCCTCTTGCAAAGCTTCTTCCTGGGAACCTCATCAGCAGGAGCTTCTGGTGAGGTCTCAGTAGAACATGGGTCACCTAATAGGGCTACCTGAGGGTCTGGGTCTCAAAGCTTTACAGGGACCTGTGATGCAGAGGTAGAAAGCAGCACGTTCGGGGATGAGGAAGTAGGCCCTGATGAAGTGTGTGTCTTAGAAGACATAACTCTCCTTATGGCATCGAAGGCTCCACTGCTCCGACAGGAGAAAGCAGCTGGTTCCAAAGAAGATGGCAACCTCCCTGGCACCAAAACAGTGGGCTCTGACCCAGAGGAAGGAGCCGAGCTCATCCGTGCTGAAGTTCCGAGAGGAAGGGTTGGAACTGACCCATCGGTTCGACTCTTCCTCCGGAACCGACCTGAGAGTGTCAGCTCCCAGGCTCCTCGAACGGCATCGAAGTAGTCTGAGTCAACGGAGCCCATGGCACTGGAATAGGCCTCGGCTCCGAGGGTTCCACAATCATCAGTTCCACCTCCTCCAGCTCCAAAGGCCCTGCTAGGCTCGGAGGAGGAGTAGACATGGTAGGTAGGGCAGTCTTCAGCTCCAAAACCTTTTGGACCGGAGCCGACAACAATTTGGCTAGTGCCGGATTCTGGAGGAGCCTCTGCACCACTCGGTCCACATCCACATCGGAGAGGCTCCTCAAAGAATGAGTCAAAGGGATAAATAAAGCCACCGACTGTAAAATAGGTGATTTCAAAGTTTCGGAGACTGGCTCCAATACCGGGGACTGGCTCCGAAAAACAAGCTCGGTGCTCGGTTCCGTGGACTGTGGAACCGGCGACCGCACCTTCTCAGCAAATTTCGGAGTAGAAGACTTTGGTTCCGAAGAAGCTTTCGAAGATTTGGATCCCTTCGAAGATTTTGAAATCTGGTTGGCCTTGTCAAGAGATTCCTGGAATTCAGGTTTTAACAAACCCCTGTCCACTAGTTTTCTCCTGCACTCCAACAAGACCCTGCTGCTAAATGAATGACAAATGGAGCAGTCCTCCTGAAGATGGACTGCCCCCAGACAGTGCACACAACTTACACGAAGATCAGTAATCGACATTTTTTGTCCGTACTTAGGGCATTTCTTGAACCCTGACTTTTGTCTCTCTTTTTCTTTCTGATCAGCCATAATGCAATGAAAAACACTATATATGTATGTATGTGTATATATATATATATATATATATATATATATATATATATATATATATATATATATATATATAAAGCTGCCTAGACAACCAACCCACTCTAAGACAAACAGAAACAATATCTAAGCAGTAGAAGAATCTAGAAACACACACTAGGAAAACCCAGCTAAAGCTATAAACAGCTATAACAGCTATAACTGTAAAAGTTAACACTTAGGATAGGGTTAAACTAAAATTCAGCCAATGAAAGGCCTAAGAACAGCCGCTCTATAAAGACGAAAATTCATCAAAATGGGACTAAAAACAGTGCCTAAACAGTAAACTAAGGCTAATTAGCTAAGAAACACACTTTTTTAAACACAGAATCTAAAGCTAAATATCTGTAATAAATTTAAAAATATGAAATACTGGCCCAAGCTCCACTCTTGACCTCCGATCTGTTGCAGCAGCAACTAGATCTGAGGTGAGGCATAGAGCATCATGGGATAGGGACTTGGCCTCGAGCTACTCGAAAACCTCGAGCTTGTGAAAGCAGCCAGCTCCGAAACCCATTTATAAGAATGAACGGCGAGATTGAACAACTTCACAACATCAGTTTCTGACAGCCTTATGCTGTTGATATTTGATATACAAATGTACTTGGTTCTGCCACATAGTAAATCATCTCTTAATCTACTCTAGCTGAATGCAGAACTAGAAAGTAAAGGTACCATCACCAGTATACAGTTTTAAAATACACACCACTGCTGGAAAAATATTCTGAATGTAAGATTGTATTGGGAGAGGGAAACAGTTGATTTTGCTGAAAAATAAAAAAATAAGTTATGTACTCACCTTAACATTCCATGTGAGTTGTTCATTCTCGGCTCCGAGTCGGCCTACTACAAAGCACGAGGTCTTCAGACAGCTCGAGGCCAAGTCCCTATCACATGATGCACCTTGAGTTACCACAGATCTTGTTTGCTGCTTATAATAATACCATATGCCATTCTGTTACTTTTTTAGGTAAAAACCATAGAAAGACAAAGCAACCATGACAGAACTAGCATCTTGGTCCTTGAAAAACCCTGGAGGGGGTAGGAGGGTGGGAAGTAAGAATGAAGGCGAGATGAGCAACTCACATGGAACGCTATGGCGAGTACATAACTTCTTTATGCGAAGTTGTTCTATCTCGCCATTCATTCTTACAGAGGGTTAGCGTCCCAAGCACCATCTTTCTCGGGTGGCTCATGGGAGTATGTTTTTCAGGACAGTAGAACCAAAGGAGGCCCTGTCCCTGGAGGCCCTATCAACTTTGTAATGAGTGATAAAAGTATGAGGCTTTGACCAAGTGGCTGCTGCACAAATATTGTCTATAGGTAGCCTAGCAGAAAAAGCAGAAGATGTGAACACAGCTCTGGTAGAATGAGCCTTAATTTTGTGTTGTAGAGGTAAATTGGCAGCTGAGTAAGTGAAAGTGATGCAATCAGATAACCATTTAGATAGTGTTGCTGTTGTCACAGGCATACCTTTCCTAGAATCTGAAAAGGAAATAAAAAGTTGTTCTGATATTCTAAATTCTTTGGTTCTATCCAGGTAAAATCTGAGCTGTCTGTGAACATCAATCTTGTGCAGCATATACTCTAAATTGTTGGTGTGTTTAGGGAAAAACACTGGTAAATCTATAATCTGGTTAAGGTTAGCTTCAGTACAAAATTTAGGTAAATATGAAGGATTTGTTTGCAGTGAAACTCTGTCAGCATGAAAAACCAAATACAGAGATTTTATGGACAAGCCTTGTAGTTCCGATACTCTTCGGGCAGACGTGATGGCTACTAAAAAAGATAGTCTTCCAAGACAAAAATTTCAAATCACATAAAGAAACTGGCTCGAAAGGTGGGAGAATAATGCATGAGAGCATAAAATTTAGGTTCCAGGGGGTATAAGGGGATTTAACTGGTGGTGTGAGGTGGCAGGTCCCTTTGAGAAAGGCTTTGGATAGCTTGTGTGACATTATGTTAAATCCTTTAATACCAAGATGAAAATTAGGGATGGCGGCAAGTTGTACCTGAATTGTAGCTGCCGCCGCTCCTTTGTTGAAAAGCATAGTCAAAAATTCTAATATAGAGGAAATAGAGGCTTGGTAAGGATCAATGTTATTCTGAGAAGCCCATATAGAAAATCTCCTCCATTTGCTAAGGTACAACTTCCTAGTAGAGGATGTATGAGAAAATATTAAAATATGCTGCGTTTCGTTTGAGAGGTTATGGAACCTGGCTATGTTGGTAACTGGAACAGCCAAGCTGTCAATTTTAGGGACTGAAGGGAGGGATGAAGAGCCCCCGACGAAAGCGTCAGAAGGTCTGGAACTGGGTCCAGAATCCAAGGCTCTTCCAACAGATGAAGTGGAGGGAAGGGGAACCAAATCTGATGAGGCCAGTGAGGGGTTATTAGAATGATAGGGCTTTTGCTTTCTGTAGTACTTTGAGTATCAGGGGAATTGGTGGGAATGCATAGAAAAGACCCGGAGGCCAATCGTGTACGAGTGTGTCCCTTGGGGAATCTCTCAGACGGGGAATCAGGGCAAAGTAGCTTCTGCATTTTGTGTTCATGGGGGATGCAAAAAGATCGCAGCAAGGCTGGCCCCATCTGCATAATATTCTTTCTGCTATATCTTTTTTGAGGGACCACTCGTGAGGCAACAAAATTGTCCTGCTCAGTTTGTCTGCAATCACGATGGATTTCCCCAGGATGTGTGTTGCTATCAGAAAGTGCTGGGTGGATGTAGCCTACTGCCATACTCTTAGGACCTCTCGACAAAGGGGATAGGACCTGGTTCCTCCTTGTCTGTTCAAGTACCAGACCACCGACATGTTGTCTGTCTGAATTGCAATTGTCCACAGAGGGAGAGAGTCCTGAAAGTACTGCAATGCCAAGAGTACCACTCTCATCTCCAGGACATTGATATGCAGATGTGACTCTTGTTTAGTCCATGTGCCTTGGGCTGTTCTTCCCTGAAAATGCCCCCCTCACCCAATCAGGGAAGCGTCCGTGGTCACAGTGGCCAATGGTGAGGGTAGGATAAAAGGATGACCTATCATTACTTGAAGAGAGGTCAACCATCACCGAAGATCCTTTTTGCATGTGTTTGTTAGAATAATGAGATTGGGAACTCTTAATAAGACCATTGCGTGAACAGCAGCCATTATAGAATCTGCATGTGCATGCCACCCAACGGAATCGCTATTACTGCAGTTGCCATCATCCCCAACAACTTTAGCACTTCTGATTCTGGAACCTTGTCTCTGGATATGATATTCTAATTTGCTGATGAAGTACTAATATCCTTTCTGATGGAAGTTTTAAAGTGGTGGTGGCAATGTCCAATTCTGCTCCAATAAAAACGATATGTTGCAATGGCGACAAGGCAGATTCTTCTGAGTTTATGGTAATGCCCAGTTGATTGCAAAGAGTAAGAGTGGTGTCCCTGGCTTGTATTAGCGGATGCCTGGTGATGGCAGTGAGGAGCCAATTGTCTAAGTATGGAAACACCTGGAATTACAAACACCTCAGGTGAGCCGTGACCACTGCCATACATTTGGTGAACACTCTGGGGGCTGTAGTGAGACTAAAGGACAGGGCTCGTAACTGCTAATCATTGGCACCCAGCCGGACACTCAGATGATCCCTGGATGGTTTGGCCATTTTATGTGGTAGTAGGCATCCTGGAGATCTATCAAGCACTTCCAATTGTGTTTCCCTAAGAAGGGAATATTGACTGAAGTGTGACCAACCAGAACGTCTCCTTCTTAATAGATCTGTTTAGTTTGCTGAGGTCCAAAATAGGTCTCCAGTCCCCTGTCTCTTTTGGAGCTAAAAAGAATTGTGAGTAAGTTCCAGATCCTGTCTGGTCTGCTGGGACTATTTTTCTTAGCAACATTTGGACCTCTACTGTTGCTTGTTCTCTGTAACTGGGTGGAATGTCTGGGATTTTTGTTGTCAACGGGGGGGGGGGGTGAAGGGAATAGAATATCCTCTCAAAACTATGCTTTGTACCCAGTTGTCATTTATTATTTTTAGACAGGCATCTGGATACAAAGATAAGTGACCCCCAACTGCCTTCAGGACAGTCAGGCCTCCTTTCAGGAGCGCTGGTAGGGCTTCCCAAAGAACTGATCTCTATCGCCCTGGTTTTGTGGACCCCCTCTGTGGCGAGGGCAGAGTCTTCCATTATTGCCCCCTCCTCTGCCTCTGGAGGGGGGTTCACCACGTGTGTCCAGAAAGGCTCCTTAGGCTTTTCGGAATCACATCTTTCCTCCCTTTTGACCCTTGGGGCAGGATCTAGTAGGGGGTGGAAAAACGGACTCTGACAGCAGACAGAGTCTTTCCTTCCTGCTCACACCTGGTCTAAGTTTCCTTAACTTTGGGCCCAAAAAGAGATAAGCCATCAAAAGGGGTGTTGACAAAGGATGACTTAAAGGGCTCCACAAAGGAACATAAGCACATCTAGGAGTGTCTCCTGAGAGCAATTCCAGTACCAGCTGCCCTACTCATTCCATCAGCTGCATATCAGATCAGACACATGGATGAGTTCACTATGGAATTAAGGGTAGCAAGCTGGGAGGCAACCTTGTCTGAAGTTCCTTCAGCTACCGTACCCTGAAGAGTATCTCCAAGCTCTTTTAGGAGGTCTCTTTGCAGTCTTGTGAAATGTGTAAGATAGTTCAGTGAACACATGGCAAATGTCACTGAACTATACATGTGCTTCCCATACCTAGTGTCTCTGTTAGGAGGATGGATAGAGGAAGAAGCTTCTGACATTTCCTTTTTGGTGGCTGCCGCCACCACCATGGCATCAACAGGCACTCCCTTAGTAAGAAAAGACTTATCCTGAGGGGCAGAAATAAATTTATTGGGCCTCCTAGGGACAGGCTCCATGGTGTCCGGAAACTCCCATGCCCTTTGTGAGACCAGCTCCATAAGCTCATCGAAGGGCAGAGACACCCAAGAGGTGGAGAGTTGAGACACGTAAGCTTTCAGGAGGATCGACTCATCTTCAGTAGGGTTGGTGGGCTTCTAGTCACCCCTCTGCTTAAGGATTTCCAATATATCTGCAAATGAGATATCTTCAGAGGGGGACTGTGGGGACCCTTCTGATTAATCTAAGTTGGTGTCAGATGTGAGAGACTCCTGCGGGGAGTCTAGATGCTTCCTCTTGCAAATTCTCTTCCTAGGAATCCCATCAGTGGAAATGTCTGGTGAGGTCTTGGAGGAGCGGGGGCCACTCAGTGGGGCTTCCTGTGGCTTAGGGTCTCTACGCTTCAAAGGTATCTGTGAGGCAGAAGTGGTCACAGACGCTTTTGGGGAAGAGGTAGTTGGTCCTGAAGTCGTGGATGTCCTGGGGGACAGTACACTCCTCATGGCCTCAAATGCACCTCTGCTCCAATTTGTAGGAACTGCTGGATCCAAAGAAACAACTGATCCCCTTGGCACCAGAACAGTGGGCTCCAATCCAGAGGTAGGAGCTGAACTCATCCGAGCTGAGGCCCCGAGAGGCAAAGTCAGAACTGACAGGTCAGTCCAACTATCCTCCCCTGAGCTGACTGGCGAGTGTTGGCTCCTAGACTCCTCGATGGGTGCAGAGGAAGTCTGAGTAAACGGATATGATGGCACTAGAGCAGGCATCGGCTCCGAAGGCTCCACAATCATAAGGTCCAACTCCTTTGGCTACGACGGACCGGTACGGCTTGGAGGAGGAAAAGAAGTAGATGAAAGAACAGTTTTCAGTTCTGAAACCACTTGGGTCGGAACCGATAAAAATTTTGCAAACGCCGGTGTCTGTAACAACTTCTGCACCACACAATCCACATCCAAATCGGATAGGCTAATCGAGGACTGAGATGAATGGATGGAGGGTGGTACTGACTGGAGGACTGGTAATTTCAATACTGAGGAGACCAGTTCCAGGACTGGAGATCAGCTCTGAAAAGACAAGACGCTCGTCTCCGAAGTCTGTGGAGCCGACATCGAAGGTTTTTTTTATTTTGTCGAGTCTGATGATGAAGCCTTAGAGGACTTGGAAGATTTGGAAGACTGACTAGTTTTATCATGGTCACCCAAAGCTTCTTGAAAGGAAGATTTTAGTAGTCCTCTATCGATTAATTTTCTTTTCCTTTCATGTAGTACATGGCTCGAAAAAGAATGGCAGCTGGAACAAGGCACCCAGACAATAAACACAATTTACATGACTATCAGTCACTGACATCTTTTGTCCACACTTTGGACATTTTTTAAACCCAGACTTTGGATGTTTCTCTTAATCTTGGTCAGCCATGAAAACTATCCAAATGCACACAAGCAAACTTGTATTATCAAAAAAAAAATACACAAACACACACACACACACACACACACACACACACACACACACACACAAAGATTTTAACAATTTGAAACTACACTATAATATACAAAACAGTGAGCAGCCCCTAAAAAACAAATGGGCTCTATATGGTTAAATATGAGCTAACTATAACTGTATAAACACACACACACAAGTTCTAAAGACTATAAATGCTTGCTAAAACACACTACTAAGCTATTGAAACTATTCTAATATCTATATAAAGGCACACCAAAGAAGGGGAAGGGAGATACTAAAGGTCTATAAAGAAATGACGGCCAAAAGGAGTATAAGAGACTATCACAATTAAGCTAACAATATCTAGTAAGCTATTAAAATTCTAAAGTTATAACTATAAAGATAGAAAATAGGAACTTTTTTAGAAAAATATGTTATACTGGCCCGAGCTGTGAGGAAACCTCCGATCTGTTGCAGTGGCAAATTAGATCTGAGGTAACTCAAGGTGCATCATAGGATAGGGACTTGGCCTCAAGCTGTCTGAAGACCTCGAGCTTTGTAGTTGGCCGACTCTGAGCCAGGTATCGGCTCCGAACCCATCTGTAAGAATAAACGGCAAGATAGAACAACTTTACATCAAGTATTTATTTTTCCTCATGGCTGTATGACTTTAGATTATGAGTTTTCAAGTGCCAAGGTGCACAGAAACACTTTTTCAGTAACAGATAAGGAGATTTTATAATCCATTCTTACAATTAAGTACAAAAATAATTTGCTGTATAAATTATTAAAACATGTTCATAGTTGAATACTAGGCTAACTGCCCTGGAGGGCATTTGAAGCCTAGCCAGTAACCCAAGATCAGAAGCAAACCCTCTAGGTTGCATCTGTGAGATGAAGTCCTTAACCATTATACCAAACCCATAAATATGACTATACGAGAGGATAGGCAAGTCTATCCTTGGGGAAGCTGTGTAAAGTCAGCCTTGTACTGCCACAATCTCTCACAGGAGATCAGGTAATGCAAATGTGCAGCTTTGGGGGGAGGGGACATTTGTCTCACTAAGCCACTGCATAATGCTGGTGTGCAACAGCCCACACTCACATCAGGAAGGCATTGGGGGCCTGTGAGGTGATGTAGTTCATACGTCTCCCCACTTCTCAGGGGTTGGGTTAGGTTAATAAAATGCATTCACTGCAGGAATATCAGTGAGGGCATAGCATGGCTGCCTAAATGGTGCCCCCCACCAGACAGCCCTTGCCCTGATCCTGGGTGAAATTCCCGGGTAGGGGAATAAACAGGCCATGTCCAAACAGGTAAGGTGTGATGGTCAACAATCACTGCTGAAGAAAATCACATCGCCCATCTTATTTAAACAAATGTTTTGGAATAACTTTAAAATAACCGATACTAAAACAGTCTAACTGCAGTTTTTTTCAGTTGCCAGCTGGTTGTGATTTGCTTTATTTATAGATAGATTTGTTTTCTTTTCATTAATTTTCAAAGAAATTAACATCAAATACCATGTGTGTCACTTTCAACAAGTACAGTATGCATTAACTATTAACAAATTTAATGTAATCCTTCTGGAAAAGAAAGCATGCTTGAAAAATGGAATATAAAGGGTTAAGGTTAAGTATTAAAATGCTATATAGTAGGGTCTGCTCCACTGTACTTCTGTATTACAAGTTTGAAGCTACTAATAGCTATAGGTTCATAGGTAGGTACTAGGCTCTCTGCCCGAGGGCATTTATAAGCCTAGCCAGAGTGTGTCGGCTTTCACCGCCCCATTGATTAATTAACTGATCCTCTGTCAAGCGGAGCCAATGAAGTGATCGGTACTCAGAACAGATCACGAAGCTTGGGTGTGATATGACTATAAACGCCAGGTAGCAGTAAGGAACATTGCAGTAAAGTTTTGCACCAGCTAGAATCAATTAATTGCGGTGTCACTCAGCCTCAGGAAAGGGAATTCCACTAGTTATGTTGTCAAGTGCTACAAGTACCTAATAGCAGTGATATTCAGCAGATGATAATATGACACTTGGTCCTGAAATATCAGCCTGTTACCAAGAATAATGCCAGATTTGCACCTCTGATGCACAGTACAGCATGTCTCTATCATAACTAGTACAAGGAGGTGAGGCAAAAGCTGCTAAGTCCCATACTGGAGCATGAAGAGCCAAGGCCTCACTCTCGGATGAGATGGATTTCAACGGATTTCTGTTATTATAATTGCCATTAGTGAATAACATCCAGGTTGTGTTTTAGGTGTTCTAACGTAAAGGAGGACTAAATTTTCTGCATCACCCATATAAGAGTCACAGCACAGACCTCAGCTGATAATGATATGCGTAAA
This sequence comes from Protopterus annectens, assembly GCF_019279795.1. Classification (NCBI taxonomy): domain Eukaryota; kingdom Metazoa; phylum Chordata; order Ceratodontiformes; family Protopteridae; genus Protopterus; species Protopterus annectens. The sequence continues at coordinate 1,199,644,324 of NC_056737.1, forward strand.
ACTAGCCTCAGAATGAAACCCTTGGTAGTCTCCAGTCCAGATGGTAGGAAGACTTATAAACACCTAACACAGCCATATGAATTCATCCTGAAAATTAACAGGCAGCCCATTCCAAAACAGCTTGTCCCATTAAGACACAATTATCATTCATATTAAATGTTACCAATAGATGAAGGGGTAATCAAGCTGAGTTAACAGCAATGATTTATTTTTACCATAAGATCATTTACTACTCTGAACAGGAAAATCTCAGAATTATGGTGATCCAAAAGCTGAAATGATAAGGATCCAAGAGGTTGAATCTTGAGTGAGATTCAAACTGTAAATAAAGTGCATCCTTAATAGCTTTGTTAATGAAAGGAAAGTCTGACATAGGCTGGTAGTCATCACAGAGCCTGAGATCCTCAATATTTTCTTGAAGGCCTTGATTATCAAAGTCTACGTTAAACTAGGTGAAAGAATCCTGGACATCAGAAAGCACCCCCCACCACCACCACCACCACCACCACCAGACATCTGAAACTGCTTCTTTAAACACTGATATGTTTGTAAAACTCTAAGGATTGCATGAGGCCAGTGGACGAGAAAGGAAAATTCCAACAAGCAGGAAGGCATTCTACCCATCGACCATGTGAAGCTCCATCTCTAAAAATGTTATGTAATAGCAATACTCCACAATCTAGAAGATGACCACTAAGAAATGTCAGATGTAATATTAGGCCAAGACTAATTCAATAATAAATCCAGATAGAAATATTAGCTTAGACATGATCATGACACATGAAAGATACCTTTTTACAAAAGTATGATAAATCTATGCATGCCATTTCAGAATATACATATTTTTATGCGCATCCTCTGTGTAATATCAACACATTAATCCACATCCTTTGCTCATCATAATCTCTCTCACACAGTAAAATCTCTGAAAGGTATAATTTGGGACTCAGAAAGGAACAAAAATAAAGACTTCTCATCTTCTCTTTGTAGATGATTTAAAACTGTATAGCTCATCAGATGAGGAACTGAAAGCACAACTGCAAGTAGTGAAACCTTTTTCAGATGATATAAGAATTCCTTTGGTCTTGATAAATGTGCAAAAGCAACCTTTAAAGCAGGAAAGCCGCAGCACCAGGAAAACAGTTTGGGACAAGAATGCGATATAAAAGAACTTCAGCAAGAGGGAGTGTATAAATATTTGGGAACTGATGAAGGATCAACAATAAAACATGAACAAATGTGAATACAACTTAATAAAGAATATTTTAGAAGACAAACTAATACTGAAACAGCGCTGACATTCAGGAACAAAGTTCACGCTGTAAACCAGTTTGCTCTTCCTGTCCTAACTTACAGTTTTGGAGTGACTGACTGGCCCCAAAAGGTGTTGGATAGATGAGACAGGAAAACAAGAAGGATGCTTCATGCTCACCAAATGATTTATAAAAATCAGTGCATACCAAGATTATATAGTTCCTGTACCGAAGGAAAAATGGGCTTCCTTGAAACTTGATTACATGTATAGATCTGCAATCATGGGACTCCACACACATCTGCTGAACTCACAAGACCCAGATGTAGCGATTGTTTTGAAACATGAGGAGAATAAATCTAAGATGACTTCCCTGCTTAGTCTACCAAAAGCATATCTGGAAAATTTATAAATATAGATGCAAGTATAGAAAACTCCTGGAACAACCTCATATTGATCAGCTTCGAATGCAGGAATAGTAAAGGAGAGGTGAATTCAAACCAAAAGATGAAAAATTAATATTGGCGGCCCAAGATAGTAGGCTATGTGCAAGTTGATTTACAAAGTCCATTGAACACATGGGAGAAACAGACAAGCAACCTTGTTGCTTCTTGTGACATACTAATGGCAGAATAACTGTATACTGAAAGGCATAATAATGTGGCAAGACTGTTGCACTGGGGGGTGTGCAAACATTATAATACTGAAGTATCTAAAAAGCACTGGAAACATGAGCCACAAAGCATAGAAAATGATGAAGTCTACATCACATGGGCTCACCCATTACCAACAGTTCAAAAGATAGATGCAAGAAAACCAGATATAGCAGTCCATGAAAAGAAGACAAAAGTAGCATTGATCACTGAAGTCGCTACACCCAGTGACTACAGAATCTTGCATACAGAGAGTCACAAAGTCATAAAACATCAGAATTTGCAGGCAAAAATGAGAGCAATGTGGAAGAAAGATACCCAAACAGTTCCAGTAGTAGTAGTAGTAGAAACGAGTCTTATAAAAAAGAAACTACAATCATATTTAGATATGTTACCAAGGGTCTATATTACATCACCGAACGCTTAAAAAAGCGGACGGTGATTAATCGATCCTATGTAAGCAAAAGCTTACAATGTCGAACTGTCAGAGCAGTGATTTTTTTTTTCCAAGGGAAAAAAATTGCTGTTCCAACAAAAAAAAAAAGAAAACACTTTAAAACATTACATTAAGGGGGACTATGCCCCTCACGCCCCCCTACTTCAATATACCAACTCCGAGACTGCACTACAGTGCCGAAAATGGCAAAGTAATGAAGCGGCCAAGCAAATTCTTTCCCAGGCAAAGAATTTGCTTAAAAGCCGCTTTGATATTTTGCCTCTTCAGTCTTTTATGTTCGACCAAGACACATTCGAAAGAATGCGTCTTCGGTCTTGTAATAGGAACCTGTTACCAATACATGTAACTCCATATGAATTGCAGAAGGAGTCATTACTGGGCACATTGCAGGTGCTGCGAAGAGCACTTCTGGCTAACATCAAAGATTGAAACAATACTAATTTCATGAACTTTAATCATACTTTGACTTAGGAATGGAGTTCATTCCCATCATGGTATTAGAAACCCAAAAGACTTGGAGAAATTAAAAAAAATGAGTAAAATCTCTGCTATAAACATAATCCCAGGTGTAGTTATTTATGAATTTTCTTATTTGGAGTATAACTAAAAATAAATAAAAAGTATCTTCAAGCAGATATTCAGAAAATCACATTATGGCCAAAATGGGCCAAATCCTACAAAGCTAAGTAAATAATATTAAAATGTCAGAAACATAATTTAACTATAAAGCTAACAAAATCTAGCATAACTCATTTTTTACACAATAGACCATAATTGTATGTGATAGGTCTGTGAGCTCAGATTAACACTCTACATGACATGACATTCGGCAAAGATAATTTTGCAGAAGAACCCACATTTTGTCAGGCAGGTTGTTACTAAGCTTGCAGTCCAATGAACCATTGAATAGCTTAGCCCAAATCAGCAGAGGCCCACAAGTACTGCCTGGTGATGTTATTTGCTTGAGGGCACACAGTAGACAAATGAGAGTGAACAGCATCAAACCCTGCACCACAGGAAGTATAGTTTGCAGCCTTAAACCCTTGCACCAACTGCCAGGAAGCTTGGTTAGCGACACATTTCTTGAAGTCACTATTTTTTTTTTTCAGATACAAGCTTAATTGTAGAGTCATCTGTGGTGTCCCGATAACTCTTCTAACTTCTGAATATCTTTTCAAAGGTTTGGAGCACTGACACATTGGCCATTTTACATTTAAAGAATCTGACATTGTTTAAATTCGAGTGGCTGTTGAATTTTTTTTTTTTAGAATTTGGCAAAAACTTGTTTGTACAATATGTTTTTGTCAACTAGTAGATGTACAGTTTATTGCATCAGAATATTAGGTAACTGAGAAGTTTCAACATGCTTTCTGGGATGGGTGTATTTTCATTCAGGTACCTGTCTTGGAATCATCAACATCACATGTAAGTTTTAGCTCAAAGTATTGTCCACTTCCTACTGTAGGTATAGCTGTGACTAGTAACAATATATGCCATCATGTCCAAAGTGATAACATACGACACTGCCTATGACTGTACAGAAGAAGACACTGTGTAGCAGTGTGTGCATGTTCTTATATCCTTAGCTGGGAAGCTCCCAGATTGTAAAGTATACATGACTCACACTGAAAGATGACACTGCGCAATTTCAAATGCATCTATCACTTAGAACGATATCCTGCTTTTTTTCCTAGCTGTGTCCTAGAGGGGTTTGCTGCCTAATGCATTTGTCTGAAATGTATTTTCTGGATTTAATCTGAAAGTTGTCTTGTTTATGATTACAAGGAACTTGATCATTATGAACCGAGATTTTCTGTATTAATTTACTTCCTGGCATTTATTCCATTTGCAAAGTGTTTTCCCTTGTCAGGTGTATGCTGAAAGAGTGTTAGTATATTGTTTTGCACCAGAAAGAGGTGCACTGTTAGATGCAGTAATACCCTGCAGGGATTTAATCTGTTAAAAACAGAAGATCTGCAGATTAGTGTCAGTATCACACAACTTTTTGCACTTACGTGGCTGTCCCTGTAAAACTCTAGAATAAGGTGGTTTATCTCTGTAGGACAGAATCCCAGTATAGCCCAAGAAGTCACATTTAACACTCTGTAGCATTTTCCATGACAGCCTAATTGTCTTGTGTGCATTTGTATTAGGAGAATGTTCTAGCTTAAATTTCTTCTCCCTAGAGATTTTGCAATGCAGTGTGTACTTATTTCATTTGTTGTTGATTGAGTAAACTAAATACATGCATGCAACTGTTTTCCATAACAAGATGAGAATACTGTTTTGCTTTGAGCCCTGTAGTATGCACACAGAAATGTGTGGATTCAAACCTAGGTCTACACGATAAAGCTTACTAGAAGCTCATACACTTAACCTTCTCATCTGTACCAGAAACATCTGTTGTTTGCCAACATGGTCTGTACCACCCCTCTGTGGTTAGTGTATAAATCCTCTTACCAGCAGTACTGGACAACGCAAGTACAGGGTAGGGCATGTGATGGTTCAAGTAATTTCTAGTGGAGAGAGTGGTTGTTGTTTACAAAGTATGTTGACAGACATTGTGAAAAGGCATGTACATTAGGAGCTTAAGCCACTGGTATACATTTGACCACATGAATGCATATCAGATGATGTAGGAGTTGGTTTAATGAATGTTAACAGAGCTTATTCATACTCTCATTTCATTAATGTGTGATCTCTCAAATGGAAGACAATGTTTCTTGTTTTACAAGACCAATACCAAGATCACCTACAGATACCAGTCTGTTGGCCTCCTTTTTCACACCATAGATGTGTGTGTGTGTGTGTGTGTTTTATTATGCATGTTTCATATATATCTGTGTGTGTGTGTGTGTGTGTGTGTGTGTGTGTGTGTGTGTGTGTGTGTGTGTGTGTGTGTGTATATGCACTTAATCAAATGTGCACTTTCGCGAACACTGGTTCACCGAACTGAACATAAAAAAAACAAAAAAACAAACAAACACTGTGCCACCGAAGCACGGTACAGTAGGGATAAGGAAATATACTTGTTTCC